>NW_027412688.1:3690541-4228041 GCF_025532065.1 Leptinotarsa decemlineata | reverse complement strand
AATGTTTTCTCGCATATTCATTGTCGCCATTGTGATCGAAATTTTGTTTGAAAGAAATATATTTGACAAAATTTTTCTGGATGTTTTTCAGGCGGTTTATATTGGGGAACCATATAATGGAAGCGAAATTCAGCTTACTATACACAAATGCATTATAAACACAAATTAAAGATTTGATATTTCCGAAATGTTTACATGTTCTCATTACATAGCTTAACATTCGTGAGGTGAAGTTTGCGATTGATTCGACATGTAGATCGAAGATCATTTTGGAATCGTATGTAATGCCTAGGTCCCTAAACTTACTCACTCTAATTGTTTAATCATTTCCGATAGAGTTATCAAGTTGTACCAAGTTGATGTTTCTTGTTGGCATTTTTGAAAATTCAAGTATTAGTTACACAAATCAGTAGGTATATTAAGGTCATCTTAGACCACGTAACATCATTTGAATTTCGTACGGTGAGGTGAAGTTTCATATCGTCTGCCTCTAACAAAAAGTTGGCATGCTTAAAACACGACTCTATATTATTTTCATATAAGATGATAAATAAAGGTCAAGAGGGTGATCCTTGTAGAACACCCCATGCGGTTATGTACTCTTCTGAACGAAATCCTTGAACTGTTACAGATTGGGACCTATATTTTATATAAGACTCCACCCATCTTAGAAGTGAGGCATGTACCGCAACCTCAGCAAGCCGCTCGAGAAGAAGATTATAGCTAACGTTATTGAACGCCATGCTGAAGTCGGTCTGAATTGCGTCGACTTGTAGCTTGTGGTCCATGCTACTATATAGATATTCACTATATTTTATTAAATTCGATTCCAATGATCGCCCTGAAAAGAAACCATGCTATTGTTATATAGAATTGCAGATAGTTTACTGACAGGCCTACAATTTCGTATTATGTTTTTATTAACATTCTTGAAAATTGCTATTACATCCGCGTACTTTCAGTATTCGGAAAATTGTTTCCTGTTAATTGATTGGTTAAAGATTGAAGTTAGGGGTTTAGTTAGAGATTTAAAGCTTGCTTTCAAAAATAATGGTGTTATAACGTCAGACCCAGCGGCTTTGTTATTATCCAGCTCTCTCAATCCATTTTCTGTAAATTGAATGTAATGTAGGTCGTTATTGGCATTATTTGATGGTGAACTATCATAATTGAAGTCATGTGTTTCTGATGTGTACACGCTTTGAAAGTAAATTAAAAACAGGTTGCAAATATACTATCCATTATTCTCTATGGTATCATCAAAAATGAATCGAAGTAGTCGTGCATAGCGCAGTTGCGAGAGTGAAGTATTTGTGGGTATTCGAACACATTTCTCGCATTTGGAGTAGTTGTTAAATTCAATGTGACACCCGTGCTTTCTGGTGATAATGAATATGGATATTTGAACCCGTTACCTGCAGGTATGTAATAGATAATTATCATTAGTTTTGGCTGATTGCTTAGTAGCTCGGTCCTGCTAGGTATACTAAATATATCCCCTTTCATGGTTGTTTGTTCCGGAGATTTCAGCTTCGAAGACGAGCCAACCTACAGTGATAATATGCCTTTGGTACCTGTACCGTTAGGAAAAAACACCAGCGAGGGGTAAAATTCCAGCGTGGTCCAAACAGAACTGGCTGGCATCTCAATCGCCACAAAAGAAATAAACAGGAAAGTAATTTCTGGCAAAACCATAACAATCTGCACTGATAGCAGACAAGACCTATTAGCCTTGAACAGACAACGTTTTACTTCAGGGCTACTACTAGAGTGCCACCTAGATTTAGTCAAAGCCTCAGTAGATAAAAACATCATCCTGAGGCGGGTGATAGGGCACGTCAGGAGTTGAAGTGACCAACCCTCCAGCCAAGGAAGCGGCTGGACTGAGAATTATAGGATCCAGTGGCACCTACGACCTGATGACTTCGATGATTGCGGAACTAGCCAAATGTTGCACCCATGCTCAATCCCTAAATAGATGCGATGGAATCAAAGGATGCAACATGGCTAGGATCTCCCTGGGCGACCCTGGAAAACTGGCGCCGAAGAAATATTTGGCGATTACGAGGAAAAATCTATCCTTAACAGTAGGATTTCTGACTGGCCACTGTCAACTAAGGAAACACCTCTATAATATGGGCCTAGTGGACACACCTCTTTGCAGGACATGTGAACAGAAAGATGACACTGTCAGGCATGTCCTATGCGAGTGCCTGGAGTAATCGTCAATGAGAGAGTATATATTTGGAGAGTCTTGGCCTACACCTGCGTATATAAAGGAGATGTCTCCCAGTGACCCGTCTACCTCAATGTTGTACCAAACTTTCACTCAAAAGGGAAATTTTCAAAAATTTATCTAAATGGTACAATGCAGACGGCAGCTCTTCGTCGGTAGGCACTATGGGTTCGTTGGCACTATGGGTTCGAGCAAAATTTCAGTAATTTGAAGGTCAAAGGAAAATGAGAGGGGTGCCACTACAACTTTTTATAATATCTAGTCAAAGAGGTCTTACTTGGAAAGTTGAGCAACCAAATAATGACTACTTAGATGGTATACCCAGAACTATTAGAGACTTGACCATAAGATGTTCGTAAGTTGATGAGTGTGAATCGACAAATAAATGAAACATAAACACATACAATTTTATTAAAATTTGGCTCTTCACTGGTTCAGGAACAGTTTTTCAAAAGAAATTAAAAATTATGTTTCTGTTAGTGGATACTCAAATTATACTCAATTATCAGGTGGATTGTGTGCCATTTTTAGCCACACAGTACTGTGGTGGTTTTACATATGGTTGAGATACATAGTTATACCTGACTATCAAAATCAGATTTTACAAATTAAATGGTTCTTAATATTAATAAAACCTGTTCACTGGAGCCGTGGTAGGAGTCAACGGTGGAATTCTCCTGGATGAATTTTCAGCGGGGTCCAAAACTTCCACAATTCAAAAGGGTTTCATCAAAAATCATACGAAGCGTATCCCGATGATGGTTTGTCTTTCATCCCAAAATAATCCGTTCCAAAAACGGTTCCTCAAAAAATTGTCTCTCCTTCAATTTACATTCCTCCGAAATAACGAAAAAAAATATTTCTCCAAGAACGATCCTTCCATAAAAACTATTCTTTCAATGAAAAATCTGTCCTCTCTAAAAACTTTCTCTTGGCGAAGGTTATTTTTTATTAACCAAAAATCGTGGGGAGGCTATGGACTTGATCTCAACGGCGTAACCCTGTTCGGGAAGGGCGTCAGGATGATCGTCCGATGGAGTCTTGTGGGTCTAAATAAAACTTTGGAAGAAGGAAGCCAAAACCAGACAAATTCTGCCCTTCTTCCGTAACGACCGCTGCTCTCCACCATCAATCAACTCACCTCCTCACCGACGGAGTGACTAACTTCCAGTCAGAGAATTCTTCCCCTTTCCATCTCCCTACTCGTGAAGATGGTGCAAACTGCCATTGTTGACACGTTCCACGCCACTCACCCAGACTGAATGGGTAAAAATCCCAACGCGTTCAGCTACATTCGGTCAGAACCCGAGGTGTCTACACTGTCTCTTGGCATCGTTAGCCATCTAGGACCACGCCAACACGAAAACAAATGAACGAACTCGGGTCGCCCCGAAAGTTGGACATCTGATCTAAGAGAATTGTCCGAATTGATGGTAGGCAAGCAACTATACCACCATAGGTCTCTACAGAAAAACTTCTAAAATTAACAAAGTAAAGTAGCGAAAATTTAATTGCTACAATGTAAAGGACAGGATGGACAATGACCTAGGAGGACAACTCTTCGAGAGAATGTACAATGGTACACATGTGGCCTTAGTGCTATGGGCCTATACTCACCCTCCTTACTCTACAGATACAGATACCGGTATCCTTAGTTGAGGCACAGCATGCTTAACAGCTGAAACTGAGAACATATGTTCAAGATGAGTGAACCAACATAAAAAATCGCTTACAGAATATACGTAGCCCGAGAAATCCTTATTTTTTCAACAGACCCCGTATGCGATGTTGAAAAATCTGAAATGACCAATAAAGTTACACTGTTCTGACTGCTTTGGAATGGGGAAAAACTCTCGCGTTGGTGAAATTACATAAACCTTCATTCAAAAACGAAACTCATCTGTAATTCACGAAAATTCAACCGCCATAAATTAAGTGGTTTTGGTAGATACCGTAGATAACATCTGCTGGCCGGAACAGAATTGCCTCATTTGCAATATGCCGACACTTTTGTCGTAAAATGAGGCATAATGACAATTTGCCTTTTAACTTTATATCGAAAACGGTCGGCCTCACTCTGGAGAGTTGGAAACTGTAAAAATCAGTGGAAAATTAAAAAAACATTCACTTTGAATACTCAAATAACTCACAAGTATGGTTTTTTATTGAAGTTTGTTGGAATTTGGTTCAATAAATACTAAATCATGTATAGGAATGTAGACTTTCACGGCTGGCGTCGATGTTTTCATTGGTTTCCAGGTTTTGCCGTGGTCTCCTCTGGTTGTTAGCTTCAAACGTTTCAATTACAACTGCGGCAGTCATCTTCAGTGACGTGTCAACAATTGACACGTCACGGTTTGTCTGAGAAATTGAGATGCATTGGTTATAATGTATAATGTAAGAACAACATTCAGAACTACCAGTACATGTATTAGAAATCAGACGTTAAAAGGTTAGACCTCGTTACTCCTTAGCTCGTACAAGTTTCTCAACTTCTGAGAGTCGTCGTTCATATGAGGGCGACAGCTGATTAACGGAAAAACAGATTTTTTAAACAGATTGAGATTTCTTCCGACATCAATAATTTGCTTTATTTGTCCAATATTTAAATACGAATATACAATAATGTGTGTCAATAATTGAGCAAATGAGCAAATACATAGTTTGATAAGTGCATGGCCGTTATTCCAACCAAAACATCAGGGTGATATTTGACATATAGTCAGTAGGAATACCTACTTCAAGACTAGCTATAAATCAAATCATCTAAAGGACCAATTTGTTCAGGTCAGTCTCATCCCCCTACACTGTAGATTATTGGACCGACACTTATCAGAAAACAACTACTCCCCTGGCTAATACCAGTCGGATATAATCCAACGCCCTTCGTGGTATTAGCCAGGGGAATGATTGTTTTCTGATAGGTGTCACTCCATTAACCTACAGTATAGGGAGTTTACACTGACCTGAACAAATTGTTCCTTTGGATAATTTTATTTATAACCAGTCCCCAAGTATATCCACTGACTATATGTTTTTTCCTTGTACAAGGAATTGAGCAAATTTCGGATATGCGGTTGGTTACCTCGTTCACAGGCAGATGGGGCGATGACAAATCTGTTGTTTGTTGTCTGCTTTAGCCTAGTTCGAAGAATGATACTCTGAAGGAATTAGATTTTATCGAAAATCATCGACCTTATGTTGCACTGAAGAGTAGCCAAACACCTCGAAACCGGTCTGCAAGTGTGTTTCAATAATTGAAAATCTATGGCGGCAGTTGTATCGCCAACAGAATATGTAGGAATAACTTCAGTGAATAATCCTGCACTGACACTTGTCGGATATAATCCACACCCTTCGTGGTATTAGTCAGGGGAGTAGTTGTTTTCTGATAGGTGTCAGTTCATTAACCTACGGTGTAGGGAGTTGAGACTGAAATGAATAAATTCTTCCTTCAGATGATTTGACCAGGGTAATATAAAATACCATACAAATTTATAATATACAAGTGATAATATGAATAAAATATGAAATAAAATGAAATGGGGGCTCGTTGAACATCGTCTGTGAGAATATTGAACTATGAAGATGAGTAAAAGATTTTTTTTCTCAATTCTCAACAAAATTGCTGATTTTACATCGTGTCTCATTAAAAGTGAATTATATTGATTTTTTTGAACAGTAATTTACCAGGAATGGATCCAAATTCCAGAGGTACGGTATTTCACAAACCTTAGCATTTGAGGAACTTTCATTTTTTTTTGGTAGAAGACTTGCTTGGCTATTACTGAGTGGTTGCATTATTCATATTTCGACTTGATTTAAAGAATAACACCATCGTTTTGGTTACTGCTCCCTCTGTTGTAAATCGAGCTATATCCAGCACTGTTATGAAACCTGATCCAGGTTTCCTTGAGAAATTTTTGTTCATGCTGCGGATATTGTTGTGAGTGACATTGAAATGATTGTTCTTATTATTGATCTTAAGTATGTTGTTAAGTTGATCGTTATCCATTTCCGTCAGTTATTAAGTAGAACCACTTCGTATTCAGATTTCATCTACGTGAAAAACTGGTGTCGGTTATTTGAAAAAGAGAGTTGACAGTTAAATATAAGAAAGTGCTTTTGAATCGTATTTTCATGAACTAAGTACACGATATTCATTGTCTTCCGTTTAGATAGTCTCAAAAATACTTCAGAATGTCGAAATAGCATGGGAAATTCGGTGAAAATCGTTTGTTATGGAAGCTTCCACCGCTTGTAAAACTGCTTCTGTTATTGTTCATGCTACAATGTTATTGTTTACGCGTTCTTTGTTACTCACTTGTTTGAAATAATTCAGGTTGTTATTTTATGCCAGACTAAAATGTTTTCCAAGATTATAAAGCTGGAATGTATGACACTCCGATGTTGATTGACTATTACTCCCATTATTTCAGAATGAAACAGATTTTGAAATGTTATTGTCGTCATTTCAATGAACAAAAGAGTAAATCTGAGAAAATATTTGAAATACTATATTTTACCTCCATAGTGTCCATCAAACTTGTTTATGAAGAAGATTGCGTTCATGCCCCTAGGTCGTGCTTTTGGAGATATAAAAGCTGGAAGTTTCATTTTCTGAACAGTTCTAGAAGAGATATTATGAAATATTCGAAACAGTTCTACTATAATACAGAAAATCACGGAACACGCTGGAATGTTTAGCAATTGTCTGTAACTTTCAGTATAAATATATTTTATTGGTGCATTTAAAAGAACTTTCACAATTTATGGGACGAATCACGAAACAACTCATACAGTGTGACTCATTTTTAATGGAAACACCCCCCTAAAATTTGAAGTTGTGAACCGATTTCAATAATTTTTTTTTAAATGTCAAGTACTAAAAGGTCTACCTTGGAACAAAATTTGAAATGTTTATTAAAGTTTCAGGGCATACTACGATATTTTTTCTTAGTCGAAAATCGGGATTTTCTATTTGCGATATTTTTATTGAAAAAATCACTACGCCACTGGATTTAGAGTGCCTCTAAACGGGTGTGACCAAAATTTCATGAAAAAATATTCATTATTAACAAAGTTATGACAACTCAAAAAATGGAAAACTCACACAGCTAACAGTTACAAAAAACACCCTATATCAACAGATATAGCCATGAGAATATTTTTTTATGATTCCAACAATAAAGTGCCGCCAGATGAAAAAAAAAACAAATAGCGTAAATATTTTTAATGAAAATAACGGAATTACATTCAAGTTTTCAGGCAAATTAACTAAAACTAAGAACTAATATTTCAATTTAAATCTAAGTTGCAATGGAAATGATATTACAGTTTGACAGTTGTGAAAGATTTAAGTGTACTATTGTCAACAATATTCACCTTACAGTTCTTCGAGGTATTTTGTGTCATGGCTGCAAGATTGAGCGTAAGAGAGAAAATTGAAATTGTACGCCTTTCGGGAGATGATATTAAAAGTGCTAGAGAGGTTTGTAGAGTATTCAATGAGAGACATCCAGATCGTCCTTGTATTAGCTGCGGTACGGTAAATAAAATAAATAAAATGTTCAATGAAACTGGTGCAGTATCAAAAATTATGTTGGAAAGTAATCCTGTACAAAGACGAAACAGGAATGACAGGAATGATCAAATCATTTTAGATTATTTCGGAAATAATCCTAATGCCAGTATAAGGAATGCCACTTTAGATTTGAATATTCCACGAGAAACTATTCCGAGATATCTCAAGGCGAAGAATATTGAACCTTTCAAGCCGAAATTTTTACACACACTTCAAGAAGGCGACGAAGCAAGACGCCTGGAATAGTGTTTATGGGCCCAAGGGGAATATTTAAACAATAGAAATTTCCTTAAAAATATTTTATATACCGACGAAGCCACTTTCACTACAAATGGAGTAGTGTCATCACAGAATTGTAGCTATTGGGCAGCGGATAATCCCAACTGGGTAATAAACTGTAAAAGCCAGTATTCCCAAAGAGTCAACGTCTGGTGTGGGATATTGAACGAACGAATTATTGGCCCTTTCTTTTTTGAGGAAAACATTAATGCGCAGAGGTTTCTAGAATTTTTAAACACAGAGTTTCGGGATGCTATTCACGAGCTGCCAATCAATGAACGATCAAATTTAATTGTCCAGTTAGATGGGTGTTCAGTTTATTATGCCAGAGCTGTGGGGCAATGGCTTAACGAACATTTTCCAAACCGATGGATAGGCCGTGGTAGTCCGTTTATAGAGTAACCACCAAGATCTCCAGACCTCACAGTTTTGGACTTTTTTCTCTGGGGACTTCTCACACAAGAGGTTCTCAAAAACCGCTCAAGAGATAGAAATGAACTTTGTGCAAGAATTCGATAGGTATATGCAGATATTAGCCCTCAAGAACTAAGGAACGTAATCAGAAACATTCGTAAGCGCTACGACAGATGTATCGAAATACATGGTGGATTAGTAGAGGCTACAAGAATATGAGTTAGAATTAATTGTTGCACTGAATTTAAACATTTCAATAATTAGTTATCAGTTAAGTTTATTAAAATTTTTTGCTTCATTGTTAGTTGAATTGTGTGAATGTAATTCCGTTATTTTCAATAAAAATATTTACGCTATTCGTTTTTTTTTTTCATCTGTCGGCACTTTATTATTGGAATCATAAAAAAAATTATATATTGTGACTGTTAGCTGTGTGAGTTTTCGAATTTTTGAGTTGTCATAACTGTGTTGATAATGAATATTGAATGAATGAATAATAGCATTCTGGTCACACCTATTCAAAGGCACTCTGAATCCAGTGGTGTAGTGACTTTTTCAATAAAAAAATCGCTAATAAAGAATCCCGATTTCTGACTAAGTGAAATTATCGTAGTATGCCCTGAAACTTCAATAAACATTTCAAATTTTGTCCCAAGGTAGACCTTCTAGTACTTGACATTGAAAAATAATTATTAAAATCGATTCACAACTTCAAATTTTAGGGGGGTGTTTCCATTAAAAATGGGTCACATTGTATAAGTAAGAATATACAATTTTAATGAATCATATTAAAGAAAAGCGAAATCAAACTTTCTGTTTTTTTATTTTTAACTAACGTTACTGCAGTTACGTCCTGCAGTTTCGTTACTAATATATACACATGTATACAAATACACACACACACACACACACACACACACACACATATATATATATATATATAAATATATATATATATATATATATATATATATATATATATATATATATATATATATATATATATATATATATATATGGTGAACTGGTTTTTCCGGGTATTCGATACGTGTATGTGAAATTATCTCTAATTTCATATATATATATATATATATATATATATATATATATATATATATATATATATATATATATATATATATATATATATATATATCACATTTAAGAATGTGAACACATCAAAACGATCCTGTTGAAAAAAAAATTTGTGAACTCATCAATATTGTATGGACTTATATCTAAGATAAGCACCTTGATATTATATTATTTTGAATCTTTTATATTCATTAGGTAATATATTATACAGCTTACGGCCCATTATTTGGTATGATTTTTGACACCATGTTGTGAGATTTCTTGGAATATGTGGATCAATTTTTATTCTTGTATTGTAATGATGTACCGATTCATTTTTCATGAACTTATCTGAATTTTTGTATATATACTTCAATACTTCAACGATAAATAAATCATAAGGTTTGGAAAAGAAAGGATTGGGTCATATTGAAAAATCAGAATCCGATATATCTTTATAGACAGTTATTCAACTGAACCTTATCCTTCTGGAGTTCCACAATGGTCCCGTGTAGGGCCCTTATTTTTTCAATTATCTATACCAATAATATTGAACAATGTTTTGGGAATGCCAAATTTTTAGTGTGTGCTGATGATTTGGAAATTCATCTTCAAATAAAGTATCTGTCAGATTCTCAGTGTGAAGATTGTGTGATTATTATCATGGATAGAAGTGAATTGAGTTTGCGGATGACTTTTTTTGAAAATCTTCGTAAATTCGAGCTCAAAAGTCATCCACAGTAATTTCAATAGACCTCGTGAAATACCTGCATCAGAACAACGAGCCTCAGAGTGAAAGAAACTGAAATTAGCTGTGACATGATATGCAAATTTTTCAGCAAGTAATATTGCGGTTATTGTTGTTATTGAACCATCCGTTTGGCTTCGGTCATTGAACGAAGAGACCAGATGTAGAATATTTGGGACTGCAGAGTAGTTCATTCATAATTGTCAGTGGTTGATTAAATCAGAATTTCTCCCAATAAGGAATCCATATGATGGAATTGATCGATATTTGATTGAAATCCATGACTAATATATTCAAAAAACACATTTTTGTGAGATTTTCATACAGGAAAGTAAAGAAAGGCCCGAAGAAGCCATTGTAAGGAGAAACACGTGTTGCGTTTTTGTGAAAATGTTTAGTGAAAATATCACAATAAAAACAGCTCTAATTTACAATTGAGCTTTGCTTTGCCATTGAAAGTTTGTTTCATTGTTAAATGAATAATGCGTCTGCGGTTGAAAAAAAAACAGTTTTTGCGTTCAATGTTGAACAAATGGATTCAGTATCAAATCTCGAACAAATCATCTGACTTTTCACGGTTTCAGCTGAAGCTGATGTCAAAGACACCGACGTTTTAAAAATTCAAGAGCTAATCTCAGCAAAGATTTCAGATAGAAAACGTTTTACTTCTGCTCAAGTACTCAAACCGAAAAGAGATAATTTACAGAAAAAAGCACAGTTAATTAATTCTTTCATCAAGTTTTGAGACACGTACAAACCAAAGTTGAAATTAAAAACCTGAAGTTGCGGTTTAAATTTCCAGAGTATACAAGAATAAACTCACCTATTCCTTTCCGTTTATTTAATGAAAAGGAAGGGAAGATAACAAGTGACTTCTTTATGCTTACAACGCCTTTGGAGAAAGGTGTCTGAATATAGGGCGATAAAATATAAACGTTTTCATAAATTAATACTTTATCTGAGCAGAATAACAGTGTATTTGAATATTATTGTGTCCCCAGAGACACAAATTTTTCATTTATGTTGTATTGGCCGATATGTTATTTCTGGGCACATAATTTTGTGAACATGAATCAGTATTCAATGAAACATATAATCAAGTGATGTGAAGTAAACTTAACAACTATGAGTTCTGATTAGGTGAATAAAAAACATCATCATTATAATTATATTCAAGTTTTGGAAAAGGAAAAAATCGGCCGAAACCATATCAGGTGAATTAGGAGGCTGTTCGATGAAATTTGTTGCGTTTCTGGCCAGAAATTCGTTCACAATAATAGCATCACGTTATCGTGATGCAAAATCAATGAGTTTTTTTCCACATATCTGGTTCTTTTCGATGATTTTGCAGGTATAATGTGTTTCATGAATATTGAGTCGGAACTGACTCGTACTATCATGCCTTCATCGACTGAGGTTTTGTAGAAAATTCAGGTCTGTTTTCAAAATTGATCTGTTTTTACATTAACTAGCTGTCGTCCCCCTTCGAACGACACTCCTCAAAACATGAAACTTGTACGAGCCGAGGATTAACAAGGTCATACATTCACACGTGCAACTCCTAGCATATCCATGTACAATATTTCGTCAATGAATTTATACGTTCCAATATCAAATTCTTTCCCAATCTCCGTTGGCATAAATAATGGGATAAAATGTATAAATAATCGTCCTATAAATTTTAAATTCCGTGGAGCCCTTTTCATATATATACTCCATACGATCCTGCGATAAAACTTCATAAAAATTCATTAATTTGTTAATTATGATTTTTTATAAATATTGCAAAATGAAATATCCAAAAATTGTTGATGAAAACTTTTTTCAATTGATATTAGCTATGTCTGTTTTCACATTAAATAATGGCAGTTATTAACATAGGATATGAATTTTTTACGTGATTTGTTTATTAAATTGTTTTGAACAAATAGAGAAATTCAATATTTTTGAAAATTTTTTTTGCTATTTTGTTGCCTAGAGAGTTGCTAATAAAGAATCCCGATTTCTGACTAAGTGAAATTATCGTAGTATGCCCTGAAACTTCAATAAACATTTCAAATTTTGTCCCAAGGTAGACCTTCTAGTACTTGACATTGAAAAATAATTATTAAAATCGATTCACAACTTCAAATTTTAGGGGGGTGTTTCCATTAAAAATGGGTCACATTGTATAAGTAAGAATATACAATTTTAATGAATCATATTAAAGAAAAGCGAAATCAAACTTTCTGTTTTTTTATTTTTAACTAACGTTACTGCAGTTACGTTACTAATATATACACATGTATACAAATACACACACACACACACACACACATATATATATATATATATAAATATATATATATATATATATATATATATATATATATATATATATATATATATATATATATATATATATATATATATATATATATATATATATATATATGGTGAACTGGTTTTTCCGGGTATTCGATACGTGTATGTGAAATTATCTCTAATTTCATATATATATATATATATATATATATATATATATATATATATATATATATATATATATATATATATATATATATATATATATATATATATATATATATATATATATATATATATATATATATCACATTTAAGAATGTGAACACATCAAAACGATCCTGTTGAAAAAAAAATTTGTGAACTCATCAATATTGTATGGACTTATATCTAAGATAAGCACCTTGATATTATATTATTTTGAATCTTTTATATTCATTAGGTAATATATTATACAGCTTACGGCCCATTATTTGGTATGATTTTTGACACCATGTTGTGAGATTTCTTGGAATATGTGGATCAATTTTTATTCTTGTATTGTAATGATGTACCGATTCATTTTTCATGAACTTATCTGAATTTTTGTATATATACTTCAATACTTCAACGATAAATAAATCATAAGGTTTGGAAAAGAAAGGATTGGGTCATATTGAAAAATCAGAATCCGATATATCTTTATAGACAGTTATTCAACTGAACCTTATCCTTCTGGAGTTCCACAATGGTCCCGTGTAGGGCCCTTATTTTTTCAATTATCTATACCAATAATATTGAACAATGTTTTGGGAATGCCAAATTTTTAGTGTGTGCTGATGATTTGGAAATTCATCTTCAAATAAAGTATCTGTCAGATTCTCAGTGTGAAGATTGTGTGATTATTATCATGGATAGAAGTGAATTGAGTTTGCGGATGACTTTTTTTGAAAATCTTCGTAAATTCGAGCTCAAAAGTCATCCACAGTAATTTCAATAGACCTCGTGAAATACCTGCATCAGAACAACGAGCCTCAGAGTGAAAGAAACTGAAATTAGCTGTGACATGATATGCAAATTTTTCAGCAAGTAATATTGCGGTTATTGTTGTTATTGAACCATCCGTTTGGCTTCGGTCATTGAACGAAGAGACCAGATGTAGAATATTTGGGACTGCAGAGTAGTTCATTCATAATTGTCAGTGGTTGATTAAATCAGAATTTCTCCCAATAAGGAATCCATATGATGGAATTGATCGATATTTGATTGAAATCCATGACTAATATATTCAAAAAACACATTTTTGTGAGATTTTCATACAGGAAAGTAAAGAAAGGCCCGAAGAAGCCATTGTAAGGAGAAACACGTGTTGCGTTTTTGTGAAAATGTTTAGTGAAAATATCACAATAAAAACAGCTCTAATTTACAATTGAGCTTTGCTTTGCCATTGAAAGTTTGTTTCATTGTTAAATGAATAATGCGTCTGCGGTTGAAAAAAAAAACAGTTTTTGCGTTCAATGTTGAACAAATGGATTCAGTATCAAATCTCGAACAAATCATCTGACTTTTCACGGTTTCAGCTGAAGCTGATGTCAAAGACACCGACGTTTTAAAAATTCAAGAGCTAATCTCAGCAAAGATTTCAGATAGAAAACGTTTTACTTCTGCTCAAGTACTCAAACCGAAAAGAGATAATTTACAGAAAAAAGCACAGTTAATTAATTCTTTCATCAAGTTTTGAGACACGTACAAACCAAAGTTGAAATTAAAAACCTGAAGTTGCGGTTTAAATTTCCAGAGTATACAAGAATAAACTCACCTATTCCTTTCCGTTTATTTAATGAAAAGGAAGGGAAGATAACAAGTGACTTCTTTATGCTTACAACGCCTTTGGAGAAAGGTGTCTGAATATAGGGCGATAAAATATAAACGTTTTCATAAATTAATACTTTATCTGAGCAGAATAACAGTGTATTTGAATATTATTGTGTCCCCAGAGACACAAATTTTTCATTTATGTTGTATTGGCCGATATGTTATTTCTGGGCACATAATTTTGTGAACATGAATCAGTATTCAATGAAACATATAATCAAGTGATGTGAAGTAAACTTAACAACTATGAGTTCTGATTAGGTGAATAAAAAACATCATCATTATAATTATATTCAAGTTTTGGAAAAGGAAAAAATCGGCCGAAACCATATCAGGTGAATTAGGAGGCTGTTCGATGAAATTTGTTGCGTTTCTGGCCAGAAATTCGTTCACAATAATAGCATCACGTTATCGTGATGCAAAATCAATGAGTTTTTTTCCACATATCTGGTTCTTTTCGATGATTTTGCAGGTATAATGTGTTTCATGAATATTGAGTCGGAACTGACTCGTACTATCATGCCTTCATCGACTGAGGTTTTGTAGAAAATTCAGGTCTGTTTTCAAAATTGATCTGTTTTTACATTAACTAGCTGTCGTCCCCCTTCGAACGACACTCCTCAAAACATGAAACTTGTACGAGCCGAGGATTAACAAGGTCATACATTCACACGTGCAACTCCTAGCATATCCATGTACAATATTTCGTCAATGAATTTATACGTTCCAATATCAAATTCTTTCCCAATCTCCGTTGGCATAAATAATGGGATAAAATGTATAAATAATCGTCCTATAAATTTTAAATTCCGTGGAGCCCTTTTCATATATATACTCCATACGATCCTGCGATAAAACTTCATAAAAATTCATTAATTTGTTAATTATGATTTTTTATAAATATTGCAAAATGAAATATCCAAAAATTGTTGATGAAAACTTTTTTCAATTGATATTAGCTATGTCTGTTTTCACATTAAATAATGGCAGTTATTAACATAGGATATGAATTTTTTACGTGATTTGTTTATTAAATTGTTTTGAACAAATAGAGAAATTCAATATTTTTGAAAATTTTTTTTGCTATTTTGTTGCCTAGAGATAATTATTAGATATTTTTATATTTCGATTGTTCAAATATTTACTCAAGAAATAATTTTGCTTTTGAAAATCATAATTTACACACAATATTTGGCACTTTTTCATATATAGCTGTTTTTATAATGTTTTTTTCTTCAGAAAAAAATGTAACGTTGGTCAATATTCGTTTTTAACAAATTGTTAAACTAATAAACAATTAAATGATAAATAAAAAAAATTTTTTTGCCAAACTATTCAAAAGTGTGAATAATGATTTTTGAAAGCAAAATTATTTCTTAATTGATTATTTAAACAATGGAAATATGAAAAAATCGATTTCAAACAATTAAAAATCGAAATTAGGAAAAAAAATGTTAAAATCATATTCATCTCCAGACAACGAGAGAGTAACAAAAAATTTTCAAAAATATTGAATTTCTCCATTCGTTTAAAACAATGCAATAAACAAATCACGTGAATAATTCATATCCTATGTTAATAACTGCGATTGTTTAATGTTAAAACAGACATAGCTGAATATCAATTGGAAAAAAAAATTATCAACAAGTTTTAGATATTTCATTTTGCAGAAATCATTATTAACAAATCAATAAATGTCCATGAACTTTCATTGCAGAATCGTATGGAGTATATATATATATCAAAAGGCCTCCACGAATGTTAAAATTCATAGGCCAATTATTTATACCTTTCATCCCATTATTCATGCCAACGGAGATTGGGAAAAATTTGTTAGTTAACAATAGAATAACTTTTTGAAAAATGGTGCTGAAACTTTTTTTCTAAGGGACTCGATTCATTCAAGTGTTAGGAAGATACCAGATTTTTTTCAAATCTTATTCAAAATTGCCTAAATATTAATATTTTTTGAGTTATTAACGAAAAACCAGAGACGAATTTTTTCAAATCTTATTTTGTTAATATCAATTGCAATTTCATACCTGCATCAAAATCTTTCAAAAAATTTTTTCTAGAGGTGATTCCGAATCGAATGAGCTATCTCTCATATTTTTAGAATCTTTATGTCTATTTTTCATGTTTTTGAACTTGTTGATTAGACTAACAACTAAGATAACTGAATTATCTCGTCATTTTCATGCTTCAATTCCTCTTTTAGTTGCTGCTTTTTACTGCATTTGAATCCGCGGAATCTGGAGACTGCGGTTGTAGCAAACTATAACTCGAAGATTATTTGTAGAAATGCTATCAAAATCGTTATAATCCCCAGTGTTATTTGTTGCCATTTTTTCGGGTATAAATAATTCTGACGCCAATTGGACACCAACAAAACATCCAGTTTCTTTGTATTCTCATGCTTTTCATCGTATTTCCATTTGATCTACTCCATTCAACCATGTTTCATTGAGAACACATATCGATTCTTGATATGAGTCAATGATTGGCCAATGACAGTTTTCCCAGTCTTCCTGAGAGCAGCAGATAGCAAGTATTTCCAAATGTCGTTGTCACCCGGTATCCCACTCCGCATTTATATTCTAGCATCCCTTTTCACCTCTGCAACAATTCCGGAAAACTCCAGTTTTCTGTTTTCAATCAAACGATTTCAATGTAAATCGTATTTGAGGTGGAATATGGGGAAGATATAAACCAATTATTCGTACGCTTAGGTACTGCGATAAAAGCAACGGTGGACGGGAATTGAAAGGAAACATAAATACAAATGTAATTACAAAGATATAATCATAAAATAGCTTCGATCGAGAAACTGAATGCCCTTTATATCACTCCAGCTGGGAGTATTATTTTGCTTCGAATTTGTATTCTGCTCGGAACAAGATACCTCGAAGATTTCTTTGTTCAAGGGGTTCTCAAGCTGGCTGGAACTTTTTTTAAACGGACTCTTGAACACCACACGCGTGCCTCTTTCCGATGAGTTTTGTGTTCAAAGGGCTTCTTTTCCATTTGGAGAGGGTAAATTCGATTGACCCCTCAATTTCCCTTGATGCAATTCAGTTCTATTTTCTTGCCGATTATCAGTGCCCTTGTTTAATTGGGTGTTAATTCAATAAGCTCCTAAATTCAGAGCATGTTCGAGGCATTTTGTTTTCATTGATGGGATACGGTTGAAGCTGAACTGAATCAACTATACAGCACGAGTTTTAAGTAGCACTTGAACGATGGTAACATAAATGAATTGGGAATTTTCAGCAACCAGAGGTCATCCCCATTCGAACGACTACCTTCAAATCGGAAAATTGTGCGAGATTGGGAATAACGAGGTCTCATCTTTCAACGTGCGATTCCTAATAAGTATCAAAAGATTCTTTGCGACAAATCATTGTCCCTAAGCAGAAATAAAGATAAGAATAATAATACATATATGATGCCTTATATTATTGATGAAATATGGGATAGATTGAAGAAAATAAAATCATCATATATCTTCAAAAAAAAAATTGGATTACTGAAAATTCTTGAGATATTTTTGATGATCTTCCGAATGATCAAAATTATGTAAGAAATACTAAATCCGATACGGCATACTATTTGTAGTATCAAAACCAATGCTGTTGGGTGCGACAATCTCAATATGATGATGATAAAACTCTGCTGTTTAAAAAAAAATCTGTTCGAAATTTGTTTTTTCGTTAATCAGCCATCGCCCCCATACGAACAACAACTCTCAGAAGTTGAGAAACTTGTGTGAGCTGAGGACAACGAGGTCTTACCTTTTAACGTGTGATTCCTAACACGGTTACAGAATCATCCCAGCTTCAACCAGATAAATTCTCTCGATAAAAATATCTGGTCGAGGCAGGAATCGAACCCACGGTCTTCCGATCGTGAGTCGGGCGCACTACCACCGCGGCCAATTCCTCACATTATTTCATACATTACACATGTTGTTAATTGATGTCTGTCAGGAAATATTATACCAGATGCGTGGAGAAGAAAGAGCATTTGTGAGAGTTGTACCAAAAAACCTAATCCAGTGGAATATAAGGATCTGAGAGGATTGAGTATTCTTCCAGCTCTATCAAAGATACTGGAACGAGCAATGGATAGACAGTTACGGAATCATCTGAGTAAATACTCACTGTTACCAGTAACTCAATCTGGATTCAGGAAGGGATACAGCTGCACAACTGCTCTACATCTACATGTCTTAGATGATGTATTTAGGGCTCAAGATAGAGGTTCACGGCACTGGTATTGCTCGACTTCAGTGGTTCTTTTGATACCATACACCACGACTTATTACTAGTTATTTTTCATCACTTAAGGCTGTCAGATGGAGCGATATCACTATTGCATGAATATCTCAGTGAAAGGCAACAGAAAGTCAACCACATTAGCAACTGTTCTCAATACCTCACTTCGAAATGTGGATTTCCCAGGGATCCATGGGCAACATGGAAACTGTACCGTTTCAATTTGACATGCAACAATTCATAGCTGCCTTGGGTTATCATATAACCAAGGAAATTTTTTTCTCACTGTAAGGCAGAATTGAGGAATTCTAAGTTCTGAACATACAGAAGCGATGAGAGAAGTGAAACATTGAAATATATCAAAAATGCAATGAGATATTCCTTAGATTCATATCAAAATTTGACACATGCCAAATGTTTACATAAATAAAGCCAGTCTGTTTAGAAACACGCTCTACTCTACTTGATATTCCGATATATTCAACAAATTGTTAGAAAATTACTTATGCCAAAATTAAAATTGTTAATATATCAATGTTAGTAGTGGAAAAAATTCTATATATACCTCGGCTAAGAAAGCTATTCATTATATCCTTTGGAGCTAAGCGGCTCAGGATATAAAAATGCTTGATAAATAACAGCTCACTTCTCACCCTAGGTATATAATATACTATGATATGGAACCTTTGTTCTTTCTTAAGAGAGTCATAGTTACGACCGCACCGGGGGGCCTGGGGGGCGGGTTAGGCCCCCCAGACGCACCCTGGCGTTGGATGCGATCGGGTGTGGAGGGGTGGATTTTCGGGAAATCCTTGCGGGTACCGCCCCTCACCCCACACCAACAGGATTTCGCAGGGCTACCTCCCGCTCACCGAACCCGGAATTGCTTTCTTACATCTACTTAGTGTGGCTAACCAAGAGACAGGACCATCGGCAGCGTTCGACCGAACGTTCGTACAAGTTAACTAAGCTCTTCTTTCGCCAGAGAGTGCTCGCGTCGCACACCTGCCCCCGCCAACCATGCCAAATCAATTGGGAATATGGTCCTAAAGGTGACCGGTCGGGGTCCTAAGCTCGGATACTAGTAGCTCCGTCCAACCGGGGTCCGACACCCCAAGCGTCTGCCTTGGTGCCCTCCAAGACCAGACTCGGATACTAGAGCCCGGAAGGACCGCGAGCTCCGACACCTCGAACGCTCGGATCCGTACAGAAGCAGGCGAGGATCACGGAACAGCATAAGCCGTCCAGTGCCTCAGAATGGGGCTGCAATGCACCCATGAATGGATTACCGCAACCCTGTATCCCTTTACCCGCTAGCGAAGCCGCTGCCCCTAAGAGGCCAACGCCAGTTGGAGATGAGGCTCACTAGCCTCCAGCCGCGAGCGGGCACTCACCTCCCCCCTGGAACTCATGTTAGGAAAGTTCCCTTTCCAACGTTTGATGAGTAACCGTCGAGGACTCTCACGAGCATCCTCTACGACACATCATATGTCGAAGATGTCGCGCCCATTATCCGTGTAGGAGCGGGATAGGGCGGTTCATCAACAACTTTTGGGTGTACGCCGTGTGGTCTGCACCGCATACCCTTACGTTACCCCGAGGGGCACTCATGTTAGGAAAGTTACCTTTCCAGCGTTGGATGAGTAACCGCCGAGGGCTCTTGCGAGACACCTCTTCCACACATCTAGCTTGAAATCGGCCAACGCCTGTTACCCGCAGGTGCGGGATTGGGCGGTTGACCGATAACTTTACTGGGTGAGTGCCGTGTGGTCTGCACCGGGGGACTGTCAAACACCCATAAGAGAGAGACAGTGATCCCCCGCCACTCACCCCAAATCTAACCACAAACTATAAATACAAAATCCATAAAGAACAGAACTCGTGTTTTCGGCTAATACATGGAATAAAGAGGCAACAAAGGATATCATATAAATTGAAAGAAACAAGATGGTTGAGTATGGAAATTATCTCTATAGTGCATGTATGTATCATAAAATTAACATTAGATTCAAAGGAACATTAACTCCCCCTTTATTCAAAACCCAAATGTTCATGCGCTCATACAGCTCATACTAGATTGCAAAAGTGTATAATAACATTCCATCTGACTTGAAAAAATTCAGCCGAGGTCGTTTCAAAGTGGCATTCAAGACATCACTGTTAGAATCAGCACAATGATAGGTAGAATGTGAAATATACTATTCACTACCAATGTATATGTGGATAAATCCATAATTGAATTTGAATAAAATTAGGTACGGACTCCTATGGCTTGATGGATCATTTTTGTGTATGGCTCTGTGTATGGCTCCTGCAAGTGGCCGTCGATGGATATGTCCTGAATACGTTTACCATCAACGTTGGTGCTCCCCAGGGATCCACATTGTCTCCAACCCTCATTTCATTGTATATCAAAGACTCATTGGAAAAAACAATGATCCAATAATCCAATTGATGATGTCTCGTCGTTCCATTTGGATTCCAGGATATCGCCTGCAGATGCACATCGTCACCGGTAGCAGGAGGTTGCATATCTTAATGAGAATCTAGAAGTGATTTCGTTAATCATATGATAAAATTTAATTAATTTTGTTTCATACTTTCAGTAACAGAATTGTTCTTTCTTTTCAATACTCTCAACCATTTTTTTTCTCATCGTTTTATCCTTTGGGAACCTAAACTTATTATATGAAATAACTCACTTATAAACCAATGCGCTTTCTGTTTTCTTGTGTCTTTCCAAGCAGAATGGATCCGATATGACATACATTTTCAATGCCGAATAAACCAATAAATTGTGATATGGGTACTCCACTTTCTTGAGAAAATGAGCGATCAATTAAAATTCATTCATTTTTTTATAGAATAAAGCCAGAAAACAAATGAATATTTGCTCGGATCAACGAATTGAGCATAAAAATGGACAATAATATTTGCTTTGATAACTGATATAGTACAAGTTATATTTGAATATAATTCTGAATAGAATTAAACGAGCTGTATTTTCAAATGGTTTTCGAATGCTCATGAACCCTAATGAAATAAATCAATTATGCATTCAAGCCACCCACCAAAAAACAAGAAATTCAACGTTACTGGTATATTAGCCATTCTGTCAGCCAGCGCCCTCTGTAGTGTATGAGACAATGTGCTCTTTGGTACCGAAATGAAGAATGAAAAATTGAAACGGTAGATGGTATATTTCGTAGGTACCTTTTATTTATATGACATTCATTTCAGACTTTGTCTTTTATCGAAGACAGGACAGGAAAGTTTTGATTCAATTTTTATTTTATCCCGGCCAAGGAGCAGTATGATGACTGAAAAAAGAAGCAAAAATATGTGCAGTGGATTGTAGAATTACTCCAGAATATATCAATCCAAAAATAACCTGAAAAATATTTTTCGGAATGTAAACTAATGACAGGAATATGCAGCAAAATAGGCACCCGCCGAGACCTACCTTTTACAGAAAACGTTCTGTAATTATATTATTGTAACAGTTGTATTCACACCTAGTTGACAACAATAACAACAAAAATGGCGTCTGTCAAATTGGATCATCAGATCTGTGATTGGATATTGAAAACCAATACACTTGGCAACTTCGCTCTGGACACGATCAATTTTATTGGTCAACAGACACGCAGTCAATTTAAATTCTTGCTTTTCGAATTATTCTTTTTTCTGCAAATATAAAGAGAATTTGGGACCGATTAAGTATAATATACCCCTAACTCGATCAATCTATAAGCAAACCAGTATCATTTTCCATAGCATGAAACAAACCCATTGCCGTGGAAATGACTAAGTTCAATTCAATGTCACAAAAACCACCCAGGCATCGGGTTTTCTTCAAAACTGGATATAATAATATCACAGACAATTCCGCTTTCTGCGCGAAATGCTGCTTTGTATGCGACTCAAGCAAAAGTTAGTTTTTTGTCAAATTATGATCATCCTGTCTCGTTACCTAATATCTCCATTCTAACATGGCGTTGAAGAATTTTACTTTTGTGATACTTTTGTGATACTTTTGTGATTCAATATATATGTTATTTATATTTCGCACAAGGCTTTGTCAATAAGAATTTTTTCTTCAGACAATAAAGTATATTTGAATTGAATTGAATTGAGGGAGCTGAATAGAGGTGAACAAATTAACTGTGAACGAAAACTAGCAGAAACAAGGCTCAGTACCGAATGAAGAATCTGAAAGAGTTCTTCCTAATCATAAGTTATGTACCTCGTTCAATAGAACCAAATTGATTTTTACGCACTTCACACTCATATGAATACTATTGTTTTTCCTAATTGGTTACCTGTGATAGGAATCGCACGTCAAAAGATGTTTCCTTGTTAATCTTCAGCTGGAAAACTTTCGACCTTGGGTTGTTATTCGTAGGGAGCAACAGCTGATTAACGGAAGAACAGATTTCGATAGATTTTGTAACACCGTGAATATGAATTCGTTTCATATATTCCCAGTTATTTTCATTAAAGAAATAATTCCTTTTGACAATAATGAGATTTTTAGTTGAAATAGATAAACAGTTTTGAGTTTTTCGAGTTTTGAAAGAAAGATTGACAGACAGACATGACGTGGTACAGGAATTCATAATATGGAGTGATGAATCAAAGACCGTCGTCTATTCACTACTCTGTGTTCGCTGATTGAATTATTTTTCCAGGGAATTCTTTGTTTAGGTTCGCAGGAATGATAAATCGTAGAAAATGGAGAGCTCGAAAATGTTTTTCCAGCTGAATACCTTCTGGGCGATAGATTGGGCACTTTTATTACATATAAAATGGATGAGGCTTTTTTGGGCCATTTTTAATACTCGGTTTCGTCATAGTTATTTGTCAAAATTGTTTTCTCGATTCCTATATTTGAACAATCACGACGATACTTTGAATTATGAGATGACAAAACTTTACGTTTTGAATATAACTACGTTTGGTTTCATTTGATGAATAGTGTGAACTTTTTCCTGGATGACATATTGTTTAGAGAAGGTTAATGAAATAATATAAAAGGAATCAAAGTATCGAAAATGATTGAATACAACTACTTCGATATGCACCTACTGGAGGAACTAGAAAAAAGCACTCTTCTCGATGCGTGTTCCACCAACCAACTTGGCTTGTTCAGAACATGAAAAAGGCTAAACCTAGCCTATTTACATCTAACAGAATACACTTTCAGTTTCAGGTTTAGGCACGTATCAATGTTTTTGGGTTCCTGACTATCGAAAGCATCTGATCCCAACCATTTCAGACAGTGTTCGTTCATTACATCTCTTTTCCCCAAGGGGGGTCAAGCGACACTGATCTCTGTTCTTTGAAACGATTTTTAAATGCTCTCCCAGTCTGACATACATATTTTCTATCATAGGCTTCACAGCTTGTTTCGAATATCCCCAATTTTTCATTCATCTATATTTCGTGTTTGGAGTTTATACGGAAAAATAATGAACTTTGAATCTTCATGTTTCCGTAAAATCGAAGGTTAACAAAGATTCCCTCTAAATTTACGATTTCTAATCAACGTATTTACTGTGTTTGAAGGATACCCATTGCTTCCAGCCATCTTTCTGATAACATGTTTCTCAATCAGTTAAGTTCTTAAGTTTTGAAGTAACAAAAGCAATTCTTCTTGAAACAAGTGTTTTCTTGCTGACGATTCGAATTTAACTAAATCCTTCTTCGGGGCTCTATAAAATGAATTTTCATAAACGTACTTCTCACAAAACTTGTACGATTATTATCGTTACAATTTTACAAGAAATGAAGTATTTTTAATTAAATTACTCAACGAAAAGTAGTTTATTCGTGTTAATAACCTAACTATTTTAAAAACCATCAGAAATATCAGATACAAAATTGAAGTAAAGAATATTGCAACAACCAAAATTTGGAGACAACACAAAATGACATTCTGATAAGATGGTGTATGTTTCTCATCAATGACCGAAAGACAAAGAATGACAGAAGGGGAAATTAATTAGGTATTTCACTTATCAAATTAAAATATGCAGTATTGAGGCCATCAACATCCCTTCTAGTGTTGACACTATCGCATTTGAGGATATGAATCATTTCGCTTAAAAGTATTATGGATAAATATGGTTGAAAATCTAGGATAGTCGGATGATGAAAATAAAACATGTTTGCATATTTTTTTTCATGTTCACCAAGGGCTGTGTGGATTTTTATATTTAGTTTCTTGAAGTCACTCATGTGTTCTAAAACTCTTGTTTCAAGATACCGTCCAGTTTGACCAACATATCATTTGTGGTGTGGTCTTTTAGGCAGGTAAACTTTTTTCTATAGAGCCCTCATTAGAAAATTGCTTCTCAGAAACAAATAAATTGAAATATACTTGGGAAACATTTTTTCTTATGAAATAAAAAACTAAAACACCACACCACAAATGATATTTTGGTCAAACTGGATGGTATCTCGAATCCAGGTAATGATATCATATCATTTCTTTCCAATAACTATTCCTTTGATGATCACAGTTCTGCTTTCCATGACATAACGGTTCACTTCACTTCACTCAAAGTTCTTGGCCTTTGCGCATTTAGCCAGCTCGATTCGGGGGGGGGGGCGCAGCTGTCTTGCACGCAGCAATGATGCCACCCCTTTTTTGTATAAATTTTTCATTATATTAAAAAACACTTAATATTTTTTGGAGACTTCCAGACTTTTTTCACATAATTAACACAATAATTTGTTGAGATCCTGTCTCCACGTGGACATCCGGTCCACCCCGGCCTCCAACCGGCGTGAATGGGGACAGGAGTTATATACATCCACTATAACACTCCCACGTGGACATCCGGTCCACTCCGGCCTCCAACCGGCGTGAATGGAAGTGCTGTTTCTCTATAACACTTATAAACTGTTCACAAAAAACTTTTAATTTAATGATGGTACGTTCTATGACGGCAGACATTCACAACACAAACTGAATTTCATCCCCAGCAATGGCGTCCGCGTACCTTCTTTGTGGACGGTCGCTGTCGGCACGTCCGTCCACCACCACATCAGAAATGAAACTCGACATAACGGTTGGTGCCAATAATATCAGCATCAAAATGTTATTGCCTCGTTGCCCTTTCATCATTCTCCATGTCTGTCTGTCTGTCTGTTTTTCCGTTAATCACATATATGTCACACATATATTCAATTTATGCATCCAATAATCAAGATATCCGTCATTATGGAAAAAATCTCAAATCATCCCGTTATCAAAAACCGCAAATCCCCAGAGTATGAATAACCTTCTCTCTGCAATCTCAGAAACGCTGGAAAAAATTATGAACTCTCAAATGCGCGAATATCTTGATACATTTAATATTTGACCTCCTACTTAGTCAGGTTTTCGAGCTGAAAAGAGCTGTACATCTCCACTGTTAAAAGTTATGGACGATATTCATGCTTCGATGGCTAGTAATAATTTGTATTTACTTGTATTGTTAGATTATTCAAAAGCTTTCGACAAGATAGGCCATCAGCTTTCACTTGTTTTGTTAAAATATCTCAGATTTTCACCCAACGCAGATGAACTCATGAAAAACTATGTTAGTGATCGCTCCCAATGTGTTATAAACAAAATCAAATCAGATTTTCTTGCTACTCGGAATGCTGTCCCGCAGGGGTCCATCCTAGAGCCACTTTTGTTGGTAATATATACCTCCCAATTCCCTCATTGCCTTCGTTACACAAACATACATAGTTACGCTGATTATACGCAGATATCCATGCATTTCGGGTAATCTTCTGAAGATGATAGTTGCCGAAAAATTGATACCTATGGATTTGAAAAGTCTGCCTGTACTAACGGAAAAATATTGTCTTTCTGCTTGAATAATATAAGCATCACTATCGATAACGTGTCGTTACCAATAAAAGGCGAAGATGACAATATGAAAAACCTTGGTTTGCTGATAAATCCGTCACTAAGATTTTCATCGCAAGTCTCACTGAGCTCGAAACGAGGGTAATGTAACCTCAAAATATTCTACTGTAACCGTGAACTACAGAATCGCCAACCTAAATAAATTATTTGCGATGCACTTGTTTTATACCATGCGAACTATGCTGATGTGGTGTACGATCATTATCTGTTACAAACCGATAAGAGAAGACTGCAAGTATTACAGAACTCATGCGGCAGATTGATCACTGGTTCGCGAAGACGGGATCATGTGACACATCACTTACCAAAACTAGGTTGGTTGAATATGGAAAACCGGCGTGTCTTACATGAATGCACTCTATTTCACAAAATAATAAGTCTCATGAAGCCTGCTTATCTCTACAACAAACTCAGGTTTCGGACTGACGTTCATAATCCTAATCTGAGATTCAAGAACTTGCTCGCTCCCCCTCACCATAAAACTTTTCATTATCGTGGATCGTTTTCTTATTACATAATCTGTCTCTTCATCAAATTACTTAACGTACTAAAGAATACAAATTGTATTATATTCAAATAGGAAACTAAACATATTTTGCTTATGAATGAAATTCCTAGCATGCTGAATTTCAAGTGATTATATGTATTTTCTTTTTTTTATTATAGTAATATTAACTAAAAAAAACCACAGTCTTACAGAAATGACAAAGGTTGGCTGTCAAACGCATTAATCGTAGAAGGTAAAGAGATTCGTAAAATATACAATGAAATAAAAAACTGTCCTGAAAATAAATTACTTTACATGGAAAGGAAAAAAATATATAGAAAGAACATAAAATCTGCCAAATTGAATTATTACAATAATAAAATAATAAATGCTGAAAATAAATCCAAAGAGACATGGGCTCTAGTTAATAAGAAGCTTGGAAGGTCAAAAACTGGTTTTAAAAATATTACTCTGAATATTCAAAACAATTTAACTGCTGATGGGAAAGAAGTGTCAAATTGCTTTGCTTTCTATTTTTCTAGCGTTGTGCCTGATCATATCGCCGAAAATTTCGGATATAACTTATCTTTGCCCTGTACTTTGTCTGCACATAGGATAAATTCCATATTTTTTTATCCATTGAGTAAAAATGAATTAGCAACTGTTATAAGCAATCTTAAAAATAAAAAGTCGGCTGGTTTAGACGGTTTCACCACTCACATCATAAAAAATATTTGCAATAACATCATAGACCCACTGCTGCACCTCATAAATCAGTCATTTCTTAGCGGAGAGTTTCCTGATCTTCTCAAAATAGCTTGTATAATCCCTATTTTCAAAAAAGGCTGCATGAGTGAAGTAGAAAATTATAGACAAATATCCTTGCTAAGTGCATTTTCAAAAATTATAGAAAAAATTCTCTACTGCCGCATTTTAGCATATATTGAAGGGAACAAAATTTTTACAGATTGTCAACATGGATTTAGGCCATCAAAATCAATAGAGACAGCATCCGCACATTTTTTCAAAAATGTATATAAAGAGCTAGATGATGGCAAATATGTTTTAACTCTATTTTTTGACCTATCGAAAGCTTTTGATTCAGTGGACAGGAACATACTGTCTAAAAAATTATATAATATCGGAATAAGAGGATGTCTCCTAAGCTATATCAATTCCTACATGGAAAATAGAAAACTAATTGTAAAATGTAATGAATGCCAATCAGACATGCAAGACGTAACCACAAGGCTCTATTTTAGGCCCACTACTCTTTTTAATTTATGTTAATGATTTACCAAATTATATTCAATATGGTGCCACCACTTTGTATGCTGACGATACCACTGTTACTGTGTCGGGTGTTACTGAGGAGGAACTTTACCACAAAACTCAGGTAACGCTTGACGAAGTGTATGCGTGGTGTCAAAGAAATAAACTTATTTTGAACCATGGGAAAACGGTTTTTATGAACTTAAACCTTAGGAGGCCATTAACACCTGGCTGTAATTTTGCTCTATCTGAAACAACTAAGTTCCTTGGCACCTTTATAGACAGCAAGTTAACATGGGAACCACACATTGACCACGTCTGCAAGCTGCTTAATAAAGCTTATTTTGCCATTTTACAGCTTAAAGACACAATTGCCAAACAGGGTCTTGTAAGTGTGTACTATGCATTAGCTTATTCACATATTTCATTGAATATATTAACCTGGGGACGATCGAGTCATTTACAGCGCGTCTTTGTTGCTCAGAAAAGATTACTGAGACTGATTTTCAATATAAATCGCTTCGATAGCTGTAAAGAAACTTTTATAAATAATAATATTTTTACGGTACCTAGCATTTACTTCTATAAATATCTGGTGTACGCGAAAACTAATATACTTTCTTTCAATACCTCTGCGGAAAGGCACATGTACGATACACGACATAAAAAATTATTGTCGATACCTGGGCATAAAACAGCTGCATTCAAAAACTCTCTATACTATAACTGTATTATTTTGTATAACTGTGTTCCTCAGCCTATGGAAGAAATGACGTTATCTTCATTTAAAAATGAAATAAAAAAATATTTTATGCTGAATGCTTTTTATAGTATAGATGAGTTTATTAAATAGAAATAAATGACCTGTCAAAGGGAAATAGGAGGAATGAGGAATCTAAATTATTTCCTCATTGTGTAAACTTTTTGTGTAGTGTAAGTATTTTGTTTTATCCCATATACACCTGACAAATATTTTGTTTTGTCTCATATACATCTGTTTTTTGTGAAATTCACAAGTATAAGTTATATTATACAATCATATTTGTAAATATGTTCATGTGTGAAAATGTGATGATTCAGTTTTTATTCATCTTGTTACATGACTCTACATTTATTTGTGACATTTGTGATATTTATTTGTGTGTGATATTTAAGTGACGTGCCAAATATACACTATTGTATCAAATATTGGTAAATAAATATTCTATTCCATTCTAGTATTTATTTTATAGTATTTTATTTTTAGTATAGTTCTTGCATCGACTTCTTTTCTTTTTTTTTATTATAGTATTCTACATGTGTTCAATGTGTCTTGCATACCGTTTTATGCAGTATATTTTTAATCGTGTTCGTTTGGTGAAATGTTTGCTTGTGTGCACTTGTGTTTATGTCTGCATAGGTGCACACGTTTTTAGTTGGATGGAAGAGCAAAGTCTGCTCATGTTGCGATTTCTCTGTAGCATGGTCAGAAATTGAATTCTGACATTTGATAGGAGCTTATATTTTTCTTTACTTATACAGTGCGAGTCTCTAACATGGGACAAATTCACTAAATCAAAGGTGTTGTTTCTTTCGGAAATATGCTCGAACACGTCGATTAGTATTTTGAATTGCCTATATTTTGATGCAAAAAAATTATACAGTGTGTCTCAAATATGAGATATGACGTCATCGATAATTTTTTCAAATGAAAACCCTGTTTTTTTAATGAATTTCATTAAAGAGTTCAACAAGTTGCACATGCCTGCCAAATTTCAATTTTTTACTCCTTGTCCTTCAAAAGATATTCAACAAACATTATCTAATTCAAAAAATGAATTCAATTCAATAGTCTTTCTTCAACAAGTGTTCAAAATGTTATCCATTTACTAACTGACAATACGCTAAACGTAACTGAAACTCATTTTGAAGATTTCTGTTTACTTCGCCAGTCTTACTTCGTCTTATTCGTTCTTTTAAATCCTCAATAATTGCCAGTTTGGTCTTAAAAACTTTGCTCTTCAAGTAGCCCCATGAGAAAAAGTCCAAAGGTGTTAAGTCCCGAGACCTAGGTGGCCATTCATAGGGTCCTCTTCTGCCAATCCATCTGCCTGGAAATACATTATTCAGGTACTCACGGACAGGTCTTGCAAAATGAAGAAGTGCGTCGTCCTGTTGAAACCAGATGTTTCTATTCTGGACGTCAGCTTATATAGGACAAGGGAGCAAAATAGCCAAATTCAGAACTAGGTCTTCCTGCAAGAATTCTAAATGCCCAAACATTGACTTTTTTTGGATGTTGAGTGTGGCCTTCGCTCATCCAGTGTGGGTTTCTGTCTGCCCAATAACGACAATTTTGACGATTTACCACACCATTCCACATACACGTTGATACGTCAGAAACTAAAACGTTTTCTTTTTGTACAACATTCCTGTCTAGTAGATCCATCATTCGTTCGCAAAACTGGAGTCTTCTATCTGGATCATCTTCGGTTAGTTCCTGGAGCTTCAAGAACTCTTGCCACTGAAGAATGGCTAATTTCGAGAACATTTATTTTGCCTTCTTCACTGAGCGCACTTCGACGATGATTATTTGTTTTTCTCAAATGCCCATTTTCCCGGAACTGTTTTTCGATCTTGCTTACGGTACTTCGCGATATGGGTGGTGAATCAGGATACTTCTCTCTTCTCTGAATAAATGGTAACTTCTTTTTGTGTTCTTGTCCTATCTCCGTAGCCAATCATCACTAGAATTTCAATCTTATGTGTTTCACTTAAGTACGGCATTTTACTAATGGCGAACAACAAACTGTGAAACGACTAACTGTTTTTGTGCACAAATATGATTGAAATGCGATACTACTCTCCTTAATTTTTTTTGATAACTTTTTAATGACAATGTCACTGTTAGGTATCCCTGACATTCTAAGCATTTATTGAAGGAAGACTATTGAATTGAATTCATTTTTTGAATTAAATAATATTTTTTAAATATCTTTTAAAAGACGAGGAGTGGAAAATTGAAATTTGGCAGGCATGTGCAACTTGTTGAACCCTTCAATAAAAGTCATTAATAAAACAGGGTTGTCATTAAAAAAAATTATCGATGACGTGATATCTCATATTTGAGACAAACTGTATAATTTTTTTGCATTGAAATAAGGGCACTTAAAAATACTAATCGACATGTCCGAGCATATTTCTGAAAGAAACAACACCTTTGATTCAGTGAATTTTTTCCATGTTTTAGACTCGTACTGTATATATTTCCTTTGTATTTTGTTTCCTGTCAATAAAAACAATTATCATTATTATTATATTCAGTGGTACGACACCAATAACTTTCTCATCGGTAAACCCTTCGTCAATCAGGAACAGGCAAAAGCGGTGGTGATGATAAATCTAATATGATAACACATGTTGACCTAATAAATTGCTAGAAAGCGTATCCATCTGGAAATTACAAAAAATATATATAGAAATCTACTATACCTACATGTTTTTTCCATAGAAACAGATTGCATACCAGAAACAACAATTTCCAACCGGTGAAATATAATTCGCCTATCAAAACCTCTAATCGCATATTAATCTCACTAGTTCTGAACAACAGATCATTAAACTAAGTCATTATCTGAATAATACTGTTGGGAGTCTCCGAGACAAGTTAAAAGCCACAATAATTATCTTTGTAAGTTCACAAGATAAGGACTGCAATATTCTTTGAACTTTCCCTGAGAAAGAGATCTTCAGGGAGATACATGCGATTAGTGCTACATTAACATTACTTATTCTATGTGAATCCTCTGCTTCTCTTTATATGCTTTTTACCCACGAAATCTAATTATAACTTCTATTATTCTCCAGCCGTATATTCTCTCATACAAATTTCAAACCTCGATGTACAGTTTTTAATTACCCGTTGGAAGGAAGAGTGCAATAAGCGATACAGCAACACTGAATTGGAGTTTCTAGCTACCAAACAAAGTTTTAGGTATTTCCAAATGAATCATTGATCAATTTTCAATTTTTCAAAGATCAAAGAATTGAAATTTCAAGGCCGAAGATGATTATTTCTAGGTCCTTCGAAAATTTTCTTTCATGGATAAAACACAAGCACTATAAAAAAATCTCAAAGGCGCTCATACAGCGGTGCCCGTGCGAAAGTGAATCACTACATTGCATTTGAATCGCTGGAGATTGAATCCATTTGGGAAAACGTTCTCTGGAAGTTTATCCCACATAAACGCAGTTCTCCAAATGAAAGGGTCCACAATCAGTGAAGTTCGAGGTGTATTGACTTAAATAATAACAATAATATTTTATTGGCGCATTAGAATGAGCCTAAAAGAAGCAATTGAACAAGTCAGTACATATCAGATACATATATTGTGGAATTGGCCGAGGTGGTAGTGCACACGACTCAGTTTGGAAGGCCGTTGGTTCGATTCCCGCCTCAACCAGATATTTTTCTCGAGAGAATTTATCTGGTTGAAGCTGGAATGATTTTGCAACCGTATTAGGAATCACACGTTGAAAGATAAGACCTCGTTAGTCCTTAGCTCGCACAAGTTTCTCAACTTCTGAGAGTGTGTGAAACACACTTGCCGACCGGTTTTGTGCTGTTTGACCATTCGTCAATGCAAGGAAGTATCTATCATCAACATAAAGTCGATGGTCGAGTCGAGTTGGGATCGCCAACAGCATATTCAGGAATTACTTCAGGGACAAATCCTGCACTGACACCTGTCGGATATAATCTAACTTCCTTCGGGGTATCAGCCAGGGGAGTAGTTGTTTTCTAATAGGTGTCAGTCCATTAACCTATAGTGTAGGGAGTTGAACCTGACGTGAACGAATTGTTCCTCTAGATGATTTGAAATAATTGCATAATTGTATTGAAAAAAAATATTGACTGGAAACTTTGCTGGATACATACTTTATCACGAGAAAAAGTTATTACTATTCTAGTTATTAGCACTGATTTTGCCACTCATTAATTCTCATCACATTTTACTGAATAGATATTACATTTCAATTTTGTTTCAGATTCCTTGTGAGAAGTAACTGGAGAAACGGAATGAAAATGACATTACGAAGAGAAATTTTTTGTGGTAAGTTCAATTCCAATAAATACCTTTTGGCATATGCTGAAAATACACATCAATGTCTTCTTATTTCACAGTTATACATTTTTCTCAACATGATATGTCTTGACATGATATTTTATCGACATTTAGTAGCCTTCAGTAATGATATGAAATGAATTTTCAGTGAATAACTCTTTCGAGGTATATTTTGAATGATTATTCTCATTAAATTGAAATGAATTTGATCTGTTCAAAAAAATGTGTGATTTTCTCTAAACATTGAAAGCATTGTCCTTCAGTGTGCTGTGCTTTAGTTGGCATCATCAAAAATGACCTTCAACGGAATGGTTACTCCAGAGTAATGGTAGAACACAAGGAAAAGAAGCCGCCACAACCAGTTCTTGTACTCCCCTACATCAGAGGATTATCGGAAAGGATAAGAAGGATTGGGTCAAAGTATAACATCAGGACCTGTTTCAGATCTGGAAACACTATTCGTAGCAGCCTCACAAAAATCAGGCTACCAAACGCGGACTGCGATTCCAAGAATTGCATTTACCTGATACCCTGCGAGTGCGGAGAATCATACATCGGTGAAACTAAGAGGCCATTGAAAGTTCACATTGCTGAGCACAAGAAACACACACAGCGAAGAGAAACCAGCAAATCCGGAATAGCAGAGCATGTTTGGACTCATCAACATAATATCAAGTGGGCTCAAGCTGAAATCATCCACAAAAAGGAACACTGGTTTAGGAGGAACTTCAGCTGCGTATTAGTTGTCTAACAACGCATTTAGTCAAGCTAGCGTAGAGATACGTAACATATGGCAACTTTAAACAAGCCATTCGTTGCCTTGATGGCCATGGTACGATTGCGCATGGCTGGTGTAAACCTCGAAGTAGGAATGGGTCAATTGAGGCTGGGCCTGTGGCGGGAAGCGCTTACTGCGCAACCTCTGCTGCAGACAACAAGCGATGCAATTGTGTTTAATAAACCCTACAAAATACAAATAAAGTAGAACATAGAGTCAGATGATACAAATGCAATACGGATCTACACAGACGGCTCAAAAACCAAAGAAGGCTCAGGGTGTGGAGTGTACTCCAGATCACTAAGCCTAAGAATTAAGTGGGGAATGGGAAGAAATACCAGCGTGGTCCAAACAGAACTGGCTGGTATCTCAATCGCCACAAAAGGATTAACCAAGAAAGAAATTTCTGGCAAAAACATAACAATCTGCACTGACAGCAGACAAGACCTATTAGCCTTGAACAGACAACGTATAACCTCAGGGCTAGTACTAGAGTGTCACCAAGATTCAGCCAAAGCCTCGGTAGATAATAACATTATCCCGAAGTGGATTCAAGGGCACGACAGGAGTAAAGGTAATCGCATTGCCGACTTTTTAGTCAAGGAAGCGGCTGGACTGAGAATTTTAGCACCCAGTGGCACCTACGGCCTGATGACTGCGACAATTGCGGAACTGGTCAAGTGTTACACCTATGATCAATCCTTAAAGAGATGGGATGAAACCAAAGGATGTAATCTTGCCAGTATCACCTTGGGTGACCCTGGGAAGCTGGCGCCGAATAAATATTTGGCAATGACCAGAAAAAATCTACGCCTGACAGTAGGATTTTTGACTGATCACTGTCAACTAAGGAAACACCTCCATAATATGGCGCTGGTGGACACACCTCTATGCAGGATATGTGAATAGGAAGATGAGACTATCAGGCATGTCCTGTGCGAGTGCCCCGAGTTATTGTCAATAAGAGAGTGTGTGTTCGGCGAGTCTTGGCCTACACCTGCTGATATAAAGGAGACGTCTCCCAGTGACTTGTCCACCTTTCTGGAAAGGGCAGAATGGACGATGACCTAGGAGGACAAATCCTCGGGAGGATGTACAATGGGTCACATTTGGCCTAAGTACTGTGGACTTACACTCACCCTCCCTACTCTACAGACAGACGGACGTAACATATGGAAACCTTAAGCAAAAAACGACCAACTTCCGCCAAACGGTCATCTACCGCTAAAACCAATGAAGCGGAAAGAGGAAAGAGGGGATAGGTGAGAGGTGAAAGCACTCGAATGACCTATAAATAGTCAGATCTCGGAGGAATAAGTCCAGTTATCACCCGAAGACGATTGTGGATACTCAAAATCGAAACGTCGTGACGTAACTTGGTTTGGAATCTTTTAATTTTAATTTTTTCATTTTCATTTTTGTTGATAATATGTTTTTATTTTCAGCTTTTATTATTATTTAAATCTTTTATTTTCTGGTTGTAGCTGGTATGTTATTTCCCTGTAATTTCAGTTTTTTGTTTCAATCGAATTGTTATTTTCGGTTAATCTTTTATTTTTTTCCAGGATTTCAAATCAATTTATATTATATTAGACAATGGAAGTCCGAACTGATGAAATTACACCACGAGACATTGTCAACCACCTTCAAACAAACAGAGACGAATGCTGAGAAGCCCACAAACGCCTGAAGATAGTAACTGTTTCCTGTATTCATATTTCTCAGGGCTTGCTCCACATACAGAATATCGAGTACCATCAATTTGAACACACTGTTTTCCACACTGTCATACAAGGCATACTTCATAAAACAACAGACCGTCACAAAATTTACAAAACCTGAAATGACAACAACTACTTTGCCCCCAGATTTCTTAACACACTTGCTCTCTCACTAAAATTCATCAAACTTATGAGTTTGCTAATGAGATCCTAAATTTCAATGGATTTTCAACTTCAAATTCCAATTTGTTACTGTTTATGTTGAAATAGTATAAATTTTCATTAAAACGACTTCTGTTACCGAAATCGAAAAGATCACAAACAAATCTGGAAAACTTCCCACACCCATAAAGTAAATTAATCAAATTATTACTTTCACTGTTTCCTTTCAGTTTTTAATAACCACTTCTTCCACTGAAGAGCTCTCAATTAGAGCTTCACCTGTTTTAATTACGTTATGGTATCATGAAGTGATAAACTTGCTGCCTTTATTCAAGTCGATACAAAATTAACAACGAGTATCTTTCATGAAAATTAAAAAATCACTTCAGTCGCGACGGTCTGCTGCTTTTCGTTGGAAAGTGCTGTGACTAATAATATGCTTGATTCAGTTCAAACAAGAAGCGGAGATATAAGAGCCAGATCATTGAATATTGTATTGTCAAGTATTCATTAATAATCATTTGAGTATTTCGAGCAGGTATTCTAGAACGTAAGCAATTTTGAACCATGAGTAAATGATGTCAAAACAATGAGGAATGGAAAATCTGACAGAAAAAGGGCAATCGTTGTAGCTGCGCATGATGGAGTTTTTGCAGAAATTGTCATCAGAAGATATGTTTCAGTTGTATGGAACTTAAATGAGTTGAAAGTAGATATGAAGTAGATATATCCGAAACATTCAATTTGAAATTAACGTCAGATTACCCGCCAGAAACAAATTTGTTTTTGAAATATTGCCAAAAAAGTATGGTAGGATGGCTGAAATTTACATGGTGAATTCATGGAGAATATTCGAGAAAATGATGAAAGGCCAGACGAAAATATCTGTTTTCAGTCGCTGCCAGATGCGAATGATTTATTTAATACTAGTTTGGGATGGGGTTATGTTAGGGTTAGATCCAAAGTGAGTTGGTCTATTCGACCCTCCACCGCAACCCGCAAGGGTTTATTGTGGCTCACACCTATTCACACATGTTAGAAAATAAATGATGAAAAGACAGATTGAAAACTGAATCATCACATTTTTACAGATAAAAATATTTTAAAATATGATTGTATAATTACAGGGACAGCTACACAACAGTTCCATTTTCATCAAAGCCCATTGATGGCAATTTCATATACAAATAATAATATAATTACAAATAATAATCACAAATTAATAATAATACGAAATTAATAATAATATATAAATATTTCTTATCCCCTTTTATATATTGGGACCTTTCACCTAAGCGCAAATGCGCTTGTGTTGTGATAGGTATCCCTTTTTTTAAAAGGAGATTTTTTATTCTGTCAGACATTTTATATACATTTGATATTTCTGGAGAATGGAGCTTTCAAGTATATGTGTTCAATATAATTTTTCAATAATAAGTTGATTGTAGCGTAGAAATGATTTCATAGCAATTTTGTATTTCTTTATGTCTATAATATTCCTGGACTCGGGTGGTAGTAAATTGAAAAGTTTTGGGCCAAAGTAATATACAGATTTCTGTGAATGACTTTTTTTGAATAAAGGTAGATGGATAGACCTTTTTATAACAGATCTGGTCTCTTTTTCAATAGTTGAACTTTGGTAATTTACTTTGTTATGAAATATCCATATTAAACAAGAGTAAGAGACTTCTGATGTTGAATAAGTTGTTTCTTCATATAGCTTTTTTGTGGAAAATAAACGGTCCTTCTTACAAATAATTTTCAGTAATGTGTTTTGCATTATTTGTAAACCTCCTAAATTTTTTTCAAACGTTCCTCCCCATGTTGTAATGCAATACTTAAGAACAGACTCTGCCAGTGTATAATATAAGGTAAGCATGTTCTTACCCAGCTCCTTAACGAAGTCGATTAGTATGAACGGTGAGTGGTCTTTCAGGTCAAATGGTAAGAGTACGGCTCTGTCGAACTCTAAAAACCTGATTCGATCCCCAGCGGAGCAGGCAGAAAGTATATGCTGAGCGCAAACGTTTGCTAACCTGCTTATGGGGGGTTTGTTTCTTCACCTCAGACAGATTCTGCATACGCCGCTCAAGAATTTGGTTCAAGGCGGTTTCATAAGGTGCCCCGCTCTTGAGGAGACGACTCAGTTGTTTCCTGGCTGCATTACTAAACCTCAGTTATTGGATCGGGAGTTGGAGAGTTGAGAAGTTCTCGCTCTTGATCTTAATTCACAGAGAGGTCAGTTGGAGCCGTAAGCTCGACATCCATCACCTCCCGGTATCTCAAAGTTTCCGTAGAGACATCTGATAGGCTCAGTGTCATTCATCCTCTCGGCACGGATACTACCCCTTAGGATTAGGCCATTCAGTAAGGAAATAACAGAACCACATGTGATTCTGTCATTTCCGTATCCAGCGGGTCTACGTGGAAGCAGGCATTCGATGGCCGGTTTGCTCAACCCCCACATTTTTTGCGATAGTTCGGGAGAGTCCTGCTATCATTTTCAACGAATCTAAATGTTTTGGACTTCCATTATTTGAATTCGAAAATACATATATTCATTTCAGTTACAGTTGAAAGATGTATTATGTTTTTGGACAAAGCGATTTACAATCGATTTGAATCGCTGACGATTGAATCTATTTGGAAGTTTATTCCACATAAACGCAGGTATCCGAATGAACGAGTTCTTAAACAGTGAAGTTCGAAGTGTACTGAGTTGAACCTCAAAACGATGAGAAGACACAGTCCTTCGCGTATTTCTGATATACTTTCCGTGAAAGTATCTATAGAAGACATACAAATCTTCAACCTTTCTTTGATGTTCCAGACTATCGGGGTTGCAAGTGTTGTTCGCGTCTCCAATCAAGCGGAAGGCCCTCTTCTGGATGGGGAGCTCCATACATGAAAACACTACTCCAAAGAAGCATCAAAAGTTGCTGAGGTATGTACAGTTTTCTGGTTCGGAACAGTGTTTCAAGCTTTTGAGCAGCAGCCTCAACAACTCCAGCGACATGATTGTGCTAAGACATATTGTTGTTCATTTCATCCCCCAACATACTTACCAAAGTAGAAAGCGGAATTGTCTGACATCATGACATCCGGTTCGGAGACATTTATATTTCAAGAGAGAACCGATCCCTGGGTTTTTGTGGCATTGAATAGACCTGGTTGGTTGGATGCACCCCAAATAACAATCATTTCAAGATCCTCTTTAAGATATACAACCTTCTGCTGCCGGAGAAGATGTGCATCCGCACTCGATGTCGTCAGCAGAGCAATATATTAGATTCCTGTTTTTTTCCAATAAGTCATTGACATACAATAGAAAAAAGGTTGGAAACAATATGGATCCTTGTGGAACACAAGCGTTCATGGTATTTTTGTGTATTATGTATCATTTATCATCTGTTACGTAGTATTTATCATTAATTATGAAGTATGTATCATGTAATATGTATTATTTACTATTTTGAGTGTATAAAATTCGTTATTGAACTCTTAGCTCATGAACGGTTCTCATGAAGTTTGGACGAATCGATTTGTATGTGTCAAACCTATAGTTCATTTTGAAATTACTTTTATTGTGTATTCTATCCATTTACCTACCTTGTTATTTCACAAATAAAACCCTAGCGAAATTTTACCCCCACCATATTTCCCATTTATCAGATACCAAATGGAGAAGTCGTTTATTATGCATAACAATATATTTATACATAAAAGGAAAAGGGTTAGCCAAAGGCTATCTTCCACCCTTCCCAAAAATTATACAGTAAGTATAAAAAAATAATTATAAACATACTTATTTAGTAAAACAATGATAGAGAAGAGAAAAAATAATACATCATCTAGTTGCTAATAACTCTTAATTTTCCCAACATTGTTTTGGTGAATTCAACAATTTTATTGCACCACCGTACATTGAATTTTAAATCTTTCAAATTAGCACTGAGCAGTAGGCATCTGTGAATCAATTTCTTTCTTAAATTGATGAATATTATGATTTGAAAGGGGTAAAATTTCATTCAGATAGGAAGGGGCTATATAAGGAAAACATCCTTGAAATTTGGAAGTACTGTGTCTAGGTATGTTGAATGAGTTAATTCTCAAATTGAACACATGTATGTCAAAATGGCTGCTTAGTGAACTAGTATAAATAACTAGGTGTTTTAGTTTGAAGCAACTTAAACAAAAACATTTTTATCAAACTGAAGGGGTTATATTTTTAGGAGTGATTAATTTTTGGGAAAGAAAGTTTTAGGCTTTCTACTACTCTATCTGATACAACTTCCAAAGAAAGGAAGGAAGTAATCAATTTGAAAATAAGTAACACTATACATGGATGTGTAGATCACGCAAAGAAGTAACTTCCAGACACAAACTGAAAGAAAGTCCTCCTGAAACAGCTACTTTCATATAAACATTGAATTAAACGAAAGAAAAAAATTCTTTCGAAACAAATACTTCTATGTGAACACTGAATTATACAGAAGATACAACATTTGTTGTGGAATAAGAATCAGATATCATTCACATGAGTTCTACTTTGAATGAATGGTAATAAATTGCACTCACATGGAACACTGTCACCCTCACTGGTATATACCGATGTTTCGCCGTAAGACACTTGCCCTAAGGCTCTTCAGTACCAAATTGGATAACATTATAGAAAATACACACACTTCATTAATGAATTACGATGTTTCAATGTCACGGAATAAGCTTGATCTGCTCATGTCATCGATGACATGGTAATGACATTCATTCACCTATTTGATTTAATCCCAGCCAAGAGGAATCTTATTCGAATTGAAGGGGTTATATTTTAGGAGTGATTAAATTTTTGGGAAAGAAAGTTTTTGACTTTCTACTACTCCATCTGATACAAAAAAATGTATAGAGTTACTTATTTTCAAATTGATTACTTCCTTCCTTTCTTTGGAAGTTTCTCTCATCCCTTTTTTTTTTATCAGATGGAATAGTAGGAAGCCAAAAACTTTCTTTCCCAAAAATTTTCATCAAATATTGGACTCTGTACCTCATATTCAGCTCCTTCATTTTTAACAAAAATGATACTTGAATTTATATAGCGATTTGAGTTTGAAGAATGATACTTTGAAAATATTGGTCACATGTTCGTGGAAAGACAAAGAGCTATCTATAGTTTCACCAAGATTTTTAGCACTGTCTACCCAGTCAATGTCTGCGTTATCGAGAGTGAGCCTAAAGTTACACTGAGTTTCTACTATTTGTCTTTGAGACCCTATGCATAAGGCCAAAGTTTTATTTGGATTGATTTTCAGTCCATGATTCTCCGAGTATAGGAATGTTTTGTGCAAATCTGTGTTTATATTGGCCATGCAACTTTCTGTATCGGTGTTAGACAAATATAGCTGTATATCATCTGCGTATAGATGTACTTGACAATGTGATAAGAAAGTAAGGTAACCAAAAATAAACAATAATAAACATCAAGGGTCCTAAAATACTTCCCTGCGGTACAACTGTGACTGTTTCTTTTAGGGATGACCATGAGTAATCATCCAGTTTGAACCTCTGTGATCGGCCTGTGAGATAGCTGGTCATCTATTTAAGAGAAATGTCATCGAATCCTATAAAAAGTCCAAAGGTGTCAAATCTGGCAAGCGGGCTGGCCATTCTGTAGGACCTCGATGGCCAATTCAACGACCGGTCAAGTAGTATCTAAATAGTTTTTACTTGTCTGGAGTAATGTGGTGGTACTGCATCTTGTTGGATACAATATCCATATCGAATTCATTAGGATTCCCTTCGACGATTTCAGTGATGAGAGGTTCAACAGTAGTTTCCAGTTCCCCTGTTCCCCTGTTGAATCTTGATCAATAAATAGGGGTCCTACAATATGGTTTCCCAATATTCCTGCACAAACGCGTCGCACCATGAATAAAAATAGCTTCAATTTTTTCTTCCAATGGACGAGAATTGACCAATTTAGAGATTGTTGACGTGGTACCTGTCTGTAAAACCGAAAACTAAATGAGAATATTCTAACTGAACAATGATGTTCATTGTCGTACTGATATTTTTTGTCGTTTCTATAAACGACTTCATATTCTAGGGTTATGAAGTATTTGTCAGGAGCTTCGAAATAATGTGTCACAAGACCGCCCTTTCTATTCAATTTTTTTCATAGATGGCGACCAGTCGCCATTTCGAAAGTTTCATCTGTCAATTTCACTTCAAAATAAATCATTCACGTATTAATTTCATTATCTGGAATTTTAGTTTTTTGAGTTAACCCGTTCAAAAATAAAAGGGGGGGAACGTTAAAGAAATGCACTGTATAACTTCCTCATGAGCAGCAAGACCTCTCAGTATTCATCAAGATATTAGGAAATATTTTAAATAAAGTAGCATATCTCAAGATAGAAAGGTTAAAATGAGTGATTATGAGTATTGGAAATCTACGAAGGATCTGAAGAAAAAACCATTTTACGTTTTCATTAAAGCCTCTTCACAATTGATCATCAAATATCTCTTTTTTTGCTTCGAGAAAATGAGTTTGTTTCATTTCACTGTCTCTTCAAAGTAACACTCCAAGAATTCAACTCCGTACTACAGAACTTTTTGAATACGCCAAGAGACTTTATGTCTATAACTTCCGGCTCCATATCTTTCTATTCTCTTATGAAGTCGTCGCAATAACGATATTAAATATTCTTCCGTGCAGATATTCTGCATAAATTCACAATTTTTCATTCATATTCATTTTACAGCAGCTTTAAAAAACACGAAACTAGATTGCAGAACCTAGCGAAAAACAGGATAATTTAATGACGTTCTAAAAAAGGCGGATGCTGATTCGTCCATGTTTCTGTGAATGTCACAAATATTATTTGCGATTGCACTTACGTAGGAGATACACCGGAGCTATAGAAATGATTGCAACTTATTTGATATTTCCATGTTACTTAAGATTACTATTTTGAAAAAATCATATATAACGAACCCAAATTTTTCTGTCAGTTACGTTTGTTCATTCGGTTCTATCCCGTTATTGGTATGTTTTCCATTGAAGATATAAAAATATAAGGTACTATTCTCCGTTTATAGTCTACATGTGTTTCCCTATAGAAAAAAATCAGTTCCTTCTCTAGAATTTCAACAACTTTTTTTGGTCCAGATGAAAATGATTTCCTCAAATGAATGTTGAGTTCTGGCGATTTTAAAGCTTATTATGACCTGTTAATGAATGAAATTATAATTTGGTACAGACTTTCTGAAAGTCTGCTGCTGTCTATTAGAACAATTATTTATGGGATATTTATTTAGACAAAAAGAAAAGGTGTGTATTGACAATATCAGTACAACTCTAAATCCTAAAATCGGGGTCCCACGAGGCTTTTTATCATGACCTCTTCTGTTTTTTATATACCTCAACGATTCTGAGGTCTCTTGAACATTTCACTGCTCGCTGCTAAGCTGAGGATACAAAGGATTATTACAGTTTGCATTCAAAGGATATAGGAACGGCCTGTAATTCCATCAATTGAGGTATTGGAATTGTTGTGTAATTGGCCGCGGTGGTAGTGCGCCCGACTCACGATTGGAAGACCGTGGGTTCGATTCCTGCCTCGACCAGATATTTTTCTCGAAAGAATGTATCTGGTTGAAGCTGGGATGATTCTGCAACTGTGTTAGGAATCACACGTTGAAAGATAAGACCTCGTTAGTCCTTAGCTCGAATAAGTTTTCCTACTTCTGAGAGTTGTCAATCGTATGGGGGTGACAGCTGATTAAAAAACAGAAGAACAGATAAAACTTTTATACACTTTTTATACTTTTTTATACTTGATAATGGGGTTAAACCCGAAACCGGTCGTATAAATTGAATTTACCAGTGTTATTTGAACAAAAGTTTTTTAATAATTCCATTTAAGTGTTCATGAATTACCATAAAGTAAACAAGTCATCAATCACTTGAATGCTATTTACTCAATAGAGAACAGTCAGTTAGAATCGAAGGGATACAAAGCGAGTCGAGAAGAGTAGAATGTGGTGTGCCCCAAGGTACAATCTAAGGACCAACTTTATTCAATCTCTACATAAACGACGTATTCAAACTCAATACAGCTGGTACAATAATTGGATATGCAGATGATACAGCCATTTTTTATGAGGAAAAGACCTGGAATAACCTCAAAAATGTAGTTGAAACGGATTTTAAAGCTATAAAAGAATGATTAGACTATAAATTACTCACTGTTAATATGGAGAAAACCAATTTCTTACCCTTCAGTTGCAATTCAAACAATTCCTGCCCTTTTGACAATCTCCTTATCAAAAACCAAACATCAAACTTTACAATTCAAGCTGTTAACGAAGTGAAATATTTAGGTGTTTATTTGGATAGGTACCTGAAATGGGATACTCATATCAAGTATGTCATCAAGAAACTTCAGATTTCTGAGGAAATACCTCCCCATTAAAGAATTAAAAAATCTTTATTATGCGCTGGTTGAAAGTCATTTGAAATATGGCACTTTAGAAGTCTTGCAAAGGAAAATACTTAAAATTATAATGTTCAGACACAATCGCTATTCCTCGGACGAACTATACAAGGAATGTCAAATAATGGACCTTAGACAGCTTTATTTTTACAACGTACTCGTCAAATACAATTCCAACAAAAATCAAATAAAACCAGAACATCACAGTTACTATACAAGAAATTACGGTATCCTATCATACTGAAAAAGTCAATTTTACAAAGAGCATTCTCATACACATCAACCAAATTCTAAAATATTATTCCTGATGAAATTAAAAACAGTAACCGCACTCCAATTTTCAAGAAGAATTTGAAATCGTTTATATTCGAAAAACAAAGACAATATGTGATAAATATATTAGAATAAAAGTATACCAACCAATTATGCTATATTACCCTAGTCACATTATATAAATTTTATACAAACCTTATTATTATTTTTACATTCTATCAACATATATTGGTTTATGTACTAGTTTTATTTCTTTTTATATTATTTGTCTTGTGGCGTATTCTAGAAATTATACTCATTGTTACCATAAACAGGCACCCTGTATTAAGTTTACACGAATCTTATTATTATTGTTTTATTTATATTTTCTGTCAACTTATACCGTCATGTCTTTTCAAATTACTTTGTTTTTTTGTTTCTATGTTACATTTTATTTGTCTTGTAGCGTATTCTATAAATTATACTCCTTGTTACACAATAACCAAACGAGTGCAATAGCGCTTATCGTTCAAGTCTTTATTCCCACTCTATCATGTAGTTCATTCATTTATATTCTGTACTCTTACGGTGAATAAAGTTTTTTATTATTATTATTATTACTTGAATGCACAATTTCTACTGTAGAAATACCCTATTATGAATTGCTTGTAACTCACAATTTTTGTGGTCTCGAGGTAAGGCGTAAATATTATTCTTTTTTCTCTATTCAAGGTCATAAACAATATCATCACCTGCTCTCATCTGTTACATATATTGAATTTTTGGGATCCTAGACGGTCATCTAGGATCAGTGTCACATTTCATCTCAACACTCCGCATACAAATATAATGAGAAAAATCTCCAATATATACAATGTGAGATACCACTAATTCTGTTAGTCATGTCCTAAATATATATCCAACAACCAGATTATACAAATCAAAAAACATTTCTTAGCTAACTGACAGTTCTGTTTTCAATTTTCTTTTTATATAGATTCACAAATTATATTATGTAAGTACATATTTGTAAATACCACTGTTACTCCCTATTCTGTGATTGGATAAAAATATCCCTACATGGTGAATCGTCAATTTTATTAAAATAACGATAAAAAAAACAACAATAAAAATTAATTGGCGCTCCGGAGCGACTTCATTGATTCCAGTGGCGCATTTGCTTTTTCAGCTGCAGGAAAACCCGGAAAAACCTGCAGCACCACATCATCTGAAGATCTTGATCTACCAATGCCCTCTCTCTTATAAAACAGCATGTAGAGTGTCCAAAGAGACTCCAATAGATTCAATGCATCGCCAGAACACTTCGTGACACGACTATCGTCAAACTTAAACCAGTCCGTTTCGTCTTTGACCAAGGCGTAATAATGACCAAATTCAACGCCAGAACCAGAGTGAACAATGACAGGAATATTATAATAGTGGTCTGCTAGATTGAAATGTTCATCTATTTTGAACCTTCCAAAGAGTTTCTTGCTTCCGTCAGAAGTTGAGTCTTGTTTGAAGATCATCAGTGTTATTATTGACTGGTGCCTCAGGTATAATTGTTTTCTCATAACGGTCAGTTAGTTTTGCGCATGTTTGGCAATACAGTCGATCATCACCTGTTAAAAATTCCATTTTCAGATGATTTAACAATAAGCTTTGCACAGACTGGTTATTAGTCATATTAGGAAAAGCTAGATGAAGTTCCAGAAATCCACATAAGTTTTCGCTACCTCTTGAACATTCACTACAAAGTAAACAAGTGAAGATTTTTTCAGCAAAAGATTTACAAACACAAGACGAGATGGACTGTATGGAATCATTCAATCAAGAGCGGTCTGGAGTATTGTTTTGCTATTGTTTTGCTCACGAAGAGTATTCAACAAGAACCCCAAGAATTCGGAACAATCCTCTTGTTGTCCTAACGAGTATCTAGTGGACTTCAAAGACTCCAGGAAATCGGTTGGAGGTGAAGATGATACCTTCTTACGAAACTGCAGCTGCATGAACAGGTGTTTGAGTTTGATGAATAAGTAGGAAACATTCCCGTTCTCGTTCATCATTAAAACCTCGTTCTTAAATTCTTCGTCATGAACAATACTTGTAAAATGCTATTCTTGTAGCAAGTGTATTCTGAATTATCCAATCCAATTTTCTTCTCTAGATTTCCAGGACAACTCTCTACTGATTCGTAAGGAAGAACACGTTTCACAGAATCTCCATTAGAACCATTTCTCAAGCTGCAATCGATCCTTCCTAGTGAAGAAGGGTTTCCTAGAGGAATCGATTCGGCACTTGCTTCATGAAGCTCTTCCATCGAATGGGAATTAGAACTACGAGGACTGCAACTCATATTTGGGGGCAAGAATGACCTGAGTCCACTGACCGCACTGAAAGAGAAGAAGTTGGATCAATCACTTGTGAATTAACCTTGATAGGAAACTGATGAATATCCACATATCTCGGCTTGTTTCGAAGAGATTTCAGTTCTGTACTGAAATTAGGGCCATGCATGATCTTATCAAAATTATGTGAAGGATATATGGCATATAGATTATGGTGATTTGACAAGAGAGGCTGAATAATTTGACATATCATAATAATAGCTCCAACAAGATGGCCGTTATCAATTGTCAAAATTCGGAAGACCCTGTTGAAAGACCCTATAATATTCCTATAATCACCTTATAATAACAAAATCAACTCGGATTTTTCATGAACTTATATGACTTTTGATCTATTTTATTTATATCTCAACTGAAATTCATTTCTATTATCATGAAAATTATCTTATGAAGCCGTTGTAGCAGTCGTTATCTGAATCAACTATTTCTTGTGAATTTATTCGGTGCTTTGCCTGTAGTGGCAGAAGACACGTAAGCAGAAAACTCATCTCTCAGATGGAACAACTTATCTATCCATGACGGTGAAGTGAACAAACTCCATATCAAAGAGTTAAAAGTAATTCACAAGTGAAATTAGTTTTTGAAACTAATATACTTGAAATAGCTCTAGATTACAAAGTTTTGGTCTTCCAGAATATTCATTCTGGTAAATTAATTAATATTTAAAATGGGTACTTCAGCAAAATGTGAAGTGAATATTAATTATTTTTAATTTGCATCTCTGCATAAATTCACGAGGATACCTCGAAGAACGTATTGTTCTAATTTTGGCGCAAACTTAGAAAAATGGAATGAAGATTAACCGTGGAAACTTTTCTTCTACCCACCACAAAAATACATGTAGGGTTCTTGTTTATGAGTGCTACATAGTCCATCAATATACGATATATATAAGAAGTTACTTCCAGAGACTTGGAAACGGGCAACGCTTTTTCCAACACACAAATCAAGAAAAAGGGGTATTATTGATAATACTGGGGCCATTGCAAGTCTTTGTATTTTTGCGAAGGCTTTCAAAATGTCACTTCATAGAGATATAAAGCCAAAAGTTACATCTCCTATTTCACTTCATCAAAATGGTTTTATAAGTAAGAGGCCAACAACATCTTATTCATCTAATTGTCAATAAACAACTCTTATAGTGTTGAAAACAGGTTAAGTCAATGTTATTCATATAAACGGATTTTTATTGTGCCGTTGGATGGATATTTGTATTTGGGAGATGGGATAGTCGTTTTGGTGAAGGGCGGCTTTGAGTTCGTATAGTTCCCTGGATCTGTTGTGGTTGTCAATGAGTCTTATAGAACGATGTATGAGGGAATTCAGAACGGAATTCAGCTGGGCAGGATGATGATGGGACTTAGCATTGAGGTATCGGTTAGTATGGGTAGGTTTTCGGTAGACCGTGTGTGAGAAGGAGTTGTCGAAATTTGTGACAAAAACGTCCATGAAAGAGATTGAGTTATTATTTTCAACTTCCATTATGAATTTCAGGTCAGGGTGTAAGGAGTTGATGTGGTTTACGAATGCATGAATATCTTTGGATCCATGGGGCCATATAACGAAGACGGCATCCACGTATCGGAGCCAACACGTGGGTTTGATATGAGACGTGTCAATGGCTTTGGTTTTGAAGTCCTCCATGTAGAGGTTTGCAAGGACTGGAGAGAGAGGAAAGCCCATTGCGGCGCCTTTCACTTGTTTGTAGAATTCATCCTGAAAAAGAAAATATGTGCTGGACATGCAGTAGCTGATGAGGTTGGTCGTATCTTGTGGAATTTGGTGTTTCGTTTAGTGAAAGGACTAAGTTTTGGATACTGGGATATTTGTGAGAAGGGATACTACGTCTGAGGAAGATGTACATTTGTTGGATACTGAAGGATTGCAGAATTTCAATGAATTGATAGGATTGTCGAACATATGATGAGGAATGTTCGGCTAGTGGTTGAAGGGTATCTGCAAGATACTTGGCAACGGCAGGTGTAAGTGAACTAAATGGGATGAAGGGGAATGTTTTGTTTGTGTATTTTTGGAAAACCATACAAGCGGGGTGTACGAGAAGAGTTCTCTTTTAGAATGAGAGGAATCTTTCTCTCAGTGGGAATATTGAAATTATTGATGAGTACCTTTGTCTTTTTTCAAGGAAAGCGGTTGGGTCTCCAGGGGTTGTTTCGTATTCCGGAGAGTCGAGTCCCATCATCATCATGCCCAGCGGAATTCCGTTTTCAATTCCCTCATACATCGTTCTATAAGACTCACTGAAAACCACAACAGTTCCAGGGAACTATACGAACTCAAAGACGCCCTTCACCAAAACGACTATTTCGTTTCCCAAATACAAAGGTCCATGCAACGACAGCAAACACAAACCCCACCCTACGAGTTATCCGAGGAACAGACTAACCAGACAAAAGCTCTTCTCCCCTACATCCATGGAGTTACTGACAAAGAAAGGCGAATTCTGAACAAACATAACGTGAAGACAATATTCACAGCTAACAACCAAATCTCCATCATTTTAAGAACAACCAAGGACACGATACGCAATGAAGCACAGAACTTATATCGACCAGACCAACCGAAGAATTCCTAACAGAGCCTATAAACATAAACTAGCTGTTTGCAAATCAGACTCAGCAACATCTCTCTTCAAACACCACCAGAAAACAGGCCACACAATAAGTTTCGAAAACACCAAGAGCATTGTTACGGAGAAAAATCTCCAGACCAGGATAAATCGTAAAGCAATCGAAATTGAGAAATGTCACAACTGCCTCAATAAACTAGATTATTCGCAGAGACTACCACAAGCATTGAGGTCATTGTTGTCACGCAAGATATCTGGAAATAACTCAGGTACCCGGTCCGGCAGACCGCACACCTACCACAATATATTTATCTAACACTCTATACCTGTCTAACAATATAAATTTTGGCCCCAAACATCAAGGTGACCAGTGCGAACTCAGAGCTGAACACAGCAAGCATAGAGCTGGTGACGAGAGTTGGGGGCAAGGGAGATTGCGACCTCGTCCTCGAGTCATATAAGTAGAGTTTCAAGTCATTTTTGAAAATTGCTACAAAGCAGGAACCGAAACGTCGAAAAGATGAAAATTACAGCAAAATTATGAAGCTGAGCTGGTTCACTACGGCTTTCGTAGATATTTCGTGATGCTCTTTGATTATCGAATCCTTCAATCGTGCTTGATCTATTTTATGAGACTCCACAGCTTTGACATCACCTCCCATGTCTTAGTTCTGCTAACGTTTCGCTATCACATTGAGCTACTCCAGCCAGACCCTTGATGGTCATATGCTTTTTGAACAGACAATGTGAACCTACCACTGCTTTAGAATTTTGAGGTTGTGATTCAGCAGGTCTTCCGTGAATTTGGTATGTGATTCTTCCATAAACTTTTTCATCTGCCTCATTCCTGATAGATGTCTTCTACCTTGTCTTCACCAGCTCGAAGGAGGATTCAGAATCTATGATGGCTTTGGATGCTTATTCATGGGCTGAACTATCAACCTTTATACTTAGAGTTAGAATTGGAATAGAAATTCATTTATACTGAACAAACAAACAAATAGAATGGTTTCCACTTATATAATGCAAGTTTTTTTGAAGATCCTTACATATAGTATGCATTGAGTTCCATTGATACACTTAAAATCGATATAAAATATAACAATATGAAACAATAAATTATAAAATGACCGTAAAAAAATTCAGACACATTTGAGCATTCGAAGGAGTTGTCCCTCTGTAATTCTGAATACCTCCAGTTCACAGTTCCTCGCCATTTTGTTAACGGTTTCGTTAAAGAGAAAACATATTGTTTGAGACACGAAATATATTGTTTATTCTTCTCAGTCATACGTCAGGTACAATAAAACTAATAGTGTAGAGAATTTCAGATACTTTCAGTTTTCTAATAATGTTATTATTATTCTTGTTATTGGCTAGAATACGATATAAACAAAGGCCAGACATTCGTTTCTAGACTTTTTCTACGGTATCAGAATATAAAAAGGTTTTGGATTCCAAATGACACAACCATATTCCAGCTCAGAACGAACAATGGAGTTAAAAAGTAACAAACAAGTATCGCGATTCAATTCACGGCTAGATCTCTAGACAAAGCTCATTTTTCTATAACATTCAGATACTAAGTATTCAATGTGCCGAGAAAAACTGAAAACACCAGTAAAAATGATCCCGGGACCTTTCATCCCATTGATTCTCTGTAAATTGGTGTGATTAATGAAATAGTTCTTGATAGTGGGTGACTTCCTTCGTGTGAAACTCATTATTTTGCATCAAGCTTTGTTGAGAGGTAAGTCAGATACTGAAAAGTTAATAAATAGATTATTGATATCATCTTGTTCGATTCTTCCAGAAAGCGTGATATAATCGGCATATAGGAGAAATCGATAGTGATCGATATACCAAGAAACGTCGTTAACAAATAACACGAAAAGGAGAGGTCCCAAAATCGAACCCTGCGGAATTCCCGAAGTAGCGGTGAATTCTAACGAAGATACGTTGTTGAACTGTAAGAACTCTATTCTGTTGGATAGCAGTGAAAGGAATCAAGTGTGTTGTTTATGAAATCGAATTCTTTTAATTTCAGGTTCGAAACCTTGTCTTTGTGACCTTCGCGTCCGGGTATTCAGGCTGAGGTAATCCTATTATGGAAACCTAGCTCATTGAGTGCGCCGAAGCCGCTCTATATAAGTCAAAAAAAAATTGTGGGGGGCTTGGGGGCCTCAATTGCCGCCTGGCGGTCAAAGCTTTTTTTCTACGCAGTGTACAAGAATGTGGTAATTGGATTCGATTTCCATTTCTCCATCGCAACTTTCTTTATAACTACATATTTGATGACATATTTTGCATCTGGGGATCATTCCCATAAAACACATACTTCCTGAATTGAATATTAGGAAGGAGTGGCACTCAGTGTACCGAAGCGAAAGGTTAATTAATTCTCGAACACAGCTATTTTATTGTTAAGTATAAATTACAAGACACTATTCCAATTTACTAACGAATCTCGCATATACAACAACTTCGAAAGGAAAGTTCAGTTTAATCAAAGCTGATAATCAATGTTATTGCGTCCTTCATTACAAATTTAATTAATACGACTGTTACCCGATATTAAGCTTGTTTGCTACGAAATTGAAACTGGCGTATCTTTGTTTCTGCAAAATTAAACTGATTAACACCGAGGGGACTTCACAGCTTCAGTTGAATTTAATTAATATCATCATATGCTTATCGATTTCAATAATAATCAAAACTGATTTGAACGCTCATAGTGTTTAGAAGATGACAACGTGGTGATAACATTTACGTTGATTGATTCGCTTCAGTACTGAGATTTACTTCGATTTACCACAGTTTTGATCGCCACTTCAAACTTGATCGATACATGTATCTACAATTGTGAAACTCACGTTGAACAGAGAACTACTACAAACGATATACCAATGAATCTATAACCTAGTTTTACTGCAACCGTATTTTAAACGAGTCTAATCTGGGCTGAAGTTGAATGAGGAAACGAGAAAGTTAGTGGCGAACAAAATTGGTTTTATCGTTGTAAATCATAGTAAGTACCTGAGTTCATTTGACTACGTAATATAATCACTAACAGGTCATATAAGGCTACTCAAATAAACATCTAATGAAGAGCAATTACAGGCTTGCAAACTTACAATCTCTATTACAAAATTAAATACCACTCTTTACGGTCATCTCCTGAATACGTTCGGAGTGCTCTTTCAAGGCTTATTTGAAATTATATTATGAATTTTTTTCTGGAGAACTGTTCCTGAACACAGGATTATTTATAAAGGGTGATTCAAAAGTACTTTGACAAACTTCAGGAGGTGATTCCTCACAATATTCCAATATGAATTGTCCAAATAAATAAATGTCCGGAAACGAAACTTGGTAATAGGAGGTTTTTGAGGTGTCGAATTCGAACCTGATGTTCTTATTGCTCTTACTCTTAGGGGGGGCCACCTACACGTCTTTTTCTTTTTTAAAGATTCATAACTTTTTTGGTCGTACTTCTAGCACATTTTTCAGTAAAAAAATCGATACCTCTATCATGTCTACGTAAATTAGCTACCCTTGTTACTAGTCGCTGTAAGCAACCGTTTTCTAAATATTTGGACTTGAAAACTTCATGTCGATTATTTGATAATCGATGCATGTTGAAGTTATTACGAACCTCTTATTACCAAGTTTCGTTTAATTAAGTTCAGTATTTCAAAAGTTATTTGAAAAAAACGAAAATAAAAATAAAACTTCAACATCCTGTATCTTGGAAACGAAGCGTTTCCGGACATTTATTTATTTGGACAATTCATATTGGAATATTGTGAGGAATCACCTCCTGAAGTTTGTCAAAGTACTTTTGAATCACCCTGTATACATAAACTAGCGACTCGCTCTGGCTCCGCACGGGTGCAATACTGATAATGAATATACGACAGAATGTCTTTATATACAAATTGCACAGCTTTTCTGTCAGTAGACAATACAATCATGTTTTATTAGAGGTTACTCTCAAAAGAGCGACATATACCGGTACCGCCGCTATGTTCCTGCATTTTGAATATGTTATATCTTCGAAAATATGCATTCAAATTACATGCTGTAGACAGATAAGATATATTGAATATCATTTTAGAGACGCACCATTTTCCCCCACTGCTGGTGTCTTACTTGAAATATTCGAGAATCCTTCTTTGTTGCACATTTGGAACATAAAACAAACCTACTTACAAAATTTTAACCTCCAAACATCTTGAGCGATCATAAATATGGCTTTTGGAGAGAAAGATCAACAGGTGGAAGAATATATTCCTGATGAAGTGAGTGATTGCTTCGTTGGAAAAAATGAACTTTTTCCTTTATTTTCTAACTTAAAAAAATAGTATAGATGTACTGTATACGGAAAATAATAAAGACGTTTCAGGCGCTGGTCAGGCCCTATCCCCCGAATCCCCGATACATTCGGGAGGGCGCGTCAGCATTATCAACCAATGACCACTCTTCACACCGTGGGGTAAGTGATCATTGGGTTCGAGAATCAAGTGCCCTGAGCAAGCGCAGTGAGCCAAGAATGACAGCCTTCTGCATCTGTGCGGCTAAGATTTCTGCCTTAGTGCGTCAAGCCGGTATGATTTTGAGATTCGAGAGTAGAGAAGACATCATTCCACCAAGGACTCCAATAATCAGAACAACCATCTTGACAGAGTGATCTGGATAGAGTCTGCGGAGTTCGAAGAGAAAATCTCGATATTTAATGCGTTTTTCCTCCTCTTTTCTGAAGATATTCGTCTCGCCAGGAGCTGAAAACTCCACGATAAATATCGTTTTGATCTGGTGGTCGAGAAGGAACCCATCAGGCTTATTAGCTTGTATGAGCCTGAGGGTGGGGAACGAATAGTTCCAATAAATTCGGCACTTCTCGTTCCCCACAACGGATTCAATATCCCCCGGAGCGTAGGGCAACACCGGTGTCTCGTCAATACCGTAAGAGTGCCATTGATGGTAATATAGCACTCTCAGGGCCGCGTTATGTCGATCGATATAGGCCGGGACCTCATACGCTGGACATGCTGATAGTAAGTGCATTAGGGTCTCGGGCGCCTCGCGGTAGGCCCTGCACCTTGTGTCAGGAACCTCTATATCCATCACGCGACTGCGGACCCAACACTTGGTTCCCAATAATTAAGGAAGGGCCCCCACAATCGATACGCTCGGAGGGGTCAGAGGCAAGGTGGTGCGGACCATAATGATGATTTGCCTACCGATGACAATCCTGGCAATGGAAACGGACGTTTTGAGAAGACTTTTCATTCTTATTATTATTATTACAGCATGTCACCCATATTTGGAATAACGCGATCGAGAAACATGGAGAATCAAGAGCTGTTGCGCGAAACCTCATTGTAATCAGCCTACCTCTGGTAATGCGGGGCTTCGCCAGAGATGACTAACTCTTCCCTTGCTACTCGTGGGAACACACATGAATGAAACAAACACAAAAACAGAAACAACTAAAACATCTAAGATGGTGACTGGGAATGAACAGAAATGTTCACCCCAATCTACCGCTTGGAATGAGGCTGGACATAGCAGATCACCTCGTGATGTAATACAAAGGCCAAGGCGTAAGGCGTAAGCGCATTTGCGGCGCTGAAGCCAAGAGGAGAAAGAGAGCGAAGAAGACAGGAGTAGCAGCAACTTTAAGTGCACCCTCCTACTTCCACTATACACACTTCAGCAACTGTTGATGCTTCACAAAGCTCAGATCAGACCCCCTTTGGAGTATTTTTCTCATATATGGAGCTCTGCCCCCAAACATACCCTGAAGTTGATGGATTCTATGATCTTGAATTTACGCAAAAAATTATACCCATTTGTTCAAGTTCACTATTTTCTCCCCAATTGCTGAATTTGAGGTATTAGATTTGATTCATAACCTGAAAAACACGTATTCATGTGGTCATGATCTTATAATCTTATTAAGGAATGTGGTCAAGAACTGGGGTATCCCATGGCTTTTTTGATAAATTCGTCAGTAGAAATAGGGATTTTCCCAGACAAACTCAAGTCTGGCCTCATAAACCCAGTTTATGCACTGCACTGAAAACTACAGAGGAATAAGGCTTCTATCAAGCTTTACCAAGCTTGAATATATTAGATACTAGAACTAAATGTGAGAAATCAACTGCTTTCATTTTTAACTATGAATAAGTTGCTATCTTCAAGTCAACATGGTTTCACAAATGGCATAAGTACTGAAACTGTTTTATATAATTTTCAAGAAAATGTAATAACAGCCTAGGATGAAAAAGCCCAAATTTGTGGGCTATTTATTGACTTTTCTCGGGCCTTTGATTGTGTAAATCATGACCTTTTATTAATTAAGCTTGAGCGATATGGTATAAGGGGTGTAGCATTGAATTTGATGGAATCATACTCAACTGATCGATCCCAGAGTGAAATCATCAACACAACTCAGAGCCAATCTCTCATTGTTGAGCATGGAGTTCCCCAAAGCTCAATTCTTGGACCTTTGTTATTTTTAATCTATGCTAATGATCTCAATAATTCCCTCCTTGACATCTCTAAAGCAAAGCATTGCCAAATTACAACAAAATCAGGTAAAGGATATTTAAGATATTTACGAATAACTATTTTTTTATTTTTATTTTAACACCCTGTATCATGAGAACGAAGGATTTGCGAACCCATGTTTGTATGAGCATTTCGTCTTAAAATTACCTAGAGAATCGTCTGTTGAATTTATGGTACATACCTAATTAACACCCTGTATATTGTTACAAAAAGGAACACTAATTGTTCTCTCAGATTTGGCTCGCGTGTCGTGTATATGTGTCAGATATGTGAGAGGCTATTTCAACGTCCATAGCACACAGTAAGAGGTGTATATTTTTCCGATATTGAATAAACTAGCCTCCTTATATAAGCTATTAATTGGATAATGTATTTTATCTTTCTTCAATACTATTTCAAGCAATGTGTTTGGTATTACTCGAAGATTGCGTTTTTTTCAACCCACCCCAAACAATAATACAGTACCTTTTATCTGATTTAGCTAATGCATTGTATGTCATCAGTAATAAATGTTCATTCATTTTCTGATTTGGTAGAATTTAAAAATAAGTTTTCTGGATCATTTCACGAGAAAATCTATATGTTTGTCTCAGCGTACATGTTGGTCAAGCATCACACCCAGATATTTTATTGTATCTGTTTTCTTTATACGTGGACAAGAATAAATTATAGGTGTTTGGAAATTGGTGGTATGTATGAAAATGTTTCCCTCTAGTGGTTGGTCTCTTATTGTTGATGAGAAGAATAGGAGTTTTGTATTGTCGATGTTTACACTAAAATTCAGCTACGAGAATATAATGTTCAATCAGATTGTGCTTTTGCATAAGTAGAGTCCCATGTGTTACTATAGAAAATCAATGCCATAGCATCGAATCCCAATCACCCAATTTTCATGCTTTCGTAATTAATTGAAGTGCACTAATTCAAATGACAGATATTTCGATCGAATTGAAGGAGTATTCATCAAGATATTTCAGTTCAAAGTACACTCATAAAAACAGACAAAACTTTTGAAACAACCTCAATGTGAAATAGTTTCAACATGAAATACTATTATTCTCAATGGCGTATTTCGCGGTTTTTCGGCTAATCACCTCATCAGTTTGAAGAACACGTTTGAAAATGAAATTGGAGAGAAAATCAATTGAGTCAATAAAAACCGTCGCTTCAATTATTGATTTGAGTTTGAGGAAAAATATGAAAAAGCAAACATGTTCAATATATATTCGAATTTCCGTAACTGTTTATTTTCTTTCCCTTCGAATATGGTTCACTGAAAAAATTATAGAGCTGTATAAATAAACTGGCCACTTCAAAGACATGAAATATGAACGAACAGAATAACGTTTTCAGAAGAATTCTGTGGCATAAATAAACAACTCCCCATTCTCAATAAATATCATTGAACTCATGTTCTTAGCGGGATTGAGTTATTGGAAATTTTATTCTTCAAAGAGATCCTGAAATATCAGAAGAATCATAAATTTTTCAGCGAAAGAGTTATTTGCATCGGAGTTCTGTGAATTATTGGTCGTTTATGAAAGTCAGAATGAGGAAATTGATAGCTTCTTCTGTTTTCAAATTCCTCTGTGAACCAAATATTCGGTATATGTGATGGCAAGCCTAGAGTTGACCTACATATGAAAATATCATACAATATTTATCTTGAAAGGAATAAACAATGAAATCTTTCCGAAAATTGAAGGAAATATTTCAGAGTAGGTATTCAGAACGCTCAGTATGCAAAAACTTGCAGAAACTTCAAGAGTTGAATTGAAGAAATAGTTGAAAAATCGTTGACATTACTAGGTTTTCTCTAGTGAAATACTAGAGATTTCCAAACACCTCATTCACTCCTATGATATACCTTCAACTCGAATAGACCGAAATACTTCCATAGGATAAATGAAAAATTATAATTCAGTCGGTGAGTGTATAACTTTTTTAAATTTAATAAATTCATCTCTGCAGTGCCATTTCAACGATGTACTTCTCATTTACAAATTGTTTATTAATAATATCAATAAAAATATTGTCCCAATGAAATGTTTGAAATAGGCCTTTTTCCATACCATATTATTCCATTCATTGATAACAATTAGGTTACGTACAGCGCCATCTGCCCGCGAATAGATCAAGCAATAATGGCCATAATTCTGTCAAATACACATCCCAAACACTCAAACAAGAATAAATATGAGAAATTAAAATGAGAGTTACAAACAAACAAACAAACATACATACATACATAGAGGTGAAGCTAATAAAAGCGTGTTGAAAAAATATGCTTTTTCAAATGAAAAAATAAGTGTGAAGTGAGTTCGAATTATATCAAGGAAGTTACAGACAGCGCCCTCTGCCCGCGAATAGATGAAGCAGTAATGTCGATAATTCTGTCAAATACAGATCCAGAGCATTCAAACGGAAATAAATATGAGAAATGAAGAAAAGAGTTACAAACAAACATACATACATATATACAGGTGAAGCTAATAAAAGCGTGTTGAAAAAATATACGTTTTTCCAAATGAAAAAATACATGTAAAGTGATTTCGAATTATATCAAGTAGGTACGTACAGCGCCATCTGGCCGCGAATAGATCAAGCGATAATATCGATAATTCTGTCAAATACAGATCCCGAGTATTCAAACGGGAATAAATATGAGAAATGAAAAAGAAAGTTACAAACAAACAAACAAACAAACATACATACATAAATACAGGTGAAGCTAATAAAAGTGTGTTGAAAAAATATACTTTTTTCAAATGAAAAATGCACGTGAAGTGAGTTCGAATTATAACAAGGAGGTTACGTATAATGCCATCTGCCCGCGAATAGATCAAGCAATAATTTCGATAATTCTGGAGTTACAAACAAAGTGACAAACAAACATACATACATACAGGTGAAGCTAATAAAAGCGTGTTAAAGAAACATTTTCAGTTTGTTGGTAAGAGGCATATAAGGCATATAAATTCGAAAATCACCTAGTAATTGACGATCGGATGAAGAAGTCGATTATATGATGGGTCAGGGAGTTGGGGGAACAACTTCATATCCAACGCCTTTGGGTATAGGTACTCAAACGATAATTTGTCTTTGGCAAAGTAAGGATTCCCAACTGGCGCAGCCATACTCAAATATTGGTCTAATGAATAGTTTGCAAATTTTATAAAACAGTTAAGAAGACATTTTCTTCAAGGAAACGGGTATCACGTAAGATATACGGTTAAATTTTTCACAGTTTTTCCAATGTGTTATTCCCATGCAATGATTTCAATATTTCAAAAACTATGGAACATGTTATAAAATCCAGACTCACAAAGTAAGGATTCCAAACTGATCTAATGTATAATTTGTGAATTTTATAAAACAGTTAAGAAGAGATTTTCTTCAAAGAAACGGGTATCACGTAAGATATACGGTTAACTTTTTCACAGTTTTTCCAATGTGTACTTCCCATGCAATGAATTCAATATTTCAAAAACTATGGAACATGTTATAAAATCCAGACTCACAAAGTAAGGATTCCAAACTGATCTAATGTATAATTTATGAATTTTATAAAACAGTTAAGGAGACATTTTCTTCAAAGAAACGGGTATCACGTAAGATATACGGTTAACTTTTTCACAGTTTTTCCAATGTGTGATTCCCATGCAATGATTTCAATATTTCAAAAACTATAGAACATGTTATAAAATCCAGACTCACAAAGTAAGGGTTCCAAACTGATCTAATGTATAATTTGTAAATTTCATAAAACAGTTAAGAAGACATTTTCTTCAAAGAAACGGGTATCACGAAAGATATACGGTTAACTTTTTCACAGTTTTTCCAATGTGTGATTCCCATGCAATGATTTCAATATTTCAAAAACTATGGAACATGTTATAAAATCCAGACTCACAAAGTAAGGGTTCCAAACTGATCTAATGTATGATTTGTAAATTTCATAAAACAGTTAAGAAGACATTTTCTTCAAAGAAACGGGTATCACGAAAGATATACGGTTAACTTTTTCACAGTTTTTCCAATGTGTGATTCCCATGCAATGATTTCAATATTTCAAAAACTATGGAACATGTTATAAAATCCAGACTCACAAAGTAAGGGTTCCAAACTGATCTAATGTATAATTTGTAAATTTTATAAAACAGTTGAGAAGACATTTCCTTCAAAGAAATGGGTATCACGTAAGATATACGGTTAACTTTTTCACAGTTTTTCCAGTGTGTGATTCCCATGCAATGATTTCAATATTTCAAAAACTATAGAACATGTTATAAAATCCAGGCTCACGAAGTAAGGGTCCCAAACTGATCTAATGTATAATTTGTAAATTTTATAAAACAGTTAAGAAGACATTTTCTTTAAAGAAACGGGTATCATGTAAGATACACGGTTAACTTTTTCACAGTTTTTCCAGTGTGTGATTCCCATGCAATGATTTTAATATTTCAAAAACTATGGAACATGTTATAAAATCCAGACTCACAAATTTCCTGAATGAATTCAACCTTTTGTCTGAAAATCAATTTGGTTTTCGAGAGGGAAAATCAACGGAAGATACTATTTACAAATTTACAACATCAATTTATGATTCCCTAGATAAACCAGTGCCAACAATAAGTATCTTTCTTGACCTCTCGAAAGCCTCCGATACAGTTAGTCAGCCAAAAGTTACTGAATAAATTGAAATATTATGGGATTAGAGGAAATGCCTATGATATATCAAAAGATTATATGTCAGAACGGACACAACAGGTGCGAATTGATGAGATTTGTAGCAGTCCTAGAAAAATAACTTATGGTGTTCCACAAGGGTCTGTTCTGGGACCAGTACTCTTTTTTCTATACTTAAATAGTCTCTTTATTATAGATAGTTTGGGGAAAATCATCAGTTCTGCAGATGATACTACAGAACTAATGCTATTGTACTGAAGGTAAATGGCTTCAGTACAATAAACTTACTGTCAACTCAAATAAGAGCTGTTATTAATCATTCTGTTCCTATTCATCAGGATTGCCACATTTGGGAGATATTGATGTTGGTCTAGATTCAAAAATGTCTGAAGCCCAATCCATAAAATACCTTGAAATAATGATAGATCGGCATTTCAGATGGGACCTTCAAATGAAGCATCTTTCGGATGAAATTCGAGAAATACTTCCAAAATTCAAATATTTGAAAGCATTTTCAGATCCTAAATACCTTAAAACAGTTTATTTCGCATTGGCACAATCAGAATTGACATATGGAATTTTGGGATGGGGTGGTGTCAGAGACTGTTTCGTAGACAAGATCAACGTATTACAGAAATGGATTTTGAAAATAATTTCTCAATAAAATATCAGCTATTCTTCTGAAAGTCTGTATAAATAAACTCAAATAATGGATGATCGTCAGCTTTTCTGTCAAAAAATTCTTGTATTTTTAAAGAAAGAAGAAATAATACTGAAGTATCATAAGCATACTCACAATACGAGAAGAAATGATGAATTGTTTTTTTCTCGAAGTGAAAAATCTATTGGCCAAAGGAACACAAATTATGTCGCGCCCAGATTATGGTCGTTGATACCAGAAGACCTTGAAAATATTTCAAGCTTTCATTATCATAAAAGTAAGCTTCAGTTATGGATAATGGAAAATGAGCGTACCTTGTTTTATAATTTTTTGAAATGAAGCAAATCCGAAAGTGACAATATACCGAATATGACCCAAACACATGATTGTGACATTATACTGAATATGACAAAATACTTATACCTACCAAATATGATGCCAAAACACACTATTGTGACAAAGTTCATTTTTGGCAGTTTGAATATCACGCACAAGCAGCCTAATGACCGTTTCAGTGATTTTGCACTTGTTTATTCACAAATCAATTCCATTATATACCTATTTTTATTATATACCCTCTATTTATATGCTGTATCTATATATTGTATAACTGTGTATTTGTGAAATTTAGTTTGTAAAAATTCGTGAATAAACCTTTTTATTATTATATTATTATTATTGTATAATTTTTTCATCAGGACACATAATTTCATTATTCTCTTCTCGGTAAAATATATTTTCCGATTCAGAATTCCGATCCAAATATCTTGAGAATGTTGAGAGAATATAAATATTTGTTTTCAAGGTACAAAATCTCCCTACTCATATGTCTACTCAAAAGAACAATTGAACGAAAATTAAATATAAAAAATAAACCCGTATATGAATAGCCGTAGCATTACCAATTAGTCTAGACTGTAAAAATCTGGTACGAGGAGAACAAAATACGACGAGTACATAATTGAATGTACACACGCATTATATTTCAAATGCACGCACATAGAATTAATTATATTACAAGTGGCACCCCCTGGCCACAACTGCTCCATCTAATCGCTTATTAACCTCATCCCTTCCACGCTCTAATGATGTGAAGGAAAAACGACTCAAACAATGAAAGACGCGAATATCAGGTGCGGAGTCAGCACTGGTCAAGAAGGAATTGTAAAACTTCATTTACTTGATTAGAAGCGCAGCATACTTGAGTCAACAGAGTGATTCTGACGGTCACAACATCCGAGAAGCAAAGAAATTAGTCGATCAGTATCTTCATTTTCTGAGACTTGACATCTTGTGTGGAAAAAACTATGATACAAAGCACTCACAAAATGGAAGTGATGAAATCAAATTATTGATAGATATATCATGACAATATTTATGTATTCAAAATATGTTCGAGAAATAGGTATTCGTGGTTTTGTGAACTGCTTCACGAATATAAAGTATAATGCATGATTGCTTTCGGCCTGCCGGTTGTTTGATTATTAGACTCATGAGGGTAATTTCTGTAAGATACGTTACCGGTCTTTATTGGATTTCCCAGTTTTTCCTGATCTTTTGTAAAAAATTTCCAATAATTTTGAATTTTCAAAACTTTCCTGCTTACTACAACACGATATGCTAATGTAGTTGTTGGTGAGTTGAACGTCTCTGAATTCGGTACAGTAATTCTCGTCAATCAAGATATACTTAACCACTGTTGTACTTCGTTAAATGATATTGAACCCTTCAGTTCATCAATCTGTTTGCTGCACTGCACTGTTTGGTGTAGTAATGAATATTACTGGAGTTTTATCACTACACCAAACCGTTATTTTAGTACTTCGACACGTGTTTCGATCACCAAGCAATCATTTTCATTACTAAAAATACGTACAATGTTTACTAGTCCTAAATTAATCTTTCAATATGTCCTTGTGTGATAGTTAGGTAAATCTGATAATTAAACTCTTATTTCAACAAGTTATATAATATACTATTAGGTATTGGTCCACCATCTTTATTCATAGTATTATTATGTTTACTTATTTCTACACTCTCTTAGGCATCCAGATGCATGTTGTTGTTAACTTGTTCAACTAATCATAATGAACTAAAGTCAACGGAATGGTTTTGTTGTAAAATATGATGGGCGACTGCTGATTTTGCTGGTCATCAATATTTTAGGTGTGCCAAGTGTTTCTTATATCTTATTTCGATAGATATTTTTGTCTGTCCATAATATTTTGCATCGCAGTCCTTACATTCAGTTTGATAAATTCCAGCCTTTTTAGAATTCTCGACTTTGCCTATTGGGTTTCCTACAAGGCTCTGTAGTGTTTTAAATGCAACCTTCATACCTAGTTCCTTCGAAATCTTTCGAAAGTTGTTCGTATATTGGTGGTACGTAACTAAGACATATTTCGTCGTTTTCAAAAGTCGAAATTTCGTTCAATCTTAGCGTAAACTTTTTTTTCCTCATAATATCATCTTCAATACATTACGAAACACTATACAATACGAAACAGGTATCGAAGTGTTGAAAATAACAGTTTGGTATAGGGAAACTCCAGTAGTTTTTGAAATAGGAGTTGTTTCATTTAGCAATCTTGTATCTTCAATTTTTTCTATGAATTCTTGCAAGTCGACAACACTCACACCTTTAAATAGGATCGTGAAATCGAGATTGTTTCAAACTATCCTATCAGTTGTTGGTTCTGCAAAATTAGAGACCTGGTGACTCTTCCCCAAAGCTTCATGTTTTTCAATTCTTAAGCAATAGCCATCTTGGTAGCTTTGAAAAACTGCCAGTTCTCTTCAACAATTATAAGGCAATCCTTCACATAATTTGATAGAAACTGAAGTAACCTGTGAGATCACACTGTAATTCCCATTCAAGACGCATTTCACCACAAATAGCTTCTTCAGTTGAACTGGTACATTAAATCACTCTAGGTAATGATAGTTATTTCAGAAAAACAGGTAGATATTGAGAAAAAGTAACTGTGGTACATTACTGATCCCTTGGAAACTTCGAATAATGAGTGGGTATTAGCAATCGTTTCTCCTAATTAAATGATTACTAGTTGAATAATGGTAAGTGAATGATATCTTGCTGGTCGCTAAATAAGGAATTTGAGAGATTTCCAATGTTCATTTTCAGAATTTTTAACAGGTTTGGTTTTGATTTTATGTACCAAAATCATGGTTGTTCTCTGAAAAGTGGCATGCATAGGTGGAATTGATTTTTTTAACTTCAAAACTTCTTGTGTGTTCTGCAATTCTCGTTTTGCAATTCATCAACTTTCTTCTTGTATACATTTCCGGGTACAGTCCACATATTATCGGATTTAACAATAATAATAATAATCGACTTTATTCATCGATAAGAGTAATAACATACAAAAGGATAAATAACGATGAAAGGCGAAGTTCAGCTTTGGCTGTTTTTCAACTTTACCTAGTTGATAGGACACAATTATAGACAAAATTTCAAAAAGTTAACTCATGAAAGAATATTTTAAAGTTATACAAAACAATAAAAATGAAATAGTAGACAGAAAAAACTACAATAACATATCACAAAAAAGAGCATTAACGGTAGCCAAATGAACTATCCAGCTAATATCAAGTGCAGCTTCAGTTTATTCTTGAAGTTATGTAGCTTGTAGTGTCTGAACTCACTGGGAAGTGCATTATAGAGGACAACTGAATTATATATGAAACTTCGAGTGATACAAGCTGTGGTGTGTTTGGGGATGATAAATTCAGCACGATTTCTGGTTTCAGAGTGATTCTGTATTTCCTTCGGAAGATAAATTCGTGAGTTGTAACAAGAAGGTGAAATTGCCTATTTCAATCAATCTGAGCCGGCCAGCCAGACATTTTCATAATCACGCCACAATATAAATCATATTACTGTAGAAAATCAAGATAGGTACAAAAATATTTTGGAAAAAAGTCCATATATCACGATGGAATGATTATATATAATTCAATTCCAGAGAAAATAAGGAAGCAATAGTCCATTACAAACTTCAAGTATCTATTGAAAAAAAAACTAATTAGATAGTGGAACTTCATAGTCTGCATTTTATTTCTATTGCACTTCAATTCGTTTCCACGTATTTTCTGTAACCTTCATATTTCACTGTATTTCATTGTCATTTTTTTTTTCAAAATATGTTGTATTCATTGTAAAATATCTTATTTCTATTATTTCGAAAAACTTTGCAGTTAGTCCCTAATCATAGGCATTTATTGTTTCCATGGGACAATAAACTGAATTGGATTGAATTATTGAAACTATCTTGATTCAGTTGATAGTTATTGATGATTACATTAATGGTTATGATGCACTGTTTGGAACCTTTGGTGTAGTAATGAATATTACTGGAGTTTTTTCACAACACCAAATCGGTATTTTTAACACCTCGACACGTGTTTCGATCACCAAGTAATCATCTTCAAAGAGGAAGATTAAAACTAATAACTAGTGCGAGTTAATCATATTTATGCTATAAAGGTGACTCATACAGGTAAACCATCCAGGCGTACCAACCATACAGGTATACCAACCTAAATTAATTTTACAAATTTACATATATTGTAAAATAATAGATAAGGCAAAATTGTAAAATTAATTTAGGTTGATATACCTTTATGGTTGATACGCCTGGATGGTTTACCTGTACGAGTTACCTTTATAGCATAAATAGGATTAGCTCGCACTAGTTCTTAGTTTTAATCTTCCTCTTTGAAGATGATCACTTGGTGATCGAAACACGTGTCTAGGTGTTGAAAATAACGATTTGGTGATGGGAAAAAACTACAGTAATATACATTAATGGTTATCAATCAGTTATGTTGAAAATTCACCAGCTCACGTAGAATCACTACTGTATTGTAATTCCTTCTTTTCAAATCTACCTGATTACAGAGAATTATCATTTTCAACTAATCGAATAGTATTGTTTTCGAACATTTCCCGAGAATTTGCACTCCTCTCTGGTGTTTGAGAAAAGGGTTCTATCGAACATCTACCCTAGATATTCCAGTTGTGCCAGTTTATAGAACAGGGGATCCCACAGCTATGGAAAATTATCGTGTATATGTGTTCTGAGCTCTATCTCGAAAATAATGGAAAAAGCAGTTCACAACAGAACGGTGAGTCTTTTGCAACGAAATAATTTGATAAGTTCTTGCCAACACGGATTTAGAAAAAAAATTTCAATCGAAACAGCATCAACTGATATGATCCAATATATTTTTGATGGCATAAACAAATGATACTATACAAGGTGTAACTGAATAAGTGTAAAACATTTAAGGGGGTGATTCCTCATCAAAAAAAAAGATAGGACCTTTCATATAAAGAAACTTCATTGGAGCATCCCTTGTTAAGATACAGCCCCTTATAGAGGGTACATAAAATTTGTTTAACAATTTTTTTCACAAGCACTGAAAAAGTTATAATATTTAAATTAACCTGACATTTTGTACTGCCACAAAGACACTTAGCCAGTGATTTTTTTGGTTTACCCCATAGTTGTAAGGGGTGGAAAACGCAACCCCTGAAATTTATTTACAATGTTACTTTTTGTCTTATTATTTGTTTACCATTTGAAACCATTCAAACCAGTTCATGAAACTATTCAATGTAATCATAGTAATCATAGTAATCATAGTAAATGTTCAATATGTCTACCTTCAGACATTACGCATGCGTCTAGACGTCGGCGCATTGAGCCACGTATTCGCTCAAATATTCCTGGAGTCTCTCTGATTATCCTGCACGCATCGATGATGCGGTTTCTTAAGTCCTCTACATCGCGAACAGGAGTACGATAGATCGAATGCTGTAAATGGCCCTAAATGGAGAAATCGAGAGGATTGAGGTCCGGGGATCAAGCGGACCAGTTCTGTGGTCCTCATCGACCTTTCCACTGATTTGCATATGTTTCAGTTGAATGCTGACATGCTACTTGACTAAAATGGGCGGGAGCCCCATCATGCATAAAAAACATATCCCTTCTGACGCCCAAAGGAACTTCCTCCAGGAGTACTAGATGCACTCCTGTTGAAAATTTAACGTATGCCTCACCATTTAATCGAGGAGGTAGAAAATGAGGCCCAATTAAATCATCACCAATAATTCCGAGTCACACGTTAAGAGAAAACTGTTCTTGATGGTTAGTTTCGACAATAGCGTGAGGGTTTTCATCAGCCCATATGTGGTAATTATGAAAATTAATAATCTTGTTCCGAGAAAAACTACATTCGTCTGTGAATTCTATCGTCTTCCGAAAGTCACAATTTCTTCTAATCATTTCCAGCATCCAATTGCAAAATACAAGACGGTTCGGAAAGTCTCGCAGTAACAGTGCCTGTACTCGTTGGTAAGGATATAAGAGTTGTTCCTTTAAAATTCGAAATGCCGTCATATGATCAACATTTAGCTGGAAAGCAATCTTTCTAGTACTGGTAGTAGATTGTTCTTCAATCAAATTAAGTACTGCTTCCTCAAGCTGTGGTGTTCGTACTTCACGATGGCGACCACAATCCTGCGTTCTTTTATCGAATGAACCATATTCTCGTAATCGTTGATGAAGTCGAGCAAATATTCTAACGTTGAGGATGTTGCCGTTGAGGATACATTTCAGCATATCTTCTAGAAGCTTCTAACCCATTCCTCTGCGACAGACTATGAACGTAATGCAAATCAGCCATTTCCTCATTTGTGTATGCCATGTTAATAACAAATGAATTAATAAAGTAACAAATTAAGGACAGAACAACAACACACAATTAGTATTGATTCAATTTCGAAAATTCACAAACTGACAGCGTCATACCAATTCAATTGTCACTATTACTAATAGCGACCTACTAGATAGCTCAGTTTCGTATTTTCGCATTTGTGACGATGTATCTCTGTAGTTGTTCGTAAAATAATTTTTTGCTGCGAACTGGTTTATTTTGGGCAAAAAACCCAAGAGGTATTTTTCGTTCAGAATGAAACAGGCTATCGGAAATGATTTTTTAAATGGTGAACAAATGATAAGACAAAAAGTTACATTGGAAATAAATTTTAGGGGTTGCGTTTTCCACTTCCACCCCTTACAACCATGGGGTAAACCAAATATATTTATGGCTGAACGTCTTTTTGGTAGTTCAGAATGTCAGGTTAATTTCAATATTGTAACTTTTTCAGTGCTCGTGAAAAAAATTGTTATACAAATTTTATGTACCCCCTTTCAGGGGCTGTATCTTAACGAGAGATTCTTCAATTAAATTCCTTTTTATGAAAGATCCTATCTTTTTTTCGATGAGGAATCACCTCCTTGAATGTTTTACACTTATTCAGTTACACCCTGTATAGTTGGTATATTTTTTGATCTAGGCCAAGCATTTGAAATAATCAATCCGAAGTATTTTAGTAAAAAGCTCTATAAAATGGGTATAAGAGGGTCAGTCAATAAGTAGTTTGAATATTATGTGATTAATTAATAGGAAAATAGACGTTAAAGTCAACGACAATTATTTAGATCAATTTGATATGAATCTGTGGACCCCACAGGGAGGGGTGCTTATACCACTATTATTTTTACCTAATGTTAATGAACTACCCGAAAATATAAAAGAGGGTCGAGTTTTCACGTATGCCGATGACACAACAATCATTGTGACTTCCCCAGATCTAAATGAAATTGAAAATAAAACGAAACTAGTAATCAATGAATTCGAATATTGGTGTAGAAACAATCATTTAGTAAATAATAAAGATAAAACAACATTTATCCAGTTTTCAAGTAGGTATCAGCGCCCTCTCCAAATAAACAACAGAATATACAAAATTCCTTGGAACACAACTTGACAATAAATTGTCTTTCAATAATCACATCGAATACTTGTGCACTCCTCTGAAAAAAACGTATTTTGCCTTCTTAACAATGAAATCAAATTTTTTGAGACATAATCTCTTGGATATGGTCTAGTGTATTCTAAGCTTAATATAAATATTATCATTTGGGGACACTCATCAGAAATAAATAAAATATTTATAATGCAAAAACGTTTCATTAGACTGATTTTTGATCTCAAATACAGGGAATCCTGTAAGAAGACATGGTAATGTATTTATCTTTACAAAATATCAAGCTACGTTCATGTACATTCCCATTTGCTAACACGAAATGAGGAGATTCACTCTCATCAAACGAGATGGAGAAACGACTTCCATCAGGTAAAAATAAACCGTAATGAGTACAAAGGTTCGCCACTCTATGCCGGGGCAAAATATTTTAACTTATTACCACACAGCATCAGGAGTGAAACAAATTTTCTTAAATTCAAGAAAAAAGTCAAAGACTTTTTGGTAACAAGTTGTTTTTATTCCCTGAAAGAGTATGAAAATAATAATTTTGGGTAACATATGTTGTGATATTAAATAAAATATCATTTGTGAAATGTGACGTGTCATATATACATTATTATTTCAAAAATGATGAATAAATTTGATTCGATTTGATTTAATTCAATGTACCATACTAACAAATTGCTGAGGTTACAATCCGGATCAAGTTCAGACTAGAAACCCAGCCTGAGCCAACCCTGTCCACCAAATCGGCCTGTTTCCATCACATTCATCCATAAACAATCACCTGTCTCAGTCTATTGTACCTGGGCTTCCGTTCACAGGTGCTCTCGCCGCCCCCCGTACCGCCCCCCGACCCATCGGGGCAGAGGTTACGTCTTATGTCTTGACTGCATAGGCCTTTCAGCCGTTACACTCCGTGCTCCGGGTGTGAAAAAGTAAGAGTCCCACGATTGTTTTGGACGAAACAATAAGAGATATAGATTATGTTTATGTATGAGTCATTAAGGAACACCGGAAAGTCAACGGAGGATGTGAAACAAGAGGAAAATGAATAAAAAGCTATTCCGAGAGGCGACTTTCGAACATTAAGGATATACAGGTGTCACGGCGGAGATTACGGCGCTTTTTTTCGAGGAAAAAATTCGAGTTCGCTGCTAATCGTTCGTCGAGTGTGAAATTGGATGGGCTTGTTTGTATTTTGATGAAATACGACTTGCAATAATTATTTTTCCACGAGTAGAATCAACATCAAGTTTATGTATTTACGTGTCGGATTTTTTTGTCTACAAAATCCCTCCGATCGTTTCTTCACTAACTGATTATTCACTATTACAACATTATGAATTGAAGTCCTGTCGTGTCCCGATAGATTTTTCCAGAACATCCTGTAATATTCCAGAATATTCTGATATATTCTGGAATAATACTCCCGAATGTTCTGAACTGTTCTAGGAATTTATTAAGGTTGAAATTTGCAGCCCTCATATCTTCAAAAGTACGCGCTTTAGTTGAAAATGAAAAACTTCTTTCGGATGACGCACCACACCATATGAATCTCTTGGTAGTTTTTCAATGATCTGGTATGTTTCACGATGTTCTTGAACATTCCAGACTGTAGGTACCTGGACAGTCTAGAATGTTTCGGGTTATTCTGGAATGTTGTGAATTACTCTCAAACAACCTCAAATGTTTTATACTATTCTAGAAATATCATGAGGAAAAAACTGGCGACTGGACGCCATCTAAAAAACAAAATTGAATAGACAGGGGGGTCTCGTGACACATCTTTTTGAAGCTCCTGACGAATACTTCACAACCCTAGAATATAAAGTCAATATCTTCACCCACTGCAAAATGGCGAAACATTTAATAATTTACTGAAGACAAACACATTAATATCGATATTTCTACAAATATTATTTTTTATCTGGTATATGGCAATTCCAACTACCCAATAAGGTTTGTTTAGTTAGTTTTTGTTTATAAAAATAACAAAAAATGTCAGTACGACAATGAACATCATTGTTCAGTTGGAATATTCTCATTTGGTTTTCGGTTTTTCTAGTAGAAAGGTACCATGTCAACAATCTCTAAAATGTCCAATTCTCGTCCATTGGAAGAAAAAATCGAAGCCATTTTTATTCACAGTGTGACGCGTAACTTTCTCGAGACCGAAAGGATTTTCAATTAAGTTTTCCGAATCGTCTTATCTGTAGAAAATATTTGAGGTGACTTGTATCCAAATTCACAACTACCGGTAGTGTACATAACAAAAAGCCCCCAGGTCATCCGTCCATCGCGGAAGAACAGCAAGTGCAAATAATTGGTGGGATGGTAGTAAATCCTGAATAATCTACTTATTTCGTCGCTTATGTTTGTGAGGAGTCTCCTACTGTGTGAAGACTTTTGAAGAGGAATAGGTATCATCTATACAAAATTAAAATTAATTGAAGATGACCCTGATCGAAGAAGAGAATTCTGCGATATCATGACGGAAACCATCGCAAGGCATCCTACCTATCTCCACAATGTTTTTTATAGTGACGAATGTGACACCAACCCTCACGTTTTCCGAATAACACATACCCAATATTCAGAAAAAAATAACGTTTGGGCAGGAATATTGGGAAACCATATTGTAGGACCTCGCTTTATTGATCAAAATTCAACAGGGGAACTGTATTTGAATATGCTGGAAACTACTGTTGACCTAAAATCGTCGAAGTGTATCCTAATGAATTCGATATGGATATTGTATTCCAACAAGATGGAGCACCACCACATTACTCCAGACAAGCCAGAAACTATTTGGATACTTCTTTTCTCGGTCAATGGATTGGTCGTCAATGTCCTACAGAAAGGCCAGCCCGCTCGCCAGATTTGATACCTTCGGACTTTTTAATGCGGCTATTTGAAGCAAAAGGTGTACGAAACTGAACCTTCTTCATTATTGGATATACGGCAGAGAATAATAAATATTTGTAGAAATATTGACGTTACTGTGTTCGATAATGTTCGGCGTGAAATATCGGATAGGCTGCCCATATGTCAAGAAGTTCGAAGCAACCATTTTGAACATCTTCTGAACTGTCAAGATCTTCAAAAAGATGTGTCACAAGACCCCTCGCCATCTTGAAAGATTCATCTGCCAAACTTTATCCAAAATTTCAATTTTTTAAGTTGACCCGTTCAAAAAATAAAAGGGGGGGACATTAAAAAAAATCACTGTATATTCAAAGGTTTGCCTTTGCTGTTGAAACGGGAACCTCTTTTATGGATATAAAATAGTGGACTAGTACATCATATGATCGTTCTACAATGATTCTTCACAGTTCTTCACAAAAATTCTACAAATTTTCCAGAATGATCCGGGATGTTATAGAATGCTTCATCTCCCATGCCCTTCACGTAAAAATTAAAAACTTTTTCATATACAAGCTGATGTGACAGTTTTTATACCACTTGTATAAGACATGTGATAAAAAACGTAAAGAAGATACATACGTTTCTATATAATGAAGAAGAAAGTAATACAAATCATGAAATTATGAAACAACAACAAAAATTCATTGGCGCTCCGGGGCGACTTCATTGATTCCAGTGGCGAATTTGCTTTTTCAGCTGCAGAAAAACCCAGAGAAACCTGCAGCAACACATCATCTGATGATATTGATCGGCTAGGTAAGATTAATAATTAAGAAATGGTATTTTGCCACCGACAGAAATAATCTGAGGTTAGATGTCCGAAAAACATCCTTCTCGACACGACGCAGACAAAGGCTGAAGGGAAAGTCTGAAGTTCAGGAACAAGCTTCTCAAATTGAGGTTGTCCGGTTCTACTGAAATCATATAGTTCAATAACAGAAATAAGTGAAATTCAATTGCCGACGAATAAGAGCGAAAATTTTAAAATGTATATTTCGGCTCGAAGAACCAATTGTTAATTAATAGTCTCAGCTTAAAGGTATAAGTTAGGTTAGGTTGGGTCCAAAGTGAGTGGATCTATTCGACCCTCTACCGCAACCGGCAAGGGTTTGTTGTGTCTCACACCTGTTCACACTCGAACAAATAAACCCAGCTTCTTAACGAAGCCGATTAGTTTGTATGGTGAGTGGTGTTTCAAGTTAGATGGTAAGAGTGCGGCTCTGCCAAACTCTAAAAACCTGATTCGATCCCCAGCGGGGCAGGCACAAAGTATATGCGCAGCTGTTTCTTCGTTATTGAAGTGGTCGTATTGAGGAGATGAAGTATATGCTCAGCTGTTTCTTCGTTATTGAGGTGGTCAGATAGTCAAGGTGCATGATTTCCACCTTGATACCCGCGACAACCTTCCCATATGAGGGTTTTTGCACGTCACCTACACCTGACGATGCCTTAGATTCAACTGTGCAGGGCATTTTCGCCTCGGTTTTTGGTGAGTCATCACTTGAGCGCAAACGTTTGCTAACATGCTCATGGAGGGTTTGTTTCTTCGCCTGAAACAGATTCTGCGTACGCCGCTCAAGAATTTGATGCAAGGCGGTTCCATAAAGTACCCCGCTCTTAAGGAGACGACTCAGTCGTTTCCTGGCTGCACCACTAAACCTTTTTTTAGGTTCAGTTATTGGATCAGGAAATGGAGAGTTGATAAGCTTTCGCTCCTGATCTAAATTAACAGTTGGGGTCATAAGCTCGACATCCATCTCCTCTGTAGACTCAGCGTCAGAAAGAATTTTCAAGACTCTGTCTATAAAAGTCCCACGAGTAGCTAGGGAAAGAAGGTCAATCACGGCAGAGCCCCGCATTACCGTGATAAGGCGATGCTACGACGAGAGGGCGCCCGGTATCTCGAAGGTTCCGTAGAGACAGCTGATAGGCTCAGTGTTATTCATCCTCTCGGCATGGATACACACACCTTAGGATTGGGCCATCGTTGGGATGCCATTCAGTTAGGGAATAACAGAACCACAAGTGATTCTGTCACTCCCGTATCCAGCGGGGCTACGTGGAAGCATGCATGCGATGGCCGTGTTAGGAATCACACGTTTAAAGGTAAGACCTCGTGAATCTATAGCTTGCACAAGTTTCGACTTCTGAGGGTTGTCGTTCGTAGAAATGCGATAGCTGGTTAACGGAAAAACATATTTTGAACAGATTTTAAACAGATGGCCGGTTTGCTCAACCCCCACATCCCAAGTCAATGCACTCGCAGAAAACAGCATGCACAGTGGTTCAGGTAGTGAAAGATGAACAAGAACAGCCAACCCGCCAACTTCATTCAGTTCGAATAATAAATAAATAAATTGTTTTGAATTTTAAAAACGGAATTTCCAACAATTATCAAAATCGGTCATTCGGCCTGATATAAAAAATTCCCATTCATTTTAGGTAGTATTATCAATAGACAAGTGGTCTTTTGCTACCTATAGAACTAATCTGTGGTTGAATGTACAAAAAACATCATTTGCGACATAGTCAAAGGCTCAGGGAAAAGTATGAAGGTTAGAAACTAGCTTCTCAAGTTAAGTATTGTCCGATGCTACAACATATAGTTCCATAACTTATAGAGGAACTTTCGAAATGTCTAATCCGGCCTGTAAGGACCATTTGTTAATTGTTAGCTTCAGCTGAAAAGTATAAGACTCCGTCATATTACTTTGAATTACCGATTTTCAAAAATCGATCATTCGGCCTGATGTAAATAACATTCGAAGTGGAATTATCAATCAATAATGCTTATAATTGTTTTTTTTTTGGGAAAGAAAGTTTTTGCTTTCTACTACTTCATCTGATAGAAAAAAAAGGGGATGAGAGAATCTTTCAAAGAAAGGAAGGAAGTAATCAATTTGAAAATAAGTAACTCTATACATGGATGTGTAGATCATGCAAAGAAGTAACTTTCAGACACAAACTGAAAGAAAGTCCTCCTGAAACAGCTACTTTCATATAAACATTGAATTACACGAAAGAAAAAAAATCTTTCGAAACAAATACTTATAATTGTCTTCGAATTAAATATCTTACATTGGTAAATATTTAAAAAATTGCACCATCTTCTGGTAACATAGTTTACGATGTATATGAGTGAAAAAATCGTTCCATCCAGCGTCGTTCACCTGTATATATACAGGTGATGGGACGAAGATTACAACGCTTTTTTCGAGGAAAAAAATGGAGTTTGCTGCTAATCGTTCGTCGAGTGTGAAATTGGATGGGCTTGTTTGTATTTCGATGGTATACGATCTGCAACAATTATTGTTCCCCGAGCGACTGTAGTAGAATCAACATTAAGTTTTATTGAAAAATGTACCGGAGGAAATGCAATTTGGCTGCTGCTTCCAAACGGTACTTTTATGCAAAATAAAATTTCCATAATGTGTGTGTGTTTTGAAATTTCTTTCGTACAATATTCAATAGAGCGAGCTACCGTGACTTTGTGAATTTGAACATCAGTGGAAAAACAAATAAATTGATGGATGTAGCTGTTACTACGTGGTAGGAAATTATAATGGAGAAAAGATAAATGAAACTTTATGTTTTTTACCACTTTCATTTGTAACTAACGTTACTGCAGTTTTATCCTATACGGACATTTTCAAACGTATACAGAGTATATTGTATAAGATATATGATGGAATCGGCCGATACTTGATGAAAATCCATAACTAACGTATTCCAAAAACACTTTATTGTGAGATTTTCACTAAATTGTTTTACAAAAACGCAACACGTGTTTCGCCATACAATGGCTTCATCTGGCGTGTCTTTCAACTAATTCTACACATTCAATACTAAACATAAACTATATATATATATATTTATAAACTATATATATATATATATATATATATATTTAGTATTGAATGTCAAGACATCTGGCGTGTCTTTCAACTAATTCTACACATTCAATACTAAACATAAACTATATATATATATATATATATATATATATATATATATATATATATATATATATTTAGTATTGAATGTGTAGAATTAGTTGAAAGACACGCCAGATGAAGCCATTGTATGGCGAAACACGTGTTGCGTTTTTGTAAAACAATTTAGTGAAAATCTCACAATAAAGTGTTTTTGGAATACGTTATATTGTATAAGTTCGAAAATATCTGTATAGAACGAAACTGCAGTAAAATAAAAGTGGTAAAAAACATAGAAAGTTTCATTTATCTTTTCTTCATTATGAAAAACAAATAGTATTTTTTCAGTTTTCTGAACACGAGGTTTTCATTTTATACACTCATTCACAGGAAGTTTGATCTTGTCTCAAGGCGAAGAATATTAAACCTTTCAAGCCAAAAATTTTACACACACTTCAAGAAGGCGACGAAGCAAGACGCCTGGAATATTGTTTATGGGCCCAAGAAGAATATTTAAACAATAGAAATTTCCTAAAATATATTTTATATACCGACGAAGCTACTTTCACTACAAATGGAGTAGTGTCATCACAGAATTGTCGCTATTGGGCAGCGAATAATCCTAACTGGGTAATAAACTGTAAAAGCCAGTATTCCCAAAAAATCAACGTCTGGTGTGGGATATTGAACAAACGAATTATTGGTCCTTTCTTTTTTGAGGAAAACTTCAATGCGCAGAGGTTTCTAGAATTTTTAAACACAGAGTTTTGGGATGCTATTCACGAGCTGCCAATCAATGAACGATCAAATTTAATTGTCCAGTTAGATGGGTGTTCAGTTCATTATGCCAGAGCTGTGAGGCATTGGCTTAACGAACATTTTCCAAACCGATGGATAGGTCGTGGTAGTCCGTTTATAGTGTGGCCACCCAGATCTCCAGACCTCAGAGTTTTGAACTTTTTTCTCTGGGGACTTCTCACACAAAAGGTTTACAAAAACCGCTCAAGAGATAGAAATGAACTTTGTGCAAGAATTCGACAGGTATGTGCAGACATTAGCCCTCAAGAACTAAGGAACGTAATCAGAAACATTCGTAAGCGCTACGACACATGTATCGAAATACGTGGTGGATTAGTAGAGGCTACTAGAATATGAGTTAGAATTAATTGTTGCACTGAATCGAAACATTTCAATAATTAGTTATTAGTTACGTTTTTTTAAATTTTTTGCTTCATTGTTAGCTGAATTGTGTGAATGTAATTCAGTTATTTTCATTAAAAATATTTACGCTATTTGTTTTTTTCATCTGGTGGCACTTTATTGTTGAAATCATAAAAAAATGATATATTGTGACTGTTAGCTGTGTGAGTTTTCGAATTTTTGAGTTATCATAACTTTGTTAATAATGAATATTTTTTCATGAAAGTTTGGTCACACCTATTTAGAGGCACTCTGAATTCAGTGGCTTAGTGATTTTTTCAATTACATGACTAAGAAAAAATATCGTAGTATGCCCTGAAATTTTAATAAACATTTCAAATTTTTTCCCAAGGTAGACATTTTAGTAATTTGACATTTAAAAAAAAAATTACAATCGATTTACAACTTCAAATTCTAGGGGCGTGATTCCATTGAAAATGGGTCACACTGTATATATATATATATATATATATATATATATATATATATATATATATATATATATATATATATATATATATATGTATATATATATATATATATATATATATATATATATATATATATATATATATATATATATATATATATATATATATATATATATATATGCCTAGGTATTTAAACTTATCGACGGACTCTATTTGCAGAAAGGTTTCGTCATCACGTTGTATTTTCAGTTCTTCACATGGTGGTAAATTTGTAGAGTAGGATGTAAACCGCAAAAAGTGAGTTTTTCAAATTTTATTGTCAGTATTCTATCGTTGAAGAAATTTATTAAATTTTGAGAGTCAACCTCAATGTTATTTTTGAGAGTGGTCCAGTCAGTTTTTCGTAGGAAACTTTCAAACTTTTTGTCCAATATTAGGAAAAAAGAATGTTCCACATAGTTTGACATTATAATGGTCAATTCATATGAGGACGCTAATTAGTAGAGTTTACATCGAACTGACTTCGAAAACCGTTTTCCTTGTCGATGTTCCCCGTCCGTGAACTTGTTAATCCTTCACAGTTATATTGTTGAATGTTAACATCGTGGTTACAAATCGACAAAAAACAAAAGAAGCAAGCCATAGTTCCGCCTTGGGGTACACACGCGAAATAAGTGGGTAAAAGTAAGAAACACTACGTTCATTAAACAAACGGACATACATTAAACGTATAATTGCACTTTTGGCTTGAAATGGCGACTGACGCGGCTGCGTGGGGTAGACCAAAGAACGATGTGCCGAGAACAGTAGCTGAGTCATGTAATTAACCGTTTATCCTGCAATCATTTACAGCAGGAAAGGATTCATTAGGCAGAAGATTGAGATTCTCCAGTCATATCCTCGGAGGCGATACGACGATTTATCAACGACTTTTTTCACTCCAAAGAATAATAGTTCCTAAAAGAAAAGTGACAATTGTTTATCAGATTTTGGACTACTTAAGTGTGAAGAGCATAGTGTTGAAAACAGGATGTTCAATGAAAAATGTAAAGTAAAGAAAATAGAGAAACCGTAGCTATCGAAATGAAAAAAGTAGACAACTGAATTGATCAACATTTCCCGATGCATTTCCTAAAACCTCATCCAAAGGGAGTATACTTTCATTTGAAATTCATATTTCTTCAAAGTCTATACGCAAAATCCAAAATAATTTTTGAATTTTTTTACTTAAAGTTAGTAATATTTCTGAGCGAATTTTGAGATTGGCCTTTCAGATTTGCTTCATTTCATGAAGTGTTTTGGATTCAGGGGACTCTGAAATGACAAAAATGCTTGTGTATGTCATTAAATAACATTCAGACAATATCAAGTGAATGATTTCTTGGATTTCATCAATTGTTTTGACCATTTCGTCACATCCACCATGGTTTATTGATTCAATGGATTTTTTGGATTCGAAAAAATTGATAATCAATAATGAACACAATTTTTCATCTTTCGCAAACCGGTACGAGATAGTAGCAACTTTTAACAACAGCAATCTGATTTTTTACTGACAAAAAAATGGTGTAATTAAGTATGAAGATAAACATGCCTTATAAAACTGAAAAATTTAATTTCTATTTTTCAATCAACTGTGTGAGATTAAATGTTTTATTGTTGCTCTGTGAAGGAAAATGAGAAAATGAATAATTCTAAAAAAAATTCGAAATATTATTCCTTCCCAACTACCTACATAGTAGGATGTGGTGATTGTCTGTTAATATTTCGAAATATTAATTTTTTCATAAGTATGTATCTCTCCTCGATAGGTTTACCTTCAATGCAAATAAGAATTGAATACATTTTGTAGTATACTTGTCAAATCAACATGAAATTTCAGTCTTTCCTCATGAAATAACACTGCGATTGTTCAGATTCTATCAGAAAAGAGATTGATATCAGATAGATCAGAGGAGTTTATAAATTGTCGTATGGATCATGTTTAGTGTTTAACATAGATCGAACTTGTACAATACATAAAACACGTATGAAAAAACATAACCTCAGTTTCCAATTCATCTTATGCTGCTCCTAACAGGACGTTCAGTCATGAATTCTGAATTATTTCTATCCAGAAGGAAGGTTCAAAGCCTAACCTTCTGGAAAGTACAGAAATTGAAAAACTCAAGCCTTTGCTAAATTTGTTATAACCATGTTATAAGAATCATCAATTTATTGGCATGTTTGGTTAATGTCCGGTCTTTCCAGATGGTTGAACGTACCCTAGAATCAATTGTCTGATTGAACCATAAGTAGGATAAGTAAGAGTATAAGATTATATAATGATCTGATTACCGCAATAAGGCAAAGGGATCACCTGAAAAAGAAATTATTAGTTAGATATGAAGGAGAAAATGAATATAATCCATACAGAAATCGATCAAATAATGTTATGAAGCTGTCAAAAAAACAGATTGAGTACAATAAATAGTAATTGTAAAAAGACGGCGAAATTTATAAGTGAAACAACTGGAAAAACACTTTATTGAAAACAAAATTCGGTAATATAACGTTCAAAAATCAAAACGGAAAACCCGTCTCTGATAAAAACGATGATCCTAATAATTTTAACAATAACTTCACTAATAATGGAACTGAAATAGCAAAAAACATTAAAGAAACTGAAAATTTACATGATCATTTCCTCAAAAACACCATGCAACAAGAATCCATGTTTCTGAAACCAGTAACACAAAATGAGCTGATTGAAATTATATTCAAGCTAAAAACCAACTGTTCATCTGGGCCTGATGGCATTTCCTCGAAACTTATAAAGAATATTCATTTATTCATTACATCCCCATTAACTCACATGATGAATTTGATCTATAAAAATGGTGAACTACCACACCAATTCAAAGAGTCAATCGTTACCCCCATATATAAAACAGGTAAGCGTGATGACATTGGAAACTATAGACCAATATCGCTTATCAATAATTTTGCTACAATATTCGAACAATCCTTTAAAAGTAGACTTATATTAACTCAATGCAAAAAAGAAATACTAACAGACAGGGAGTTCGGTTTCATTAGCAACTCCAATACCGAAAAAGCAGTGCTAGATTTTGTACAAAACATAATTGAAGCCTGGGATAGTTCAGAAAAATGTTTGGCTATATTTCTAGATCTAGCTAAGGCATTCGACACCGTTGATCACGACATGTTATTGAAAAAATGACATGGGTATGGTATACGTGGCCCAACATACAATATTTTGGAAGACTATATATCACATATATATGACACAAAAGGTCAAAGTTGATAATAGCCTGAGTGAGGCAATGAAAGTTAAAACAGGAGTACCACAGGGAACAGCTTTAGGTCCCATAATATTTCTTGTTTACATCAATAGTATCTATTCCATCAACAATTTTAGGGGTCATCTCATAGCATATGCGGACGATACAGCACTCATATTCACAGGTAGTAATTGGAAGGAAGCATTTGAAAAATCAGAAAAGAGACTGAAATATATCCAAATATGGCTTGATCACAACCTTCTGGGTCTGATTGTGAAAAAAACTAAATTCATTACATTCACCCTATTGCAGAACGATCAACCTGGAAATAACATAATACATATACATGACAGAGACTGTACTATTTCATCAGTTCGGACTTCCATTGTCTAATATAATATAAATTGATTTGATAACCCTGAAAAAAATCAGAACGATTAACCGAAAATAACAACTTTATTTAACAAAAACTGAAATTACAAAGAAATAACATACCTACAACAACCAAACAAATAAAAATTGAAATATTAATAAAAGCTGAAAAAACTTGTCACGATTTTTACTACCAATAATTGAACCACTGCAAGGTAAAACATCATATTTTGTGAAAAATTCAGGGCAATTCGTTGAACTATTAGGGGAAATCGAAGTCAAAGATCAGGATCAACTGATCAGTTTCGACGTGGAAAGCCTCTACACCAACGTTCCTGTCGAAGAAGCACTTCAAATCATACAGAAGAAGCTATACGAAGATGGGGATCTGAAAGATAGAACCAGTTTACCGATACAAGTAATAATGGAATTACTAGGATGTTGTGTACGAAACTGCTACTTCCAACTGAAAGACGAATTATTTACGCAAGATGAGGGACTGCCAATGGGATCGTCACTTTTACCTGTTATAGCCAATTTATATATGGAGTGATTTGAAACTTTGGTCTGTCCCGAGTCCCGAGTCTGATTGAGATACGTAGACGATACCTTCATAATACGGAACCATGAGAATACAGAACTAGACACTTTCCTGAAGCACATCAACAACGTAAGGCCTTCCATCACTTTCACAATGGAGAAGGAAATCCACAACGAATTGCCTTTCTTAGACGTATTGGTGAAGAGGACCGACATTGAATGGGAAACATCTGTACATCGAAAACCCACTCACACAGGACAGTATCTGAACCAGAAATCCAACCACCATCAATCGACTAAGAGAGGAATCATCAAGACTCTACTAGACTGTGCTTTTGGGCTTTGTAATACAAAGGAAGGTCTCGAAAAGGAACTAGGCATCATCAAAAATGACCTTCAATGGAATGGTTACTCCAAAGTGATGTTAGAACAGGCCTAAGCTAGAAGACAGCAAGAACTCCATAAAGAAGAGAAGCCGCCACAACCAGTACTTGTACTTCCCTACATCAGAGGATTATCGAAAAGGATAAGACGGGTTGGGTCCAAGTATAACATCAGGAGCTGCTTCAGATCTGGGAACACTATCCGGAGCAGCCTTACGAAAACGAGGCCACCAAACGTAGACTGCGATTCCAAGAACTGCATTTACCGGATACCCTGCGAGGGCGGAGAATCATACATCGGTGAAACTAAGAGGCCATTGAAAGTTCGCATTGCTGAGCACAAGAAACACACACAGCGAGGAGAAACCAGCAAATCCGGAATAGCAGAGCATGTTTGGACTCATCAACATAACATCAAGTGGGCTCAAGCTGACATCATCTACAAAGAGGAACACTGGTTCAGAAGAAAATTCAAAGAAGCCGCGTATATGTTGTACAACAACGCATTTAGTCAAGCTAGCGCAGAGATACGTAACATATGGAAACCTCTAATCAAGCGAAAAACGACCAACTCCCGCCAAACGAACATCTCCCGCCAAAACCAATGAAGCGGAAAGAGGGAAGAGGGGATAGGTGAAAGCACTCGAATGACCTATGAATAGGAGGAATAAGTCCAGTTATCACCCGAAGACGATTGTGGATACTAACAATCGAAACGTTGTGACATAACTTGGTTTGAAATCCTTTAATTTTTATTTTTTCATTTTTTGTTAATGATATTTTTAATTTCTCAAATTTTTTCAGCTTTTATTAATGTTACAATTTTCGATTAATCTCTTTGATTTTTTTCAGGGTTATCAAATCAATTTATATTACATTAGACAATGGAAGTCCGAACTGATGAAATACACCACGAAACATTGTCAACCACCTTCAAATGAAAGAGACTGTACTAATAAAATAACTGCAATTGTGCTGTTATAGAAAGAACGAACATGATTGAGTATCTGGGAGTTATTGTGGATAAGCATATGAGATGGGATGACCACATAAACTAGTTGTAAAACGGCTCATACTTTCAAGTAAAAAATTCTATTAATTGAGAAATATTCTCGAGTACAAACATTTGATCACCATATACCAGTCTTAAGCAGAATCTGTAATAAGATATTGTATTGCTGCCTGGGGAGGTACTTGTAACAATTCTCGCAATATCCTCTAAATATCGCAAAATACAATCTTGAACGTATTATGCAAAAAACCTAAACTCTACTCTACCGAATGTCTGTATAAGGAAACGCAGTTACTGAAAACGGGAGAACTCTATATCCACCAATGTTTAACGTCGGTGTACACAAACAAATTTACACTTCAATCAACTAACAAAGAAAAACAAACAAGATCTGTTACTAATTCATCCATAAACATACCAACATTTAGTAAAAGTCACACACAGAGATTTATTGTCTATCATGGTTCAAAATTATTCAACCTTCTGCCAGTTAGCATAAGAAACAATTCCAATCTCAATACATTCAAAAAATCTATCAAAACATTCATTATGTTCAATACCAACCTTCTCGATTTATTCGGCCAAACATAAACGATGTTCAGCAAGCGTTTCATCATTTCCAATATTCTTCAAATTCTGTTAATTAATTAATGGAAATGTATGTATATACATAGATATAGATATAAGACATATATTTGAATATCCTGAGTGGTGGATGGAAAGCGCAACACAAGTACTTTAGTTACTTAGGTGCATTCATTCTCACACTGAGGGTAATAAAACTCTTTATATAAAATGTAAAAATGATGAACTATAAATATATCTTGAAATCTTGAAAATTTTGAAATCTTGGTTGTAAATAATACGCTGTAATACACAGTGATCACGGGTGTCCGTCCAAACGAATTCCATCGATTTCCTCCGGTTTATATCAGATACCGAATACGTTTGATTGGCCATCACGTCTCGTTTGATGCCACCTTCGGCGGCCTCAATCGACCGGTCTAATTGCAGTACGCTGCTTTGGCACACTTGATTGAGATAACAAGCAGACGCCTGGCCCTAGCAAGTCCAGGAACCGCTAAATATACTACATCGCCCTGGGAATCGCCGAGTCATCATCCTCAGATGCAATCAATATCGAAAGAAATGTAATCTGTTAACGTCTTTCTGGACTAGCGGTTGTCATACTGATAACTTCTATCTGGATCGGATTAATCTGGACGTTTGCTAAATCTTTGGAAACCGATTCGTTCTCACCGTTTTCCGCACGCGTCGCTATATTCGTAAACTGATTTGAGGGTAGTTGACTGGAGTCAGTCAGTCAGAAATTAGTCTGTTGAAGCCACAAACGTTGAGTGATCAGGTTCAAGGTTTGGTCAATTCCAGTTACTCCCGAACTAGATGTTCCACTTACACGAATCATCTAGTCCAGCTCATTAAATTCGATAGTTGTCCTTATTCAGTCAGATGTTGGGCCTTGAGCCCCTTATCCTTTCAGCTGTTTGGGTGTTTGACTTTGTTGATTCTTGTGGCGGGGCGGCAGAGGTTTTACTTCATCCTCTGACGTCTTCTTTTCGGCTCGTGGCCCTGTAAACAGAACTTCAGCACCAGCGGTCAGCAACTACCTCACTATTTTAAATGGCCAGGGGAGGTGAATGATAAATGATTTTAAAGGTATTTTGACCCTCTATAACTTTTGTGATTTTTTTCGAATTTGCTTTATTCGTTATTGAGAAATTAAATGTTGAAAATTTCATTTAAGAAAAAACTGAAAATTCGATTTCGCTCATTTTATTGAGGAAATCAACAGAAGTAATATCAATGGAAACACAATCAACGGATGAATAACTTCCATTTAGTTCCATACAATAATACAGTCTACTTTCGAACAATTCTCTATCGCAGGTCTTCTAGATTTGTAGAATTTATTCAATTAGAAGTAAACGTTATGAAATGGACGACACTGTTAGTTTTTTCTGCACTGGTAGTTTTTGTTGAATCTAGTTGTCGCAGAACAAAAAGTAGGCCACTGTCACTTCTTCACGAATTATTATTCAGTCATCCTAATTCACTGTGTTCCAACATGGTTCACTCTAGTGAAGAAAGAATATAAATTGTTGCAACCTGTTATCGAAATAATGAATATGCTAAAGCTGCTGCAAGAATTTATAAACGAATCATCCAGACCATAACGTAAGCCATCAATAAATTAAACAGTTAATGAATAAGTTTCGAACTGCAAGTTCTGTTCAACAGAAAATATGAAGTAATATCCTGTCAGAAATGACGGAGTTGAAGTTGCAGTTTTAGGATATGTACAAATGGATCATCGACAATCTATCACACAAGTAGCTAGACCGTCTGGTGTATCAACTACCAGTCTTTTTCGGTATTGAGAGCCTACATATTCAATTCCTTTTAATTTCGAAATAAGGCTAGTTCAGGAATTGAACAAAGATGATCCTGATCGTCGACTTCAGTTTTGTGAGGTGTTCAGCTAGAAATTGACCAATAACCCAAACCTATTATACAATACATGTTTTCCAGACGGAAGTTCTTTCATGTTGAATAGTAAAGTGAATAGACATAATTGTCGTTACTGGAGCGATGAGAATCCTCATTTGGTGATGGAAACACATTCACAAACTCCACAAAAATTGAATGTCTGGGCCGTCTTCTTTTCGGCTCTTGGCCTTGTAAACAGAAGTTGCAGAGTGCTTCTGCTGTCTTTGTGGCCGCTTAAGCACTATTTCTTCATTTTATTTTCCGGCGAGCATGGACTGCAGCACCGGGAACTTCACTAGAAGCGTCTGCAGCTACCCTAAGGCCATTGGAAGACCTTCGGGTGAGTTACAAGCGTTCTCTGATGTTGAAACGGTCATCGCATACGAAACGTCGCTTCTGACAGGCCTTGGGTATAGGGCGGTTTTTGTTTGGCCTATCCGGGAGCCTTTTTTTGTTTTCGGGCCATTCACGGCACCCGTGGAAACTCGATGGGTGTTCTCCTTTGTAATTAAACCATCTCAGGGGCGAATTTTTGGGTCTCTTACATTCTTTGATTAAATGTTGTCCGACACATCAAACACAGGCCGGACTTCTGGCATCTATAGCATTGTCCTGCTCTATTTGTTGGTTTTTGTGGTTCAGCGCTCACGTGCACATTTTGGATCTCGATGGCTTCATATATGTTGTTTTGGCTCCTCGGTACGAAAACAAGAAGAAACTGGATCGGCGTCTTGTTCGTTTAGCTCAAGCGGGCAACAGATAGAATCTCAAATCCTTTGTCTTGGTGTTCGGTATTGATGTCATCGCATGGTCTCCGGGACTCCACGAAAGACTACTCTAAGTGGTTTTTCACCTTGCATTCTGTAGCTGTGGTAGGGAATCTTCTCGTGATCAAGAATCCGTGTGATTTTCCTGTAGTCGTCAGAGTTTTTCAGGTGGACTTTGATGCCGCGAAATGGTGATATTTTGCGCGGCGGCGATCGTGGTAAATATTTTCATTTTTTTTTGCGCGGATAGTTATAGGGGAAGGCCTATCAGCTTTTTTTACGTGTTTCAGCCTGGTGTGTTGTCGGGGCATCTGTGTCCTGTTCTACGTCTCCTCCTTCAGGCGAAGTATCGTTTATTTTCTTTGGATTTGCCGGCTCATATGTCTGAGCGGTCCTGGAGTTTTCTGGTAACACCCCCGGTTGTCGTGGGAAAGCGGGTGAGATTTCATGAATCTTCGTGTTGATAGTCCGTTCGGGCTAGGAAATTACGGACTTTATCTGTTTGGGCTGTTGAGCCACTTCTGGCTCTTTTTTCCTTTTTTTTTTTGGCTTTTGTCACTTGGTTTTCTTCTTCCGACATGTTGTCGTCGGAGTCCGTGTCAGTGATATCGGAATCAAAGTCGATAAGTCGTTGGAGTTGGGGTTTTTTATTTCTCAGGTTCAGGTCCATTTTCTTGGCGTAAAATTTATAGGCTTCTACTAATTCTTCACAACTGATGTCGTTGTGGTCTATAATGGTGGAATTTGAATTAAAACATTCATTATTGATATTTATTATTTGAGATATATATTAATATATTGCAAAAAAGATTCTTGAGTTTACTAGTACATTGAAGCCACATTGAAATATTTCAATTATATATTTTTTTTATAAACTACACCTACCGATTTGATCTTCACAAAACTTCGTTTTCAAAAAATATATCACGACATGTTTCGTTATCAGCTTTTTTGTAATTACGATATATTTTTTCGTTTCTTTGATTGACGACTTGTTTATTTTGTGGAAATTCATGTTCACTGAGGATACACTACAAAATATCAACTTTTCATGAATTGAGAGTACTGATGTACTTAATTTCAATTAAGGCTATGTTTTGGACCATATTTAGCACAATTTATTTTTTATCTCGAAAACAGATAGAGATAGGTATAGGACATTTTCGACAAAAAAGTATTGAAATACCAGAGCGATTCCAAAAATGTATTAATATACGGGGTGTTCTATTTAAAAAAATAAAGTTGCTAGGACTTTTTGATGGAAGTGGCAACGCCGCAATGCTGAAAATATATCAGATCGATAGAACAGGTAAGGAAATGTGAGAGGTGGAATTTTCAGAAGAATCATGCTTTGCGTTTTCCAGAAACGTCTAACCTACCATCGACTGTGAGTCACGCTGTATCTGTAATATCCATTAACTTAACAAAACAAAGCTTTTGAAATAATATAAGTTTTGGGAACTGGATTATAGATTCAGGAGAGGACTATTATTTAGATCAATTTGTTCATAGAGGACAATAGAATTGGGATTTTTCTTTGACTGTTTCCTAAATTTCCGTTGGATGTGAAGGATGTTTGTAGAATGTTTGTAGATTCTCCTGAATCTATAATCCAGTTCCCAAAACCTACATTATATCAAAAGCTTTGTTTCGTTATGTTCATGGATATTACAAGTATACAAAATGTAGGTACCAAATTATCTATGATAGGATAGGCAACTTAGGTGTAAATTACTCAAGATTCAAATGAGTGAGAGTCATAGTCAGAAATGCTTTATTGTCATAAAAGTTTAGGTTTTGTTGACAAAGCAGGCTTAAGAACTGAAACAATCTGAAACATTAACATAAAGGTCAAGAATTCAGAACAAGATATCAATATGGCTCAAGCACACTTTAAAAAGTTCATGGTAAAAGTCTGTGATAAAAAATTTAATATGTTGACAAAACAGGCTTAGAAACTAAAACAATCAGAAACATTAAAATAAAGGTCAATAATTAAAATTGGATATTAATATGGCTCAAGCACACTTCAAAAAGTCTATGGATAAAAGTCTGTGATAAAAAATTTTATAAGTTGGAATCATAAGTTGCGAAGTCATCCGAAAGAAATTCCTCAATAGTATAAGCTTTATCTAGCAGAAGGTTTTTACTCTTTTTCGAAACTGTTTGTAGCATGTTAACTTTCTGATTGAAAGGGGAAGATGATTGAAGTATTTTTTGATATTATAAAGAATCAAATTTTTAATTTGTGCTGTTGACGGGATAGGGAGAGGAATATTGAATGTGAGACGAGTGGCATAATTCTGAGTTGTGTTCGAGATGTTATCTTTGTGCTTTTTGTGCATTAGGCAGACTGTTTCTAAAATACAGAGACAGTATTCTGTTAAGATGTGATGTGCTAAAAAAAGAGGCTTACAGGAATCTTGCACTCTAGCTCCGGTAATGAATCTCACTGCTCTTTTTTGTATTGTGAAAACTTGACTCAATAAGTTTTGACAGCTGTCTCCAGAAACAAATTCCGTACCGCAAGTGGGACTCGAAAAGTGCAATGTATGCTTTTCTAGCAGAGTGACAGTCCAAAGAGTTAGAGGTAGACCTCATCGCATAACAACTTGAGGATAATTTTTTGCATAGTATACTAATATGCGTTCCACATTTTGATTTGTTGTCTAAGTTGAGGCCTAAAAATGTATTCTCTAGTTTATGATCAATGATGTGTTCTTCAAGAATTATATGGTCCAGGTTACATTTAAAGGACATTATATTAGTCTTTGATATATTGAAAGATAATAAATTGGCATCACACCATTGTTTAACTTTGCCTATATCATGCTCTACCCTAATTTTTAGTGCATAAGTGCTTCTTCCATGTCAAAGTATAGACGTGTCATCAGCAAAACTTGTGGATTTGCCTTCAATCGATATATATGCCAGATCACTTATATATAATAAAAACAGCAAAGGCCCGAGGACAGATCCCTGAGGTACTCCGCATTTAATGCTCATTTTATCTGATGATGAACTTTTGAAATTCACTACTTGAACACGATCTGATAGATATGACTCAAATCATAAGATGTTTCCTCTAAATCCGTAGATTTCAAGTTTTTAAAGCAATATTTTGTGATCAACACAGTCGAATGCTTTTGTTAGATCACAAAATACTGCCACTGCAGCTTCACCAATATTCAGTCGAAGGTAAAGTTCTTCTAAAAAAGCAAACATTGCATCATTTGTGCTCTTAGAGACTTGAAAGCCATATTGATTGGAGTAAAGAATTTGATTTTTGTCAAGAAAATTTAGGATTATCTTTTTCATTAACTTTTCCACGGTTTTAGTTAGAGTTGGCAGCAAAGAAATGTGATCAGTTGGTTTTGAAAATGGTGTAATAGCCGAAACTAGTCAACAATAAAGAAATATCGTGGAAAACAGACAAAAGTCTGTTTTTGTAGTGTATCCTTAGTGATATTATTTCATCGTATATTTTTTTAAAATAAAGTTTTCTGAAGATCAAACCGTTAGATGTAGTTTATAAAATTACTATGGATCTTCATCAAATAACAGCCAGATCAATCAGAAAAACATATTTTCCATAAATATTCCAGTACTCAACAATCATCACAGAATACGAGTATTAATATTGATGTTTCACATCTGCCAAGCATCCCGTGACAGCTTAATTTTTTTTTATTTCAAGTGCAGTTAACATGACTTATTTCCACTTCCTATTCCCCAGCGTTTTCAGTAATTCCGATTCATTGACTTTTATAACAACCCCCATCCCCCTAAGAGCAATCAGCAATTCATACGCGTAGATTCCCCCAAAGTAATACTGCACCAATGCATATGGGCATTTACTACAAGGAATTCTCAGCATGGGGTGAATGTGTACTTCTAATAATAAATTACACGTATATAATAGACAGAATGGCATCAGCAAATAGCTGGGAGATACAAGTGACAAGTAAATATGTTGGCACTAGAGAATATTTATGGATTTTGCCTGCACCATCGGATATCGATTCCCGACTGAAATGAATCTCATCCACTTATTTCCTTTTTCGTCTGCTTTTTCTGGGCTTCTTGATATTGTTGGGTTGTGTATTGTTGTCGTTTTGTTTGATCCGTCTCGTTGGCCAGATCGTAGTTTCAATTACTGATGTTGGCTTTTAGAGGATGAATTTCATGCCAAAGGTCTCATTGGCATAATTATATTGTTTTTCCGCAGTCATACACCGAGTTTATTTGGAAAACCCTCATAATCTGAAAATGCAGAGGCAAGAAGATTCGGACTGAAAATTCATTTCGAAGGTTGGATTATTTCGTCAATATTGTTACATATTTTCCTTTTTTTTCTGATTAGTTCGGCCGTTACTTGATGAAAATCCATAGTAATTTCATAAAATACACCTTGAAGATTGATCTCCATCAAATTACCTGAACCTCTACAACTTTTATATACCTGAGGTTCATTTATGATTACCTGAAACATATTACATCACTTCTACATCAATAAGAATACTTTCTCGTTTTTTTTTTCACAGGGACTGAGAGACAATTAGACAATTTTCATAAAGATATTAACGAAATTCACATTAAATTCACTATTGAAGTAGTTGCAGACAAATCCAACTCAATTAATTTCTTAAACTTAACAATTAGTGGAATGAATTTCAGTACTTCGGACTTCCATTGTCTAATATATAAAATGATTCGAAATCCCTAAAACAAATAAAAAAGAAGAATTAAAAATGAATAGCTGAAAATAACAAATATATTAAGCAAAAATAACCTGAAATGAAATAATAGTGAAATAAAATACAAGTAAAAATAGAACGATTGAACAAAAATTAAAATCAAAGAAATGAAAATAAAAAATTTAAGAGATTCCAAGCCACGTTAGTTCACGACGTTTCGATTGTTAGTATCTACAATCGTCTTCGGGTGATGACTGGACTGATTCCTCCGAGAGATGACTATTCATGGGTCTTTCGAGTACTTTCACTTATCTCCTCTTTCCATTTTTTCCGCTTCACTGGTTCACGTCGTGAACTAACATGGCTTGGAATCTCTTAACTTTTTTATTTTTATTTTTATTTCTTTAGTTTTGATATTTGTTCAATCGTTCTATTTTTACTTGTATTCTAATTCACTATTATTTCATTTCAGGTTATTTTTGCTTAATATATTTGTTATTATCAGGTATTCATTTTTAATTCTTCTTTTTTGATTGTTTTAGGGATTTCAAATCATTTTATATATTGGATAATGGAAGTCCGAAATAATGAAATTCATCATGAAATATTGTCAGTCACCTTCAAACCCGGTACAGACCCGGAACCAGCGACTTATTCCGAGGATATGAGAAGACCATGGTCAAGCTTACAAAGAGAGAAAATCACCTCAGTTTTCTGTGCAGAGCGAGAGACAACAACATTATCCCAAAGGTTTTCTGCTGAAATCGCCAATCCCAGGAGAGAGAGCTGAACGCATATTGGAACGCGCCAGCCGAGCACTGATAAGGTCTCAAATCAATTATCACCGTTGGAATGGGTCAACTTTATTGCAGGATGCCACGGAACGATTTGAAGAAATAAGAAGGGAGACATTGGAAGATGATCATGGACCAATCTTTGCCAAGATTGAAAGCACGTGCTTGAAGATCCGCCAAGACATGGAGAATACCCACAACAGAAAGTGGGGGAAGTTAGTAAGGAAACAATGCCCAAATGCAGACGAAAACAGGACAGATATGAAGCCGCCAACGTCATCAACATAAGTTTCCGCCCGCTCACGGGAATAGAGGAATCCTTGTTGAGGAAAGGCCTGAATTTCGCCATTGCGCCAAGATCTGAGCCAACTTTGGAGATAATTACTGAAGTGTAATTCACCAGTTCCCTCATTGATCAGACCGTGGCAGAAGAATTCATATGGAAAATCAGAAAACAGCTGGATCGAGAACCAGTTCCAACATGAAGCACGGAGCAATGCAGCAATGCAGCAATGGAGCAATGCAGCATGAAGCAGCAATGAAGAACGGAGAGCTCTGAACGGTCTACGTAGAGACAACACAATGAAGATCCTACCTGCAGATGAAGAAAACGCTACTGTGGTGATGGATACTGTTCTTTACGAACAGAAGATCGAAGAGGTTCTTCAGAAGGAACGATACACAAAGTTCCTGCGGAACCCTACTACATCAATTGAAAGGAAGTTGTACCAGATTTTGAAAAACCACCAAGTCTATTTTTCGAACAAGGAAAGATCATCGCTAACATCGCACCACAGTAAGCCCCCTCATTTGTATGGATTACCCAAAATCCACAAGAAGGACGTTCCGATTAGACCGATCATCAGCTTCAGAGATTCGGCTACTCAAAACTTGTCTAGATTTTTACTTCCCATAATACAACCATTACAAGGAAAAACGTCGTCTTTTGTGAAGAATACAAGGTATTTTGTCGAACTACTAGGGTCAATTGAAGTCATACAGGAAAATCAACTGATTAGTTTCGACGTGGAAAGCTTTTACACCAACGTTCCGATCGAAAAAGCACTCCAAATCATATAGAGAAAGCTATCCGAAGACAGGAATCTGAAAGAGAGAACAAATCTAACTATAGAAATAATTATGGAATTAATAGGATGCTGTTTATGAAACTTTTTGAAAAATGGTGATGAAACTTTTTTTCTACGGGACTCGATTCATTCAAGTGTTAAGAAAATACTAGAATTTTTTTAAATTTTTAAAATGACATTTTATGTTATAAAAACATTATTTCTTTTGATAAACCCTCTTTAGCGGCAGCGCGCGCATACCGTAACAGCCGCGCGGAACCCTATTTTCAACGTCAAATTGAAATTATAATACCATTTTTTCAATCTTATTTTGTTAATGACAATTGCAATTTTTTACCTGCACCAAAATCCTTCGAAAAATTTTTTCTAGAGGTGATTCCGAATCGAATGAGCTATCGCTTATAAATTTATGACCTTTATCTCTATTTTTCATGCTTTTAACTTGTTGATTAGACTATTGATGCCATTGAAACGTTTCGGGGTGATTCATTCACTTGCTTGAATAATAGTGATGGTGACATAAATACCGTCAAAGAGTGCATTTTTTCGATAAAAAATCTGTAATTTTCTGTGTTGTCGTAGAAAGTTGATATCGCTGAAAGCTCACGTATCAATAAACCTTCTTTTCGAATTGAAGCAGTATTCAGATGTGACTTTATTTTTATCGAGTTTCCTTCATCTGGTCTATAAGTATTCGATTTCGACCTGTATAATGTACGACTTCTTCGTGTCGTATTTTCTTTCTCTCGCGATTATATTCGTTCCATTTCCATTCAAATAGAAATACTCAAATCTCAATAGCTTGATTTATTGCGAATTTTTCGTTATAATTCTAGGAAGTTTTCAATTTCAGAAACTAACTTTTTGTGTTACTCGCCTTTTGTTGAGAATTCGTTGTGGGAAGGTGAGTTATGAGAAATGGGATCAGCGAGTATTTCACAAGAATATATGGATCGAAATATTCGATGCGATATATTTATTGATGAGAGCGAGGTGAATTCTCATTTCTATAAATTGTCAAGGGAATGATAATTGGATATTTCGTTGTGATTTCTAAAATCACATTCCATTCATGATTTATTCTAAAATTCAATGCTGGAATTTTTGACTTGTTACGGCGTAGAGTGATTCGATAATCAAACTACTTTGATAAGTGTTTTTGAAACCTCTGGTGTGAAATAAATCTATTAAAAACACATCTCTCACCAGAATAAAAATGCCTTAAAATGGCCGCAGCCGCAAAATGGCGGATTACATATTACCTTGTGATAATATGGCATTTAACAAAATAAACAGAATGAGAAGAATAGGGTTAAAAAATTAGGAACTAAAAACATGAAAATTAAATAAGTAGAAAAAATTGTGTTTAACGGTTTTATTGGAACAAAAAATTGAGTAGATCATGTACTGAAAACTAAAAAATAATTCGGAAGGTCCTAGGTAGCAATCATCACACCACTCTCCTCTGCAATCTACGATATTCATCAGATAAAAAAATAATGAAATCGTTGGGCGTAATATTTACATATTTACTCAGGTTACGCTACGACCAACGATTTTATTTTTTTTTATCTGATCAATACCGTTGATTGCTGAGGAGATTGGTGTGTTGACTGTTACCTAGGACCTTCCAAATTATATTTCAGTTTTCAGTACATTATCTACATCATTATTATTATATTTTTTTAATAAAACCGTTCAACATACATTTTTTTTACTAATTTCATAACAAGATCATCACACAGCTAATGTGATATATTTTATATGTTATGTGTTAAATTCAATGTTTATTCGGGAATTTTGATATTTGATAATAATTGAAAACAGAATTATCAAAATGTATACATATGAGTTAACTGATGGTAACCTATAGTTCGGTCAGTATTGTCTGAGAGTAAAAGAATTTCAAGAATGCAAACATGTCGCTACATCAAAGAAAGCAACATTATCGTCTCAAGCAAATAGCACTGCAATTCACCCACAAAATCATTGAGATATGTCTACCCTCTATATCCCTTGAGGATGCCGCTAACGAGCCATTAAAATAGGGATATGCGACAAAGAACGCGAAAACACCGGCAAAAAATGCGAAAATACCGAATTCATGTAGACTCTTTTCATATAACTTGCGTTATCCCATCACTATTACGGATTCCTGCGGAAGTTTCACAAGTATGTTTTCAAACCATTCTAGTGCTCTGGCTTTTTCATTTCTCTTAAATAGTTTCTTCTCTATTCTACAATCTCTGATTTTTCTATTAACATGCTCTTTCTATCTTGCTTTCCAAAAGTGAAATTCAGCTCATGTAATATCTTACATAATCGAGTTCTTCTTATATCATAAAAAAACTGTCAGGAATAACTGACAAAACTTTATTTAATGTAGGTATTTCGTTTTTATGTAAAAAGAGTGTACTGTTCTCCTAATAGAATTCTCAACTTCTTCATCGATAAACAAACACTTTCTACCAGCGAATACTTTCAGCTCGAAAAAGTTGTTATTTTCCTCGAGTTTCTTGAGAATTCTAAAAATTGTCGATCTATCGACACCGGTCATACTCGCGCACTACTTCCTCCTTACTCACTTAACAATTGTTTTTTCATTTATATTCAATGTTGACAATTTCGGACGCTTTACGATTCCCGGACATCCAGCTTCCATGTTGTATAGCTGTTTATTCAACGCGCTCTCGAAGTAAACTGAAGAATATCACGAATAACCCCGCTAAAAAGCCGAGTCGGTCTTATTGATGGGTGCGATGTGTCTGTAGACAGTATAATTCAAAGGAATATATATTTATACCGCCTTCAGAAAACAATGTTTTTTCAATTCCCTTCAACTAAATACCTATTTGTTGGAGAATGTCTTGATTACTACTGGACATATTTTGACATTTGTCATAGTAGATTTGTTATTTTGTTTGTTATGAATGATATTTTTCAAGAATAAATATTGACACTTGGGTGTCACACCAATAGGTGGTTCCACTTATGTTTCGTTTGCGTTTACGCAGCTATTTTTATCAGGTACTTTCTATGTTTTTTCTCATTTTGTCTTCAATCGAGGACCGCCTGCCCGGTACTGACGATGCTCAATAGGCTGAAACAGCTGTATACCGGTGGCTCTTGAATTGAAATCAATATGGGAATGATCAAGGAGTACTTACCTATTTATTTTTTGATTTTCATGGAATTATTTTCCAGCAGCTTGACTGCATTAACCTTTCTAGATTTTATATATATATATATATATATATATATATATATATATATATATATATATATATATATATATATATATATAAAATATATATATATATATATATATATATATATATATATATATATATATATATATAATATATATATATATATATATATATATATATATATATATATATATAAAATATATATATATATATATATATATATATATATATATATATATATATATATACGAATATGAAAGTTATTGAGTGTCTTGATATAGAAACAGAAGTTAATATCGGACATAGCACTCAAGAAAGTGGCAAACCATAGACACGTGTTTCGTGCTTTTGGCCCATCATCAGTATGGTGCAGCCAAGTGTAAGGATGGGCAACACTTGGTTACCAAAAGATAGAAATACAAATGCACGGAGCCACCAGCAGGAGCCAACCGCACATTTGTGGTTTCAGTTGATAGATCTTGTGTTTACAAGAAAACTATCAAAATCACCACGGAGGCAGCTATAGCTACCTGCGTGACATCCGGGTCCAGGAAATTATACGAATATGAAAGTTATTGAGTGTCTTGATATAGAAACAGAAGTTAATATCGGACATAGCACTCAAGAAAGTGGCAAACCATAGACACGTGTTTCGGGCTTTTGGCCCATCATCAGTATGGTGCAGCCAAGTGTAAGGATGGGCAACACTTGGTTACCAAAAGATAGAAATACAAATGCACGGAGCCACCAGCAGGAGCCAACCGCACATTTGTGGTTTCAGTTGATAGATCTTGTGTTTACAAGAAAACTATCAAAATCACCACGGAGGCAGCTATAGCTACCTGCGTGACATCCGGGTCCAGGAAATTATACGAATATGAAAGTTATTGAGTGTCTTGATATAGAAACAGAAGTTAATATCGGACATAGCACTCAAGAAAGTGGCAAACCATAGACACGTGTTTCGGGCTTTTGGCCCATCATCAGGTAGCTATAGCTGCCTCCGTGGTGATTTTGATAGTTTTCTTGTAAACACAAGATCTATCAACTGAAACCACAAATGTGCGGTTGGCTCCTGCTGGTGGCTCCGTGCATTTGTATTTCTATCTTTTGGTAACCAAGTGTTGCCCATCCTTACACTTGGCTGCACCATACTGATGATGGGCCAAAAGCCCGAAACACGTGTCTATGGTTGGCCACTTTCTTGAGTGCTATGTCCGATATTAACTTCTGTTTCTATATCAAGACACTCAATAACTTTCATATTCGTATAATTTCCTGGACCCGGATGTCACGCAGGTAGCTATAGCTGCCTCCGTGGTGATTTTGATAGTTTTCTTGTAAACACAAGATCTATCAACTGAAACCACAAATGTGCGGTTGGCTCCTGCTGGTGGCTCCGTGCATTTGTATTTCTATCTTTTGGTAACCAAGTGTTGCCCATCCTTACACTTGGCTGCACCATACTGATGATGGGCCAAAAGCCCGAAACACGTGTCTATGGTTTGCCACTTTCTTGAGTGCTATGTCCGATATTAACTTCTGTTTCTATATCAAGACACTCAATAACTTTCATATTCGTATATATATATATATATATATATATATATATATATATATATATATATATATATATATACTGATGTAGTTTCTCTCATTTCAGAACAGATTATAGTAGATTTTCACAAGCCCCAAACAACGTATGCGCAATTCAGTAGCAATACTTTTCGATGAAACCTCAAATTATATTTCGAACAAATCTTCTCTTTTCTTTCGATTTCAAAAAACTTGTCCGTGAGTTATTCATCGCAAGTCATTGGTGTGAATGTGCTGAACATTGGATGTCATTTCTTTGTTAGTTGGTCAGTCGAGTGTATAGTTCCGTTATTTGCAGCAGGCGAAATTAGTCATCATGCGGTTTGACGGGATCGACTGGTGATAAATGAAATTTTATCATCACCTTTCATAGCCTTATAGTGGCATCAATGAATATGTAAACAGCAATCTTTGAAGTATCATCGATTTTGATTATTCCTTTTCAATTTCTTCCAATATAATAATAATAATAAATTGTCTTTATTCATACTGGCGAAATTTAGGTTATGCTACCCAACCACTTGCTGTTAGAAGTATTTCAAAGCTGGAACAGTTATATTGGTCAAACCATATGCATGATAGTCATATAAATTATCTGGTTTTTCGTGACTTCTTTGAAAAAAATCCTCAATAATCAATTATTATAACAATAGCACGTACGTAAGTGAATAATCTATATTTCTGATCAGTCAAACGAAATCAAACCAAAATCAAATCAAATTCATTCAATTCAGATCAATATAAAATATATACCATTACAGCTTATTTTACATAACTATAAATTACATCTATGAAGAATCGTGGCTATATAAGCCAAGCTTGTATTACAGCCACGAATCCAATACATTTACAAACTGAGATAAACCTACTCATCAATTCTAGGAAGTCCTAGAAAGACGACCACAATGATGAGCAGTCTTTTAGCATAATAAGAGCATCAAATGCGAAAAACGATGCAGAAACAACTGCTTGTGACATTGTATTGAGTGATTGCAGTATGGTGAATTAGTCAACTATCCAGTATTGTTTCCAATGTGTGGTAGTTGTGTCACACACAATATTTCTTTTACTTTTGGACCAAATAACATGACCTGGGATTTCTTTGGATTGATAGTAAGATTATGTGCACAGGATACATCATATAGAGTTTTGAGGTTTCTGTTGATATTTTCATTAGCAGGTATAATATCTTCAAAGCAGAATGAACTATACGATTGAGTATCATCGGCATAGTGATGTATTTTACCAAAACTAACAAATTCACGGAAGTCACTAATATAAATTGCGAAAAGGAGCGGTCCCCGGACTGAACCTTGCGGTACACCATTTTTTTTTATATTTGTTGATTGGTTACCATCAAGGTAAGTTGATTGGGTCCTTCCAGAAAGGTAGCTATTCATAAGTGACACTGCATTCCAAAGCACTTGAGTTTTATGGACAATAAAGACGTATCCAAGGTATCGAAGGCTTTACTATAATCAAGCATTAAGAGACATGTGAAATTTCCTTCATCAAGTGATTTGAATATGTCGCCAGTGACGAGACTCAGAGCCGTAGTAGTGCTATATAGAGGGCGAAATCCAGACTGAACGGAGGTAATAAGATTTTTTCGTTTAATGTAATCTGAGAGTTGTTCTTTAATAATCATTTCAAAGACTTTTGAGATGGCAGAAAGAATACTTATAGGTATAATATCAGAGAACTCTGAGGCATTGTTACATTTTGCCAATGGCTTAACTCTAGCATGTTTCCATTGAGAGGGAAATTTACTAGTCTCAATGGCAAAGTTGAAGATATATGTTTTGTATTTCAATAAATGGGGCAAAACTAAATCCCACATACGAATTGTGATTTCATCAGAGCCCATAGCATTACTACTGATTTTTTTGAAGTGCTTATTCACTTCATACGAGTTTACATTATGAAAAATAAACTCTGGTTCAAATTTAGGATTGTAATATGTTTCGCATACAGCTATTTGACTGGCGGTTTTTTTAAATATTGGTATATTAACGAAATGTTCATTCAGATCATTCAAATTTTTCAAAAACGGCGGAATAGCCGGAGTTTCATTATCTCGAAGTACTTCAAGAGATCTTAGAGTATTCCATGTTGCCTTAGAATTCTTTTGTCTAAGTACATAATTGAGATAAACAGTTTTTTCACGGCGAGTAGCACTAGATACATAATTACGCAATTCTTCATAGTATTCCCATAATCCCGGTGTTCTCATTATCTTGTATCGTTGGAATGCTTTGTGTTTCAGTTCGAACATTAATTTTATATTGTACGTTATCCAGGATTTGGGCGACTTAGTAGCTCTAATTGTGCGATTAGGAATATAAGTATTGAAAATTTGTATTAAGTAAGTAATGTAGCTATAGGAATTCTGGCTCAAAATCCCATGTATTTTCTTAAGGAGCTTAATTCTGGACCTTTTTGGACCTCCAATTGGAACCTTGTGGAACATCCAACTCGCGGTAGGCGTGACGTAGTTGTCCGCACTCCTCCACTTTTCGTCATTACCCAGTCGACCAATCAGAAGCTACCGCGCATACAGCGGGAAATTCAAACCAGTATTAAGCTCCATAAGAAAATACATGGGATTTTGAGCCAGAATTCCTATAGCTACATTACTTGAGTTATTCACAACAAGAACGTCTATAAGAGTTTGGCTGACTTCTGTTACCCTGAGATTGTACCAATTGTAGCAAACTGTATGAGTCTAATAAATTACTGAATAATTGACATTTTCTCTCGGAAACTAATAAATCCTGGTAGTAAATCAACTACGACCTCTTCTAATTCATTAAAAGAATTTATTATATTAGCTGATGGTGGCCGATAAACAACTCCAACTACAACAGTTTTATGTTTGAATTTTGAGGACACCCATAGCTGTTCAAATTGTTCACAAATATCAGAGTGCAAGACAGAACATGTTAAGTGATTCTTCACATAAAAAGCTACACCTCCCCCCAAAGCCTTTCTATCAGCGTGCAAGAACTTATAATCACTGAGATTGAATAAGTATAAGTCACTTCTTTCACTGAGCCAAGTTTCTCCCAAGGCAACAACATCAAAGTCATTATCACGAATGTAATTTCGCACAGTGCCAAATCCAGTTGACAGAGATCTGACATTGATATGCATTAGACTGATATTTTTATTCATATCGACAGGCATTCCTAATTTCGGTAGGCTAGATTTCACTTATCAGTGATAACAAGGCATACAAACATACAAACAAGACAAGTTTTACTCTTGATGGCTTCACAGGCTTCATCCAGTCTTAATCTGTCTAAAAACCGTTCCGTCTCGACTTTCGCCGCAGAGTTGTTGAAAATATGTTTCCACATATTTGATCACCAGATGATTTTTTAGTTTTCAAGTTTTTTAGTACTTACCCTTCACCATAGACATATTTTCGAAGCAAGAAAACTCACCTTGTGCCCATCAAAACTTTTCTTGAATATTTATCTGATATTCAATGCAATGCATACCGTTTTGAAACGCAAAATTTTCACAATTTCAGTCGCAAATAGAAAATTGTTCCACCAATTTCAACTACAATTCATCCGAACAGCAACATGAAAATTTCGACAAAGCCGATCTCCCCATTTCCTACTTCAAAAAAATGCTTTTAATTAACATTTCCACTGAAATGAACAATTTCCTGGGGATAATGGTTTTCCTTCATTTCGATGCGGAATAGATGAAAAGAATCCAAATAATGTTTTAAATCCCAGCGCTAGATTTTACATTAACCACAGTGATGTACAGTTTTGTACAAATTAATTCCACTTGAATGGTAATTTAATTATTCTTGTGGTATCATGAACGTAATGAGTATGGTCTGAATAATTTATATATTGTGTTGGGAAAAATGAATGAAGCAGAAAAAGAAATTCATTTTCAGCGAAGTGAAATAATGTTTTATCAGGTGTGTATTTAATGATGTCTAACAAATATTTTTACCTCTAAATTGCAATCTCATTTATTTAGCGGGGACTTTGAAGAAGTTAACTGATTTCTGATCCTAGATTCATTTGCAAAGTGACTTTAAATGAATTTGGCAGATAATAAGTTGATCAGTGAACTTTGTTCAAGATCGAAATGAGGACATTATTCCTCTCTCAATAAAATTAAAATCAATGACTTTGTTCTTCCAGATATTTTGAATCATATTAGACAATGAATGTACGAACTAGAGTACAGTTCACCATGCAACATGGTTAACCAGTTTCAAACAAAGATAAACAAAGCAAATAAGAAATTCTGCACGTATAAGATAAGAATTCGAGGCGTAACTCAACAGTGAGAAACATCGAGTCCTCTACAATATTGCCTTTCAAAAACATAACCCGACTGTTAGCCACCTATTCAGTTCGCCACTTTTGGCAAAAGGACGTATTTTTCATTCGATATCATGCAGGAATACTGGCCATTTCAATTTCTCACTGAAGAATGTTCTTCCACAAAGAGCCGAAGAAAACTTTACATTGGTGTCTAGTTACAAGAACAAAGTATCATACCTATTTCCACAATACCCTTTGGCGGGAGGCGTAAGAAAAACCTTGTCGGTGTTGTGGACGTAACCGTTATCCCAACTATCGCCTAAATCCAAAGTGTATGTATCCGTGCCAAAAGGTTGTTCGATTCTGAGCCCAACTAGTGTCATCAACGTGAATTATGGAGTAGGAGGTTTTATAAATTTAACTCGCACCAAATTTTTGAGCAGAATAAATTAAATATCTATCAGAAGAGAAAACAAATTCTTCTGGAGCAGGTCATCAACACTCACACAATAACGATTATTTACTCAAACGAAAGGTGAAGAAACCCTTCATAACTGAATCTGATTCATCAGCAAGTGAAACTTACTCAGAGATACCTTCATACAGAGGGGTTGCTATGGTCCTTGAGGTAGGAATCTTGCACCATGAACATTCGACAACCCCAAATTCGAATAATCGATAGCATTATTTTCAGTATGCTGTTATAGTTGCTGTAGTGAATATTCCACAAAATCACATGTACGATTCTTGAGCTGCACACTCCAACCTGGATATATACAGGTTACCTGAAAGAACTGGATAGTGTTTCCTAGCTCCAAACACTCGAGTACTAAAATCTCACTCTTCAAACGATTATAAATCAGTAGATGAACAACACCGATACGAGCTCACTTCAAGGTCATGCGTCGCTGGTAAGTATGTCAGAGAGAAACTTCAGTGGGTGGAAGAGAGAAACGTGTGACGTAATCGACGCAGGATGGAATGAGTATCGTAGAGATACAAGCATGGAACTCGGCCCCCTTCACATATGCTCAGGCCCTCTTGCGACTCTGCCTCACCCCTCGGCCCCTTTGTCAAGTTCCAGTCACGTGATTCTAATTAAAAAATTTTATAGTTATGAGATTCAAACCTGTATCGTCCGCGTGGTAGACATTGTCCTTAGCCTCTACACCAATGTAAGATATTGAAAGTAACTGTGAATGTTGGGTATTTACAGCATAATATTTGTCGGGCCCAAAATTGACTCATTTTATAGGTATACTTGACCACATTTTTTTTATTTCCATAGAATGAACTGATACAGTCAGTGGCAAGTCAAAATAAATTCTACAGAAACACAAACCATCTTCTTCAGATAGTCAAACACCACATCCCGATCAAGACCAATGACTAATAACTTACGCCTATTGCTAGGCAAGAAATGCACGACTATGACTCTTCTCCACATATATAAAATATAAGTTCATGATCGACTGCGCAATCTCTCAGTAACAATTCTACCGCATAACACAAAATATACACAACCTTCCCTACTGTTTTCTATCCAACAGAATATGACATCGTCAACTTCACACCTATTGACGTAAGATTCCAGGAACTCCAAGGTCGATACGTCCACTGAGCACCGAACAGCACAAATTCTACTGTGATCCACAAGCTGTCTACTTCCAGGGCGTCATGCGTAACTATCAGAAGGATCCCGATGAAGAAGCTTCCGTTTCTTCCAGCCAGACTCCTAGGAGCCCCAGAGGATTTCTTGGACTGGTTCTAGGATATCCTGGAAAAGTTCAGGATGGCAATCAGGTAGCGGTGAACTCCACAGCTCGAAACCACAACTTAACCTTCAACACCACCACACCAGAGGCCTCTTCAGACCAAAATCCTGCCGAAAACCGATCCATACTAATGTACCCGGACTACCCCAAAAATCCTAGGTGAACCACACCAACACGACCAAGAATCGGGATGCCCAAGGATCAAAAAGAAGCCTACTAACTCACTTATATAGAATAGGAGCATTGTAATAACCTACATACCTGTAAAACTGACAACTACAAAGAATGAGAAAAAATTTAATACCAACTGCCTGAAACTAATATTGAGTAACCCTACTCACGAATTGGGATAAGTCCAAAAGAGGGACCATACAAACAATACCAACTAAAAACTAGTTCATGATCTAACGTGCGATTTTTCCAAGACAATTACCCGCATACTAACAACTGAGAAAAGAAAAATCACAAATATCCACAAGCTTCCTATCATTTCTCATTTAATCAACCATATGATACCTCACACCTATCAACGTGAGATTACAGGAACTCTGGGGCCGATACTCCAACACTAAACAGCACAAGCACTGCTTTCATTGACACGCTGTCTACATTCAGGGCGCTATGCGCGACCATCAGAAGGATCCAGAGAAACAATCTAACGTTATCCCAGCCAGACTTCTAGGAGCCCTGAAGAAGAATATTTCGGATCCATTCCAGGTCATCTTGGATAAGTTTCCGCTAGCAAACAGGTAGTGGGACGTCCTACAGCCCTAGGCCAGACCTAAACTCTCAACCCGCCGCTACCTCAGGCTTCATCAGACCGAAACTCCAAGAAAAACTCATGTTAGCGTACCCGGAAAAAAAAACGAAAAGAAGAACCACACTAACCAGTCAATGTATCGAGAAGAAGCCTCAATAATATGTCTTTCAAGAGGGACTTCCGAAGTTTGACAATTGATAACGGCCCTCTTGTTGAAGCTACATCGGTCAAATTAGTTGTCGTTCATTTTGCCAAATCACCATGGTAGGGTACATCATTCAACATCACGTGCGAATAACAATTGTTTTTTTGAATGAGTCTTCTATTCGAGCAACGTACTGCGAGCTTCGCCAATTTTTCGGTCACCATATTCGCCCTACAGAGGGGATTATTCGCAATGTGGTGGATGAATTTGAGTCCACTGGTTCAGTGAACGATCGATCAATACTGCTGAAAACATCGCCACTACCTGTGAGAATGTGCAGAAGAAACTAAGGCAGTCGATACCATGTTGCTCACAAGAACTTGGCCTTTCGCGGACTAAAACTTAGCGAATTTGGATCCTGACTTGGGCCTTCACCCGTATAAAATTCAAGTGACTCAGGAACTGAATGTGAACGACCATAGACAGCGACGTGTGTTTGCTGAATAGGCTCCGGAACAGTTATCTACTGACCTCAATTTTCATCGAAAAATTATTTTCAGCGATGAGGCCACTTTCTGGGTGGATTGGTATGTGAACAAACAAAATTGTCGAATTTGGGACGTTACCAATACACATGAGCTTCAAGAGAGTCCAATGCATCCCAAAAAAGTCACTATTTGATGTGAATTTTGGGCTGGCGGTATCATCTGTCCATACACCGTTCGGAACGACGTTGGCCAGGCCATTCCACTCAACGGGGATCACTATAGGTCGATAAATACCAACTTTTCTGGGCCTGAATTGGATGATCTGGACACCAACGACATGTGGTTCCAACAGGACGGCGCTACGTGCCACACAGATCATACCACATTGGATATTTTTCAAGAATGAATTGAGAACATGGTCATCTCACCTGGAGGTGATGTGAATTGGCCACTGACCTCAATAGACTCTTCCTTGTGGGGTTTTCTCAAGTCGCGAGTGTATGCGAATAAGCCACAAACCACAGTGGTCCTCAAAACCAACATAACACACGCCATCGGTCAAATTCAGCCTGATTGGATGCGTTTTATCCAAAGATGTCGTGGCGGGCATTTGAACGATGTTATATTCCACACATAATGGCATCAATAGGTATTTCAAACGAATAAAAAATTTCGATGGTATCTCACACACATTCAAATTTAAAGATAGAAAGCGATCAATAAAAGACCATATGCTTGTGAAATTAACAACTTACAAAATTGAGACGTACCAACGTAGAATGAGATGAAAGTAAAATTCAACTCCATGAAACTACTGAAAACGTAAACTCACTCCACCCCTGAAGAGGCATTAGCCTATAACAAGGGCCCCACAAACTGAAAACCGAATTTATGTTACTGAAATCGATATTACCGGAGTTTTATCCCAACACCAAACCATTATTTTTGACACCTAGACACGTGTTTCAAACACCAAGTGAAACTGTTCAATATGTCAGTTCAGGGAACGGCCAGGGGACTGGAGGTCCTGTCAGGAAAGCCAATGTAGCCTTACGGACGGGGTTGCCGGACTCTAGGTCAGTGGCAGAAAAAAGTAGGGTGAGGGGAACTAAAACCCCCAAAAGCCTTTGCTAAACATGCCACCGTGGACCAGCCTACCCAAGCTAAGGTGTAGGGAATCTTGCCAACAGCTGAATGACTGCATGGTGGTATGCGGTCACGAATAATCCCCTTGGGGAACTGGGCAAAACCTCATTGTAATCAGCCTACCTCTGGTGATGCAGGGCTCTGCCAGAGGTGACCAACTCTTTCCATGTTTCTCGTGGGAAAACATATGAATTAAACAACAGAAACAACAAAAACAAAAACCAATCCCGAGGTTGAACAAAAGAGCTCACTTCAATCTTAGGCCGTGGCTGGGGATGAACAGAAATGCCCACCCCAATCTACCGCTTGGAATGAAGCTGGACATAGCAGATCACCTCCAACAGAAAGGGCACTTCCTGCGGCGGGCACCAAGAACTCCGCCTTGAATAAAGGCAAGGAACCGGCTGCCCCTGTAGGAAAGCAAGAAGGTTGAAGACGCCGCGCAGTGACAGTAATATCGCTACACCTTCCAAAACCTGCCAAAATAAAGGAGATGTCTTCTAGTGACCTATTCACCTTCCTGGAAAGGACAGGATGGAGATGACATAGGAGGCGACTCCTCTCGGGAGGATGAACAATGGGTCACATGTGGCCTAAGTGCTGTGAGTCTACACTTAGCCTCCCTACTGTACCAGATATGTCAGTTCAGTCTTCTTCTTGAAGATGATCACTTGGTGATTGAAACACATATCAAAGTGTCAAAAATAACGGTTTGGTGTTGGGATGAAACTCCAGTAATATTCATTACAACACCAAAGGTTTCAAACAGTGCATCACAAGTAACTAAAATCAGCTAATGAACGTGTTTCATTCAGTAAAAAAAATGTAAAATAACGAATCTCGCCTGATTCCACAAACCAGATATTCATTACGAACGAATCCGACCCATCAAAAATGGGTAATCCAAATGGCCTTACACGTCATCCGTGATATTGGACATTTAATGAAGTGAAACAAAACGAATAAAAGGGATAGACAGGGAAAAGGGTGTAATGCGACGTGAACGCGAATTTGGTTAAGTAGCGATTAGTGCAAATCAATAATCAATGGGAAATGCTGGGTAATTTTTGAGTCCGCCGTGCTTTCGAGTTCCCTTTGTCTCGTTAAATTCAAACCTGTGAAGAGTTAATTACGGGGGAGTAGTGTTTCAGGGTGCTTGCAGTGGCTTCGAAAATGGAAATCTGCACGGTTAGACAACGGCTGCCTCATCAGAAGTAGGGCACGACAAAAGAGAATGAAAAAGCCGTTCGGGATCTTGATTGTGCCATTATTAATTCGAGCTTATTTTTCATTTTCTCTGGCTCGACCGCTCTACAAACTTGAAAATTACCTTCACCTATATTGCTCGACGATTCAGTTATGACGTTGCTTTGTGTTGAGATACCGAAATGATTTATCGATTGAATTCATTTGCGGCAATTCATGTTATAAACGGATATGGAGAATGGGTACTTTTTCAAGGCACGACGACATTACGAATCACACAAGCATGAATTTGTGTTTCAAAGCGGAATTATCGATTATTAGTAGGTAATATTAATTGATGTTTATCGGTGCACGTTATGTTGCAATATAGTGACTAATGTCTTTATTGTAGTTTCGAAAAAGAATATATTCACTATTTCGCTATTTCCTGGTGTTCGAACAGAAATATTCTAAACTTCATCAGTTTGGACTTCCATTGTCTGATTATACAGTGTGTAACAACGAAAATTTAACAGAGCCGTTTTTGAATATAAAAAGTAGGATTTAAAAAAAAGCTCGGACACGTCGATTTCCAATTAAAGGGGGAGACTTTTAAAATTAATCAGATTTTTTGTAGTACGCACCCCCTCGGAGGGGTGCGTCCGACGACCCTTATTCAGATAGGGAAAGTAGGTCGAGTGGCACCTTGTTTCAAAGGTCTTTCGAATACCTTCACAAATCTGTTAAAATAAAATTTTTGTAACGATTAGTTTTCGAGATAATTTGAAGTTAAAATTGCCATGTTGATAATACATTAGACAGACCACTCGGTAACTTTTATGCCTGAATAAAAAAAAAAAATTCAAGCAGTTCTTCTCATCAGTTTTTTGTCAAATAAAATATCTTTTTTAAAATCAATACCCACTCCTCTCCTTCCAGTTTTCATTAGTACATCGTTCGATTGTTTTGTTTAAACGGGTCGTGTATTGTTATTTGTTCAAAAATGCCTTACACTACCGCTGAAAGGGTATCAGTTACTGCTTTTTTTGGCAACGACCGAAATGCTAATAGAACTTCATTTTTATTCAACGAGCAAAACCCTGGTGAACACCTAAGCAAAAATCACGTTCTGGATTTGGTCACAAAATTCAGGGAGACAGGTTCGGTTTTAAATAAGAAAAGAAATGTTCAGAGAAGGGTAGTGAATGACGATAATGCGATTGAAGTGATTGGTCAAGTCATCGCCAATCCCAGGTTAAGTACCAGAGGTTTATCAGCAATGGCCGGCATAAGCCATATGAGCGCATGGAGAATCCTTGAAAACCACGAATTCCATCCTTAAAAAATTGGACTTGTTCATGAACTCAATAAAGATGATTTTGACCGAAGACAGGAGTTTTGTGAGGGCATGAGTGGGAGATTAATGCAAAATCCCGAGCTGCTTTATAACATCTGTTTTTCGGACGAAAGCTCATTTTATTTGAATGGTTGCGTGATGCATCACAATTGCCGTTATTGGTCGGTTGAAAACCCAAGACAATACGCAGAAATACATACCCAACATCCCCAAAAGTTGAATGTCTGGGCCGGAATATTAGCCAATCATATTATAGGTCCATTTTTCATTGATGGAAATTTAACCGGTAATTCTTATTTATAACTTCTTGAAGAGGCAATTCAACTTCGTATAGTTGAAATAATTGAACAGGATCCAAGATGTCAAGATGAATTTATTCATTTCCAACAAGACGGTGCACCACTCCACTCTGCCCAGCAGGTTCGAAATTTTTTGAATAATCATTTTGAAGGACAATGGATTGGCAGAAGAGGTCCAATTGAATGGCCAGCACGATCTTCAGATTTAACACCACTGGACTACTTTTTGTGGGGATATTTAAAGTCTAAAGGTTATGCTACACATCCAGCCAATTTGGATGAATTACGTCGTAGAATTATTGATGAATGCCGAGCTATAACTCCTGAGATGTTGAATAATGTGAGAGCAAAATTCGAACAAAATCTTATTGATGCATGGAGCAAAATGGCGCACATTTTGAACATTTACTCTGAATTTCCTATGTGGGTTACCCTTATCAGGTGTTACTTTTTTTGTGTGTGCTTTAAAAACAATTATTGGGATTTATTAACCCTGAAACAGTTTTTTAAACTTTCCTGTGCCATCAGCATTCAAGGAAATCAGCAGGTTGTATTCGTTGTGCAGGTAAGTTTTTAGTATGATTCAGTTTTTTATCAGAAGCATAAAATATCCACGTCAAAAGGCAACCTTCATGAGGAGGTGCCACTCAATTATTTACCCAAAATGTAAGGGTGGTAACTAACCCCATCCCCCGAAAAAATCTCCTTGTAATAAACAAATGATTCTTACTTATTTACGGAATCAAATGGACACATATCAGCAGGTTGTCATAAAAAGCAAAAAATTTTTTTTTTATGAAAGTTCTGAACGTAAGTTGTACCTTAAAAACATTTTGATTTATTTTAAAAAGAGTTGAACTCGATAAAAATACCTTGAAATCTTCAAACTCGAAAACTAATCGTTACAAAAATTTTTTTTCAACAGAGATGTAAAGGTACTCGAAAGACCTTTAAAACAAGGTGCCACTCGATCTACTTTCCCTATCTGAGTAAGGATCGTCGGACGCACCCCTCCGAGGGGGTGCGTACTACAAAAAATCTGATTAGTCTGAAAGGTGTCCCCCTTCAATTAGAAATCGACGTGTCCGAGCTTTTTTTAAAAATCTTACTTTTTATATTCAAAAACGGCTCTGTTAAGTTTTCGTTGTCACACACTGTATAAAATGATTTGAAATCCCTGAAAGAACTAATTGAAAAAAGCATTAAAATTAATAGTTGAAAATAACGATTATATTAAGCAAAAAAACCTGAAATGAAATAATAGCGAATTAAATACAAGTAAAAATTGAACAATTGATCAAAAAATAAAGATAAATAATAAAAAGTTAAGAGTTTTCAAGCCAAGTTACTTCACGACGTTTCGATTGTTAGTATCAACAATCAACTTCGGGTGATGACTGTACTAATTCCTACGAAAGATGACTATTCATTGGTCATTTGAGTACTTTCACTGATTCCGCTTTCCTTTTTCCGCTTCACCGGTTTAATGGGAGATGACCGTTTGGCAAGAGTTGACCATTTTTCACTTGATTATGGGTTTTCGTATGCTGCGTATCTCTACGCTAGCTTGGCTGAAAACATTGTTGGACAACATGTATGTGGCTTCTTTGAATTTTCTCCTAAACCAATGTTCCTCCCTGTGTATGATCTCAGCTATTCCTGATTTGTTGGTTTCTCCTCGCTGTGTGTGTTTCTTGTGCTCGGCAATGCAAACTTTCAATGGTCTCACAGTTTCATCGATGTATGATTTTCCGCACTCACAGGGTATCCGGTAAATGCAATTCTTGGAATCGCAGTCCGCGTTTGGTGGCCCGATTTCCTCGAGGCTGCTACGGATAGTGTTTCCGTCATACACAGGGAGGAATATTGGTTTAGGAGGAAATTCAAAGAAGCCGCAGACATGTTGTCCAACAATGTATTCAGGCAAGCTAGCGTAGAGATACGCAACATATGGAAACCCATAATCAAGCGAAAAATAGCCAATTTCCGCCAAACGGTCATCTTCCACCAAACCGTTGAAGCGGAAAAAGGAAAGCGGAGATAGGTGAAAATACTCGAATGACCCACAAATAGTCATCTCTCGGAGGAATTAGTTCAGTCATCACCCAAAGACGATCGTGAATACTATTATTTCATTTCAGATTGTTTTGCTTTATATAATTTGCAGGAGAAAATGTGGCTACTTGTTATAATCTATATGCACTTTTAAATCACAGTGGGACTACTAACAGAGGACATTATACAGCATACTGCAGACACCCGTATACTGGCGCGTGGCACAAATACAACGATTCACACGTGTCACCAATTTCACCAAAGTCGCTTGTGAGTGGAGAAGCATACGTCCTCTTTTATGTAAAGGATGGAACAAAATCGCGCCTTTAAGATAACCGAGAGAAAGTTTAACTTTTAGTTTCTTCAATTTTGTAATTTTTTTCAACTTCTCATTTTTGTAAATAAAAGTCTATAATTGTTATTTTCAGCGTTTCATTTTTAATTCTCCTTTTTTTGTCAGTTCTTTCAGGGATTTCAAATAATTTTATATAATGTCAGACAATAAAATAGTTGTCACTGATGATGGTAGTTATTTCAAATGAAACGCTATATAAATATCAAATGAGATATACCCTCAGATTGTGAATTTATTGTTTTATCAATATCTTTAATAAAAAAGACAGGTCCGTATTTAAAGGAAAGTTGATGGTGATCATATTAACACAAAACATTTTATCGAATATTCACTATAACATCTTCATAGTACACTTTGAATACAACAATATTTTCTTTTACATTTTTTGATATTCTCCGAAATAACAATTTCATTCGAAAAAAATTAAAAACGGCATTTTTGGTTTTCACCGTTCAACTCGAGAAGGGCGAGTTAAACGATCATTGTATTGTTTTCGATGTTCGGTCGGTAGCCGGTCGGTTCGAAGTGGTTGCTCTCTCACTCGAATCAACCGCCGTGTTGGTTGGTGGTTCATGCCCCAGGCTGAAAAATCGATTTTCATTTGCTATCCTCCAACCCGTGTTAGGAATCACACGTTAAAAGGTAAGACCTCGTTAATCCTTAGCTCGCACAAGTTTCAACTTCTGAGGGTTAGTTGATTTCATTTCAATAATTTCAGGGTGAGAGCAATTTGCATTTCCTGGGCATGTTACTCTGTGGATGGAAAGTGTTTTTTTTTTGGTTGATCTTTTTTCGTAGAATATACCAAAAATTATCAGGAATGCCCAAAATATATCTTCAGTGTATAGTCATCGATATTCCAACTAGTAGTTTTTGAGTTTTTCTGAAGAAAAGACAACGGTACAAAATATTTTTCAAAACTACGAACTTTGTCCCAAGAAGACTCCCTCTCTTGGCAAGAGGGAGTCTTCTAGCCGATTGCCGGATTGGTCGGGCATTCCCAGTGTCGATTCTATGCTGAACCACATTCGTTCTGCCGCCTTTTCCTTCTCCAATATCGAAGATTTCCTGGTACCTCTTGACTAACTCACTCAATTTAGATCGATGAGTTGATGGTATGTCTTTGGAGGAAATGTCAATTAACTTCTCCAACTCTTTAGGCAAGTTGTTGGCTTGGCTAACTGAACTGCGTACACTCCTTGTGACAGAGGAGATGGACGAACAGTGCCCCAGCATGGTTCCTTTCTTCAAGGTCACGGGAAAGTAGTTAACATTCATGACCCTGACTGGCACAACTTTATCAACACGCAACAGGGTCTTCCCCAGTGCGATTCCTCGTCCAATTTTCTCATCGTGTAGCTTGGGCTCGAACATTACCACCTTGCCGCTGCTCGCACTTCCGTCCAAGCGAGCCTCCAGGATGGTTTCAGCCCTTTCCGGTACGCACACCTCTTCGGCCAACAGGACTCTAATCATCTCTTCGCTTCTTCCATGAAGCACCAGCTCTTCTCCGTCGACACGTAGGATGCCGTCTTGAAAATTCAGCTCGAACCCTCTGGAATTCATTATGTCCATTCCAATGATCGCATCGTCCTCGATGTCCGCCACCAATGCACGATGTTTCAATTTTGTGCTGCCCAACACCAATTCAATGGGTAGTTCTCCAAGTACATTGGCTGGCTCCCCTGTTGCAGTGCGTAGCTTCCAGCTTGACGGTTCAATTTTTGCCGGAGTTTTGGCAAAGGTTGGCCCGAGAATGGTTCTCGTCGCACCTGTATCTAGCAGCATGGTGCAAGGCTCGTTGTTGATGAGGCCGTCTACGAAAACACCTTTGTCTTGTCTTTGGAGAACGGCAACATATGCGTTTTTTACGGGGGCTTGCTGGGTACAGGTCGACGATTGCCCCTTCTCATCGACCCCCTTTAGTTTTCCTGATTTGGTGTCGATTCTTTGAAAGCTGGACATTTGCTACGCACATGTCCAATTTTCCCACAGTTCCAGCATCTTATATTTTTCCTCTCAGGCAAAACTTCTTTCATTACTTTTCTGATGGTAGCCTCAATATCTGCAGGCACTTGTCCATCTTCCTCGATAGCTCGAACTTTGCTCTGACTCTTGCAGGATTGTTTTGCAGCCTCAAACTCCAGAGCGCTTGCCAGTGCATCCACGAGATGTTTAGGATGAGCTAGCGTCAAGGCCTGTCTCGTTTCTTGGTCGCGAAGTTCTGTCTCAAATATTAGAAATCAACTTTTTGCACCAAACTGATTCTAATACATCTCTTCAAGCCACCTGCATTCAGGTAATGGAAAATATATTCATTGCAGAATCGATACCCGTATCTAATATCGTCCAAAAAAATCATAGAACACCTGCTTGACAGTTGACAAAGATGTTCGAGCGCTTGTTGAATATTCATCAAGTCTATATAATCCTCATGAACTGAAAGAAATACGAATTATTTTAACACTATATGTAACTTACACCAGCTTGATATAAACGATACGTTTCAAGCGATCTGCCGAAGTATAAACAAAATATGCCAATTCACAGAGAACAGGCGCAGGGCGAAGACCATGTGAGGACGTTTGTCATTTCAGCGTCTTCAGCGGAAGAGACAAACGTCCGCGCCACGTCGGTGCCTTGTCTCCACCCCACGTCTGTTTTGTGTGAATTGGCGGAGCTTATATTGTATATGAACACTTATATTCACGAAAGTCATACTTCCACTTCAGACAAAAAAAATTTTTTTGGAACAGTTTGTGAAAGCTCGTGACAAAAAAAATATTCGCTATATATTCCTAGACTACACTGCGAGAAACTGGCCAAATGAAGTATTTTGCTACGACCATGTCAATCACAATCAATGTCGTCTGACTTGTATTTAAAAAGTAAACATTCACTGTTGAGATATAAATGGAGCTTTTTTGAAAAAATTACTGAAATTCAATTTTTTCATTGATTTATTTATTCATTGAGAAAATACATCCAATAAGTCGTAAGACCCAATTACAGAAGTACATAATACAAAATGTAAAGCTCATATTAGTCCTAAAAAACAAAAGTTAAAACAGAACAAAATCTATATCAGCATACATACCATGCAACATTATAACGTATAAGTACCAGTTTCAATCAGTTACGTAGTCCAGTATATATTGCTTTCCCAAACTCAGATAAGGGTAAGAAGAATATATCGATATTTTGTAAACTATTGTGGTATCTACACAAAGATGTCAAAAGAAAGTGAAAGTTTTTTATTTTTTATTACATTCATTTAATGTCGCATCAACCTCGAGGGTTATTAGCGACAATTCAAATTTCATAGTATATTGATTTCTTACAATAAATTTTCATATACGGGGTAGAAGCTTTATACGTCTTAGAAAGGCAATTAGTTTTTCATAGTTACAATTTTGTCCTAACGCTGCTTCAATTGAAGGGGGGATGTCGTACTCGACTCTCTCGTTGGAGTAAGATGCGCACTCAGATAAAATATGTTTAACACTTATGGCACAGTCACAAACTTCACATGTAGGAGGGTTATTACCGTTGAGGATGTATTCATGAGTGAAGCGAGTATGCCCTAGTCGAATACGTGATAGGATGACTTGCCATTTTCTCGTTTTTGGAAGTGATTTCCAGGGTAAGACCAATGGTTTGATTGTTGATAACTTAGAGTTGGAGCCATTCCATTGCTGTTGCCACACGTTAGTAAGGATTTGTTAGTATAACGGTTTCAGGTCTGGGTGGGAAATTCTTTTTTCAATATCTGTGAGTGGGTTAGTAATAGCATCCTTTGCCAGCTGGTCTGCCTTTTCGTTGCCTGCTATACCAACATGTGATGGAACCCACATAAAGTGGATATGTTTACGTTTTTCAATGATTGAGTGGAGCTTATGTTTGATGTGAAGTATGGGGTGTTCTGGGTTTAGCTTCGTTATTGCCTCCAGTGTACTCAGTGAGTCGGTAATTACCAAGAATTTTGAGTGATCGCTTTTCTCTGCATATTCAAGTGCTTTCCATATGGCATAAAGTTCTCCTGAGAATACAGTGCTTTCTGCTGGTAGTTTGAAGGAGTGATTGGAGGCAGTACTGGTGAAGGCTGCCCCCACTCCTTCTTCTGATTTGGATGCGTCGGTGTATATTTGGATACAGACTTCGAATTGTTGCAATAGTTGTTGGAAAGTTGCATGAATTAAACTATGGTTGGTGTTATTTTGTGTTGTGTTACGTCGATGTAAAAAGTTATGTGTGACTGGAAGTTATACGAGGAACGTTAAAATTCAATAATGACAGTAAAATAGACTAGTCGATTTGATTATGTATGATTTTGTACATAAAAATCAAGTCATTGATATGGCGGCATTTTTTAAGTGATGTATAGTTGAACTCTGCTGAGAGTAAACCATAGCTATGCTCTCTTATAGGGTGAGAACCATGCTTTATCTAGTAAAGAAACCTTCGAAACTCCTTCTGTACAGCTTCCATATAATATATTTATATTTTTCTTGACAAGGATTCCTCATGGAGCTACAATATTCCAGTTTGCTTCTGACCAATGAATAATTTATAAGGCTTATTGATTCTAATGATGAGAACTCTGCTATTACGCATCACAAATCCTAGCATTTTCATTGCATGGGATGTTAGTTCGATATGTGACGAGAACGTTAGTTTTTCATCAAAGATGATACCCAGATCTCTCGATACGGTATTTCTTGCAAATGTCAAATTACACAATTTGACGTTATATTGTATTTGTTCTTGCAATAGTCATAGTTTTACATATGTCTATGTTTGATGATAGTTCATTTTTCTGACATCAATCATGTAACTCAGTGATATAGTTTTGTAATAATATGCAATCAGAGTATTCTTCAATTTTTCTGAAAATCTCCATATTATCAGCAAAAATTAGTTTTTCAGAGTTGATGTTATCAGAAATGTCATTAGTTTCAGTTGTAAGCAAAATTTGTGAGTTATATCATGCAATTTTCGATGTGACCTCTTCAGTTTGCCTTCTTTTTGATTGGAAAAGGTTAAATATCCGAAAATTAGCAAGAAACATCGATTCCCCCACGAAAAAATGTCTTCCAAAGAATAAATTATCAATAATAGTAATTTGTTTATTCAGCCTTTAAAAGAACTCCATTGAAATTCATTATTGATGAGATCTAAATCAATAGCAAATATATTTTCATCAGCAGTAAGGTCATTTCAGTAAAAGCATACTTGTCAACGGTGAGTGAGTTGAGATTTTCAACAAACATGTTACTTTTTTGTGATGAATAGGACCACATTACCTTATCAGCCAAATCGATTCGATCTGTAATTTCTTGAACAAGAATTTATTTGAAAACCTAAACTCTGTTTCGAAATAACTGTAAGAGAAATTCCTAAAATCAGGTCTTGGACATCTTGTACTGAATTTATTATTTTTTGTTCCCCTGTGAAATTACTACATAGCAAAAGTTGTTCAAATATTGTTTCTGTAAAAGTCATAGTATTAGATTATTATGAATATTTCATCAGAATTCAAAGGATTGTTGGAATTTCTCAAAATAGTCCACACCTTCAACTATTACTCTATTGAATTCCCTTGAACTTTCCATATTATAAACAATGGAATTCAATATCGTCGTTTTAATTGCATTCTTTTCTATTTCAGGTAAGCCTCATTTAAAATAGCAAATATGGAAGAAATGGGTGAGTTAACCTGGCATACATAATCAAGTAACATCTGTGTCTCCTACAGTTTACTTCACCACCCACATTGTGAACATTCTCATAGCGAACATTCATTATAACATAAATTCATAAACTGGAGGTAATAGACAACGGACCTGCGTCTATTAGGCGGATTACATATGTGAAAGGATGTTTTTTCAATTGTTTTTTGTTGAATTCTCAAACGTGTATTGAGTGGGAAGAAATAGAAAATTAATTTTGATAGGGGTCCATCAACTTCGTATAATATTATCCAACCGGCATTACAATTCAGTGAAATGTTCATGTCACGATCGATAAAAATTCGTCGTTTAGTGGGTTTCTCTGGAATAGTGTGTTGGTTTTTCGACCAATTCAAAATGGTACTAATAGTGTCACAAATTACATCTCAATAACTTTCCACAATATACAGGGCAGTCCAACGAAAACTTGACCCCCCCTGTAAGTCAGAAACGGAAGTGTAATCAAAAACTTCAAAGAACACGTCAATTTTTATTTCTGAGGAGACTAATTCTGATTAGGAATAAAACCCGAAACTTCACCCCTCTGCGGTCAGCAACTACCTCCCCTATTTTTTCAATGGCATCGGGGGTCGAGTGATACATCATTTGAAAGGACTTCTGTCTCACTATTACTTTTGCGAACTTTTTCGTTATCGAGAAATTGAATGTTGAACGTTTTATTTAAGAGAAAACAGAAAATTCGCTGTCGCTCATTTTATTGATGAAATAAACAAAAGTAATATCAATGGTAACAAAATCAACGGATACAGTGTTAAAAGTGAACTGAACTCCATCTAGTTCCATACAATAATATAGTCTACTTTTGAAAGTGTTCCGTACATTACACAACACAACAAAAAAATATTTTTTGAATGTTTCCTACACTAAATTAGTCAATTTCCACTGATTTTGGGGTGATAAAAACGAAAATAACAATGAAAAATTTTTATTAGCTCTGGTTTTTGAGATACACAGTACTTAATCTTAAAGAGTAGTTATACTATACGTGAAAAGTGAAAGTACATAAAACAATATTGTTATGTTTCTTTTAGAATATTTTAAGTACAAAATTATTAAAAAAAAACATTATTCTTAGTGTTTTGACAAATAAAAGAAGTTTGTACTACCAAATTTCAATTAAGTCCATCCGATTCATTGTAAGATCGCTGTCGTTTAGCTTGTCTTTTATAAAACACTTCTGGAGCATCCCTACACACAGACCAGCAGTAGTCTGCAAGCATTGCTTCATTCCAACGGCCCTGATATCTCTGTTCCATTAAGGCAATGTCTTGATGGAATCTTTCTCCATGTTCGTCACTCACAGCTCCACAGTTTTGTGGGAAGAAATTAAGATGAGAGTGAAGAAAATGAATTTTTAAGGACATGTTGCATCCAAGTTGGTGGTAAGCTTGAAGAAGCTCTTTAATGCTGTGAAGTTATCATCTCTTTTGTTACCTAAAAATCCATGTACAACCCCCTTAAAGGCTTCTCAGCCTTTTCTAAGCCTTTTCCTTAGAAAAGCGAAGATCTCTTATAAGGTCACTCAACTCTGCTTGACTAATTCTGTGCGGATCACTAGACCTATCGCTTACCTCAAAATCAAGGTCATAGGATGTAGAAGGATGGGTTGCTCCTTCTAAACAGTCTTCATCACCTTCCTCTAAAATTTCATAGTTTTGGGGTGGAGAAGGGACTGGCAAATTGTCTGAGTGTGGTACAGGCCGAAGAGCAGATGGGAGATTAGGGTATTTAACCGTTCCTCTTTTCTTCATAGATAAACCTTGGTTAATGGGAGGAGTTAAGCAGAAATAACAGTCGTCTGTATGATTGGTAGGCACACGCCAAACCATAGGTACTGCAAAAGCCATTGCCCGGTTTTTATTTTTCAGCCACTCTCGCAATATGACGGAACAAGAATTACAACATATATGAGGAGCCCATGATTTATCTTGGTCCCCAACTTTCACACCAAAATAATGTTCATAGGCTGTCTTAACGATAGGTGTCATTTTACGTTTCTGAGCCTTAAATGTTATTTCACCACATATATAGCAAAAGCTATCGACAGAATTCACACACTTTCGAGGCATTTCAGATCAGCACTTAAATTAATTTAAAAATCAACTTCACATGATAATTTCAATAGCAACCACGTGCGTACAATTGACAAACTCACATAGGTTATGTTTACTACTTAAGAAAAGCTGATGAGAGGGGTGTTATGTAAACAAACATGTGTACCAACTGTTGGTGATGAAATATTTCATTTGTTGAAAACTCAATATACATATATATAATATAATGATACTATATCTTGAAAACAAAAGCTAATATATAATTTTTATGGTCACTTTCAGTTTTAACACGTGGAAATACATTAAAATCATCTAATTTCAACCCCGAAACAAAAACTTTGTTGTGTTGTGTATTGAAGATATCCGGAGTCGGCATTTACGACGCAGGTCGCAGGTCTTCTAGATCTGTTGAATTTATTTAATTATTAGTAAACGTTTTGAAATGATTGAGAATGTAAGTTTTTTCAACACTGGTAGTTTCTGTTGAATCTAGTTCTCAAAGAACAGAAAATAGATAGTTGGTCACTGTCACTTCTTCAGGAATTATTATTCAGTCATCCTTATTCACTGTGGTTTATTCTACTGAAGAAAGAACAGAAATTGTTGCAACCTATTACCGAAATAATGGATGTGCTAAAGCTGCTGCAACAATTTATCTATAATACGAATCATCCAGACCACAAAGTGAGCCATCAATAGAATATATTAGAATAGAATAGTTTATTGGCTACGTGATACATTTGAACAAATATTTGTAGCAAGTCAAAACACAAAAATTTATAAATATGACGTCATATATACAAATAAAACTATCACAATGCTTGTATAACAGAACAGTGTACATAATAATAAAAACAATCAATCAACTAATGTTAAAAATGAGAACAATTGTTACTCACTCAAAGTCACATGAATTATCTATGTTGTATAACATGTATTCATCTGTAGAATAAAATCAGTGATTAGAAAAAAATGATTTCAGTTATTGCTTGAAACAGTAGAAACTGAGTAGTTTTATGTGACATGGTAACTTATCATCGAATTTCAAATTCAATGAATTATTTTGTGAGGTGCTCAGTCTGAATCTCTCAGTTCTCATCAGATTTCCTGATCTTGTAGGATATTCATGTTGTTGCGATTGTAAAATGTATTTTGATTCATTTTTATGAATTTCAATCAATGTTTCATATACAAAAGCTGTAGGAAGCGGCATAATTTTGAGATGAATAAAAAGTGGGCGACAATGATCTTTAAAGTTGGCATTAGATATTAGACGTATAACTCTTTTTTGCAATATAATTTTTTTTTTGGAATAACAAGAATCCTCCCACAACACTATGCCATATAACATGTGACTATGGAAGAGTCTGAAGGACGAAGATTTGACCGCTCTGATACCGGCGAAATCCTTCACTCTACGAATCATAAATATTACATTTGATAATTTCTTGGCCAGTTTGTCAGCATGACATGACCAGTTCAATCTGTCGTCTATATGAATCCCCAGTAGCTTAACACTTTTATCCGAGGTCTATTTGAAACAAAGTTACTTGCAGACTTCATGGTGGCGTTGGCAGAAACACTCAAATCATTAACACTACCGTGACAGTCCACCAGAGTGGTATCATTCGCAAAAATAAAACATTTTTTAGGAAGTATATGGTAGTATAGGTCATTTATATATAGTATTAATAAGATTGGTCCCAGTACAGAATCCTGGGGCACACCATGTTTGACAGATTTCACATTCGATTTAATCGCATGTAATGATACACACTGTGATCTATCGTGCAAATAGGATTCAAAGAATTTAAGGACCAGTCAACGGATACCATAACAGGAAAGTTTCTTAAGCAGAATATTATGCGAAACACAATCAAATGCTTTCGATAGATCACACAACGTTATGAATGAATGTCTGGCCTCCTCAAAACCTATCACTATACTGGATATGATATTCAAAAGAGCATCTATACGCAAATTGTCCAGGGCAGAAAAGAGAATTAGCTCATAAGTATGCTATTAATCTGCTTCTGACAATTACCTCGATGACTTTTCCAAGTATAGGTATTATTGAAATAGGTCGAAAGTTGTCAATAATATGAGGGTCTCTTTTTTAAAATGAGGTAGGACTACAGATTTCTTTAATATTGCAGGAAAAACCCCATGAGAAAAACATTCATTCATTAATAGGGGTAATGGGTACGCAATCATATTGGCAATACTTTTGATGATCCCACTGTTAAGCTCAAAAAAGTCCGGACAATTGGAGTTTTTGTGAGACTAGATACTTTCAATTACTTCCCTCGAGGTCGTGGGGAACAATACGAAGGAGTTAACTGGTGTTTCAAGATTTTTCAAGAAATCCGTTGCTTCATAATTCACTTCAGGATGAGATGAAATGAGATAATCCACAATGTCAACAATATAATCATTGAAGTCGTTCTCCAAATGCGGTGTATCAACCTCCCTTAAAGGTCTCCTATTACATTCATAATTGATGATCCTGCGAGTATCTCTACTGATATTTGGACAACATACCAAAAAACTTTTATACGATTCTCGTTTTGCCAATTGTATAGACTTTTTGTAAACTTTGCGTAATGTTTTGAAGATTTTTTCAGTTACCAAATCTTTTCTAGCGTTTTGGACAACCCTGATGTTCGAGAGGATTTCCCTCTTACAGCGCAATTCATCACCGAACCAACTGACTGGAGGTCTTTGATCGCGATGATGTCTCGCCCTCCTCAAAGGAAACATCTCGACCACATAGCCATTCAAGACCTCCACAAGAAGTTCACTCAGAGCATCCGGAGAACGATCCGTGTTTTCGAAAATACTCCAGTCGAAACATTCCATACGTTTCAATACATATTGAAACATTCCAATACGTTGAACAGTTAATGGGTGAATTTTGAACTTCAGATTCTGTTCAGAACAGAAAACATGAAATATCCTATCAGAAATGACGGAGTTGAAGTTGCAGTTTTAGGACATGTACAAATGGATAATCGACAATCTGTGAGATAGGTAGCTAGAGCGTCTGGTGTATAAACTACTATTGTTTTTCAGATTTTGAAAGCCTACAAATTCCATCCCTTCAAAATGAGGCTATATCAGGAATTGAACGAAGATGATCCTGATCGTCGACTTCATTTTTGTGAGGTGTTCAGCAAGAAATTGACCAATAACCTAAACCTATTATACATGTTTTGCAGACGAAAGTTTTGTCATGTTGGTGATGAAAACACATTCACAAACTCTGGGCCGGCATTCTTGGTAATCATACTGTTGGACCATTCTTCATTGAAGATAATCTCAATGGAGACACATACTTAAATCTATTACAAGACTGTGTAGATCCTATGATTACACAAATTTTAGAAATTTCAGACAATTTATTAGAGAATGAAATAATATTCCAGCAAGATGGTGCACCCCCACATTTTGATGTTTGGGTGAGACAGTTTTTGGATGAACGTTTTCCAATGCGTCGTATCGGCAGAAGGGGTCCAGTGGAGTGGCCAGCTAGATCACCTGATCTCACACCGATGGACCTCTTTCTGTGGAGACACCTGAAGTCGAAAGTGTACTCTACTAAGCCTACCTGCGACAGAGAATTGTTCGGGAATGCCGATTGCTGACCTCAGACATCTTCAATAACGTACGGAACGCTTTCGAGAGTAGACTGTAATATTCATGGAACTAAGTGGAGGTGATTTTGTACAATTTATCCGTTGATATTGTTTCCACTCTTTGAAATTTTCGATTACACGTCCGTTTCTGACTTACAGGGGATCAAATTTTCGTTGGAACGCCCTGTATACTACTCTTTTCAAAAAATGAGAAGAATTTTAAGTACTCCCCATAAATATTCATTCATTCATCAATATATATTTTGTTCTTATCAAAGTGGTCTCCCTCATATATAATACACTTATGCCAGCGTTTTATTCAATCCTCGAAGCAGTTCTGATATGCACTGTTTGATATGTTCTTGAGCTCTCTTCAATCTTGGGAACAGGGGTCAAATCTGGTGAATACGGTGGTTGAGGCAGCGACAGCTCGTGCCACATTGCACGAGCGATTTGAGGCTATGGTCATTTGACGTGGAGGTGATGTAAACCGGCCACCGAGATCGTCCGATTTGACCCCGTTAGACTTTTTCTTGTGAGGTGTCAGTCGAAGGTGTTTCAAAATAAGACACAAACCACAGCGGTCCTCGGGTGTGTTGGCTGTCCCTGTTCATCTTTCACTCCCTGAACCACTGTGCATGCTGTTTTTGGTGAGTGCATTGGCTTGGGAAGTAGGGGTTGAGCAAACCGGCCATCGGATGCCTGCTTCCACGTAGCCCCGCTGGATTCGGGAGTGACTGAATCACATGTGGTTCTGTTATTCCCTAACTGAATGGCATCCCACCGATTGCTTATTCCTAAAGTGTGTGTATCTGTACCGAGAGGATGAATGACCTATCAGCTATCTCTACGGAACCTTTGAGATACCGGGTGCCCTCTCATCGTAGCATCGCCTTGTCACGGTCATGCGGAGCTATGCCGTGATTGACCTTCTTACCCCAGCTACCCGTGGGACTTTTATTGACAGAGTAAACTTAAAAATGTAGACGCTGAGTCTACAGAGGAGATGGATGTCGAGCTTACGACTAGAACTGACCTTCTCAACTCTCCAACTCCTGATCCAATAACTGAATCTAAAAAACAGGTTTGCTGGTGCAGCTAGCAAACGACTGAGATGTTTTCTCAAGAGCGGGGTACCTTATGGAACTGCCTTGCACCAATTGCGGCGCACGCAAAATCTGTCTCAGATGGAGGAACAAACCCCCCATGAGCAGGTCAGCAAAAATTTCCGCTCAAGTGATGATTCACCAAAAGCAGAAGAGAAAAAGCCCAGCACGGTTGAATCTAAGGCATCTCAGGTGTAGTTGACCCTCATATGGAAAGGTTTTTGCGGGTATCAAGATGAGAATCTTGCACCTTGACTATCCGACTACCTCAATAACGCTGAAACAGCAGAGTATATACTTTGTGCCTGCCCCACTGGGGACCGAATCAGGTTTTTAGAGTTCAGCAGAGCCGTACTCTCACCATCTGACCATACAAACTAATCGGCTCCGTTGAGAAGCTGAGTTTATTTGCTCAAGTGTGAATGAGTGTGAGCCACAATGAACCCTTACCTGTTGCGGTGGAGGGCCGAATAGACCCACTCACTTTGGACCTAACCTAACCTAACCTAACCTAACCTAACCTAACCTAACCTAACCTAACCTAACCTAACCTAACCTAACCTAACCTAACCTCACCGCGGTCCTCAAAGCCTTGTTAGGGTTTTGAGGACAGCTGTGGTTTAGAACGTTTCGTAGCTCCAACCAGACAAGCCGTGACAGACAGTTAAACGATGTTACATTCAACACATATCAATAGGTATTTTAAACGAATAAAATATTTTGATGATTCCTCACAAACACTTCGTTTTATTTAAATTCAAAAATAGGAGGCGTCTAATAAAAGACCCTTCACAATTTTCATTGCTTGTACTGCATGAATTATTTTTCACCTGACTATCACAAGAAAAGTGACTGAGTTTTATATCAATCGTGCATGTAGTCTTCTGAGTTTAAATAACGACCATTCAGTTTGAGTCGTGCAAAAAAGTGATTTTCCAACATTTTTTTCATCAAAAATAAAGTCGTTGTGGTTTTCTTCCCATTTCCTATGTTTCAACTCTTGTCGCAATCACTACAATGTAACACTAAAGAAATTGTCCCATCTGTTACATCGCATCTCTTATACTCAGTAAATGATTTGCCTAACTTGTATGTGCGAGGTGAAACTTTTCTTATTCCTTCTTCCACTACATCTGCACGACATTTGTTTTTATTTGTTTCCAGAACTGCTGTGAGGTGGTGATGGGTTGGTTCTCTTTGGAGAATTCAATAAAAAAACTGATTTCGCTTGAAAAGTTCGATATATCTGAATGACTTTTCACAGTTGTATAACTTTGCAGGAGATTTATACGTGTGTATTCGTAAAGGTGAATTATCGATAAAAAAGCTGTCAGTCTGAGAGCATTAGCGAATATTAGAGTTTGAATAATATATTCGGATATTTTACTGTATTATTAGGGAAATAAAGATTAATTTGATTGTGTCAAAACTACCCAAAGACAAGGGAGGTGGAAAGTGTACTAGAAATTTTTCCAATCTGAGTAAATATGGTGTCCCACAAGGATCTGTTTTGGGACCACTCTTATTCATCATATATATTAATGACCTTTTCTTTTACATGTACCCTCATGATATGGTGTCATATGCGGATGATTTACAGAGAAGTTCTGTAAATCTTTTGGGAATCCAACTAGACGACTCGTTAAATTGGTCCACTCCTAACGAGAATATATGTGAAAAGATATCCTCCCATATATTCCTTCTGAGGCAGATGAAACGGATTTGTAACAAAGATGTTCTACTTAACATCTACTATTCTCTGATTCATAGTAGAATTTCTTACGGCATTATTTTATGGGGTAATTCCAGTTCAGCAATACATGTTTTTCGTTTACAAAAAAAAAGCATTGAGAATCTATGCAAATGCTCCAGCATTCGACCACTGCCAACCGTTGATCATGAAATATAATATCATGCCTTTGCCATCTTTATATATATTTCATTATATATTGGAGATACATAAAAATAACCAAAATTATGAAACACTCTCTCATAACCATGAATATAACACCAGTTCTGGCGACTTATTGAAAATACCCAAATTTCGTTTGACAACATCCAAAATGAATTCTTTAAACTTAAATTCATAAAATAAAATTCCGTCAAAATTAAGAAGTCTTAATTTTAATAAGTTCAAAATCAGAATGAAACAATATTTGAAATCTAAATGTTTTTACAGTGTGCAAGAATATTTACAAAATGATTTTTGACATTATTATAGTTGAATATAATAATAATATATAAGAAGGAGGAGTTTGTTGTTAATCTTGGTATAGAATTCTTGTTGCAAATTTACGATATTGTTAGCCTTTTTTAAAATTGTATGTTTATGCTATATTTATTATTGATTTATATTTTATATTTTTGTTTTTTTAATATCTAAAAATTTGTTCAGAATTTGTGAGAATAGTTAAATAAACGAATCTATCTATCTATCTATCTATGAGTTCATAGCTTTCTAACCAATAATTACAAGAAAGAATAAATTATTATACACTCGAGTAGTGGAGAATCCAACACATAAATTCAATATGAGGGTTTTTCTCATGGAACTCATGCGGATAAATTTTTACAAATCAAAAATGATAAATGAAAGGAATTCGTGTGATATACAGTGTGTAAAAGCCAAATGGAATAAATTCATTATTTCGGTTACGGTACATATTTTTATGAAATTTCGAAACACGTCAAGTTTAAATTATACTTTGACATACTTCGATGAAAACATGCTACCCCTACCGTCAACCCCCGTCGAATGATAGGCACAACCCCCAATTTTTTAAAAGGGAAGCGGCTTGTGATATATCGTTGGAAAGGTCTCTTCATTCTCTATTAAAAAATGTTATCGCTTTCAAGTTTATTGCAACAATTGACTAAAAATCGATAAAATACACTCAGAACTTATTGCAATACAATCAGAACTTATTTCATGTTGAGGTGTTGATAATAAGAAAGTAAGCAAAAACCATAGAAATGTTGTTTTTAAATGGTACTTTTGAATAAATATAAATATTTTCGATGGCAACGTTAAATTAAAACGCCTTGTCAACTTATTTTGTATATTAGAATATTAGTTGTTAGTATTTTAATTTAAGCTTGAAGTTCGTTAACTTTAAGTCTGACAAACGGATATGCAAAAAATAACAGTTTTACAAATGATTGGTTACGGAGATGAAACCCAAACACAACATGAAAAAGGTCGCCTATTTCATTGGAAATTTTCTAATTTACCGCCCATATCTCAAGGAACAATAAGTAAAATAGAAAAGCAGTTTCTCTAGCTTGGTCATGTGAGGTACTTAAAAAAGCAGCTACCAATGCAATGAGTGATGAACTCGAATTAGATGTGATTCTTGATTCACATGAACCGGTAGCAAACATATTGAAAGAAAATAAAATCCATTCCTATAAAATGATACCTACACAGGAGCTCACGAAAGACCATTGTGATAGAAAAACTTATTTTTGTGACATGTTGGATAACAATTTCATACAACTAGAAGACGTTATGTTATTTGACGGGTGTACTTTGTCTCTTAATGGTCATCCTTATCGGAAAAATTTCCACTACCCTCAAAAGGTTGATGTTTGGGCAGGGATTATAGGAAACTAAATTTAGGGCAACTTGAATGGCGATAATTGTTTGGCACTACTTCAAAATGATGTCACTTCAAGTTTAGCAAATTTATATCCCGATCCAGGAAATCCTCAAGTTCCAGTTAATTCGATATGGTTTCAGCAGGATGAAGCACCACCACATCACCAAGTTAATGTCCGACAATACCTCGATACAACATTTCCCAATCGGTGGATAGGGAGGCGAGGATAGATTAAATGGCCACCGCGATCACCCGATCTTCCATCACTAGATTTCTTTTTATGGGGATACGTAATGAGCAATGTGTATGAAACTAAAACTTTAAATTTGCATTACATTTTAGTTTTTGAGTGTATTTTATCAAATTTCGGTAACCACATGATTTTAATTTATTTTATCTCGATTGTTGCAACAAACTTGGAAGGGATAACATTCATGAATAAAAAATGAAGAAAAGTAGAATAAGCAGTTTTCGAGATATGGAGCTACAAAAACGCATTATAATGAAACGGTCAAAACGTTGAAACGACCTAATATTATTGAAGGAACTGAAAATAAATCAAATTTTCATCATATTGAAGATAACCTCAAACATTCCTTTTACGACTCCCAAATTCGTATTATTTATTAAAGAGATTTTTTTGCCAACTGTGGTCAGTTTTGAAATGGGTTTCGAAGTTGTGGGATTGAAATTGTATATGTTGTGACGTTATAATTGGATTTTCGAAACATAAAAGTATGCCTTGAAAAAATAAACATTCTCCGTGTTTAAAGACCCTCAGGATCCCCAATATGACCCCGGTACGATAAATAAAAATGTCCGAACAGCCTTGGGAACAAATAAATAATATAACTTTGTCATCGTTTCGTGAAAGTTGCCGAAAAGTTATTCAGGCCTCTTCAGAAAGGCTGTTTGTTGATCGAATTTTAGTAAACATACAAATTCTCTACCCCAAGCCCGTTGGCCTAACATGCTGGTACCGAAATATCAATCCACATAGCGTTGGTCTGTTCAGTAACACCAGTTTTTATTATAACTCGCATCGCATGCCACATGTTCAAGAATGCTTGAAAGAAACAAACAAAAGCACAGCCCGAGCTTCAGAAAGGCACGGAATTATTCTCTGGGAGGCCATGTGGCACTTATTTTTCAGATAAATCTTTTTTAAATATGAATGCATAGCAGTCTCATCGTGAATTGAGTCATAAATAGGCATCATTTTATAGTGTTAATTAATTAAACTGTTTTGAAATCAATGTCTATGAGATGCGGTGAGATTAATTAATGGATTTTATATGAATAATCCAATTTTGACTTCACAATATTTCAGCGAAACGAAGATTCAAAATAACTGAGGGTTTTATGAATTATAGTGGTTTATTGATAAATCTTTGATCAGGGGTCTCCAAACTTTGAAGCCTTCGGGCCATAATGATTTTTTCAGTTTGTTCCAAGGGCCAATTTCTGCCCTTAACTATATTTCTAGATTAGGATAGTCGCAAAGTGCGTGACCTAAGCAAACTTACGCTTTTTTTGCATTTCAATTATTATTGTACTTAACGATATCTAGTGGCGAGTAGTGGTACTATGTACTATCTTTTTCAGCTACCCGCTAGGTGGCATTAGGCGTAATTAAATATTTGGTATTACCGCGTTGGTTCGTGAAAGTTCTGGTTCTATCTAGTGTATTCCAATCACCTCGAGATGGCAGTAATGATTGCATATAAAAAGCCTAGCGGCTCAACTGCGAGTTAGTCTGCATAGGAAAGACGAAGGAAGCGGAACTGTCTATTGTGAAATAAAGAAACACCCGTCAATAAAAGTATTTTGATTTGACTAATTGTTTTTATGTGTGATTTGTTAGTATGGAAAAGAAGCGAAAAATCGACAGTAAATGCAGAATGTTTCAAGAAAAATGGAACTTTCAGTATTTTCTGATTGAGTCCAGTAATAAGGCGCTATGTTTAATTTGTAATGAAACCATAGCTATTCTCAAATACTATAACTGAACATCTTCAAAGTTACTCCAAGTATACAGGAAGTTTGCGAAAATAAACTCAGGATTGATGAACCTCTGAAGAAATTATCCACTAGCGCAAGCGAAACGTCAGGAAGAAATTCCAAAAATTGACGGCCTTTGAACCTACATAAAAAAAGTGACACTGGCCGCCAAAGCCTCAATCATTTTTTCAATGTATCATAAACAGGCCGAATAAACAGGTCGAACTTCCGAATGTTACTGAAATCCAGAGTTCTCCTGTCGATATTGTGGTCCATTGAGATTATAAATATTTGTAATCACTGAAATCCAACTGAATTTCTGTCAGAGGAGTCTTGAAAAAGAGAGACCAATAATCTTTGTCTTTGTATCAATACCAAGCTATTCATAATTTGAATGGCTTGGTATTGAAAATTTGTAGGTACCCAAAAATTTCTGTTCAGAAAATGAGGATATCAACAAGAACCAACTAATAAAAATACTGTATTAAAAAAGTCATAGATGATTTTTACGAGAAACATGATAAGCGATAATTTATTTTTTTAAAGTAAGCCATGAAATACATGAATGTGAATGTCAAGTTAATTGTCACACTCAAAATAAAAGTTATTCAAATCGTTGAGCGATTTCAAAGGGGAAACATGAATTTTTCCAATGACGGAAAAGTATAATATGCTTTTTGTATATTCGAGATGTTTGAGGAATGCTACCAAATCTCTGGCAATGTATCAGGAATTGTATCCTGAACGACGATAACCTGATCAAAGATATTTCCAACGAATTGAAAATACTTTACGGAATTATAGATCTTTTGAAAAATCCTTCGAAATAAAATGTTCGGTTACTAAATGTGATGGCGATAATGAAATCGGCTTTTTAGGTGAGTTCTAAGAAGATTCACAATAATGATAAAGTGACTTTAATTTGATTTACGATTTACGGAAAATAAAGAAATTGAGAACAAGGAAGTATCTCTGAGGAAGATTGCTAATAATTCGGCCATATCCACTACGGAAAATTTTGAAGAAAAATAAATTCCAAGTCTTATCGAGTCAGGAAAGTTATCATTTGCGTTTAACGGACTTTAACAGGAGAAAAGTTTTTTGTAGATGGCTCATTGGAAAATTTCGCCAAGATAATGAAATTTGTAAAAAAAATTGTGGTGTGATGAAAGTACATTTACCAATAACGGATGGTTCAACAGGAATATACATTATCATTGGCGACAAGAAAATGAATATTTACATAGTTACCAATTTTCAAGAGAGATACGGTGTTAACATATGGCTTGGTGTTCTTGATAATAAAATTATTGTCCCCCGCTTTTTTGAAACATCTCTGACCGGAGAATTATACATGGATTTCTTATCAGGGAGTCTAATTGAGTGATTAGAAGATTTGCAACTTAGCCCCATAAGAAAATATGAGTATTTCCAACACGACGGAACTCCACCACATCGCAGGAGAAACTGCAGAGATTTCCTCAATACAACTATGCCAGGAAGGTGGATAGGAAATAATGTTCATATTGAATGGCCACCACATTCACCAGACCTTTCTCTTCTAGATTTTTCGTTATGGGGCTTCATAAAAGATCAAGTATTCAGAACAAATTTTGAAAATATCGAACATTTGATGCGATATCGCGTGAGAGGGTAACTTAAGAAATGTAACGTGAGACATTCCGTTATGGTGTTCGTTTTTTATCATTTATTATTTCGTTACATTTTCTTTCGCAACTGTTTTTTTTTCAATGTAATGTATTGACGATACTGTTAACTATGTGTAACAACAATAGTTTGATATTTGATTTCTCATTGAATAAAAAAAGTTAAATGATAGAATATTGATGATATAGTTTCGAGAAGAAACGTCGAGAAATACATATTTTGTGATATGTCAACGAATTCGTAATTATAATGACTACGAAAATGTATAAAAAATTACAGGTCCGTATTTAAAAAACATATATTGATGATATAATTCAATGAACGAAACGTTGCATTGAAAAATTAGTTCACCCAGAATATAAAGCACATGAAATAAAGCAAAAAGTTTTTTTGTCATTTTTTGATATCATTGAAAATGGACGCGGTAGAGCAAAAAAAAAATCTGTCATTTTCAGTGTTTTGCAAATATCTCAGAAACCGTTGTGTTTTCATAGATCTGAAAATACCACTGTGTTGCGTCCCTAAATAGGCAACTTTTGTTCCATTTAACCGTCCTTGTAGGATCTACCGTTTCCGAGATAGCAATAGTGGTATCAGCTAAAAAAATACGGCCTGTATATGTATGATATAAAATATATTGATAATAGTATACTATATATTATATAACATATTCATTGAGATTTCCAATTCAAGAGAGATGTTAACGTATTCACTTTCCCAAAGGTTGTCGCATTTCTCAGAAAGAATAGTGTTGATTATAAAGTGAAGAAATCAGAAGTCTTCAACACGAGGAGATCAACAAATTCTTGAGGAAATCTAATAGTGCAACATATATATTGCTAAAGGTAATTCTGACGGAAAATTACGACTGTAGAATATAAAAGTATAAACTTAATTGGCTTTATTTTAAGGAAGCAACAATTATTGCTAACCTAACTAAATATCAGTTGATCTAATAAACGACAATAAAGACATGGTGCTTGTGAAAATATCAGTTTTCAAAACACATATTTAGAGAACGTTTGTTGTGATTGGGCAAAAAACCTGCTGTTGTAGAGGCAATATTTATCTGTACGGCCATTCCATACTCCGCATAAAGCGGCGTTCCCACGAGGCGTTAATCACGACAGTGAACCACGCTTTCGTGAAATACACTTCTGTGTGAACGCATAGTCGTTAAACTTGCTTTCGTGAGGAACGGCGCACGACTCAAGCGTGGATAGATCAAACCTGTTTGATTTTCAGTCGTGATATACCGTTCGTGAAGCCAAGATGTCGTCACAGCAACGTGGCTCCTAACATATTTCTTCGCTGTATCCATTCTCTAACCCAAAAACGTCTTTTTTTCGTTTTCTTGTAATTGTGTCCTGTAAGCATTCCATCTTTTTTGCTAAGATAGTAGCAAAAAACGAACTTAGAACAGCACAACTTTCAACAACTAGATCATTCATGATCGATGTTTCGATGGTGACTAATCGAAACGCGAGGCGTGAACGGCACGAACCCCCCAACCGTGTGAACGTTTTATAAATTCACACTTTCGTGAGTGTCACGAACGAAAGTTGACTAGCGTGGTTAACTGTCGTGATTAACGCCTCGTGGGAACGCCGCTTAACAGATTATTCGTGAATTACAAAAACGGAAAATGTTCGATTCAGCTTGGTAGTATCCAGTTCCAGGAATCTCGGATTAAAAATCGCAGAATTATTAAATTCACCCAATCCAAAAAATTCCAGAGGCCATAGCATTCGTCGAACTTCAGCGACGTTATTTGCAAATGATGGAGAAAACATCACAAATTTGAAGAGACACGGTGACTGGAAGTCTACTATTGTCACTGAAGGATATGAAGAGAATGCATCTACAAACAAAATTGAAATCGTAAAACCCATTCAAAATTAATCTGATGAAAACAATCAATGTGAAACGGAAACATTACCTTCTTGTTTTGACTTCCACAAAGGGCTTTTGAATAAATCAAGCATTTCAAACAAATCGAATCCCTCCAATATTGGCAATTTTCACAGTTTTCGATTGCTGTAAAAGATCATAAGCTGTAACTATTCCAAAGACTTCTCACATCCATGCATTCATGAATGGTTGAGTCAAAAATGAAATGCTTCAAGTTGTCCTCATGAAATGGCATAAGCTGAATATGTAACAGCGACATTGACTATTCAAACATTATTATCAACACTGTTACTGTCATAATCACTTTTGTTGACTTCAAAACCTTCGTTACTAAATCAGATAAAAGTATTCCACGAATTATTTTTCGATAATCGACAGTTCCAATCCGAACACAGTTATTTGAATATATTGGAAATGTATTATTGCTTGCTTTGGTAAATAATGTAGTTATGGTAATCGTTCTACAAAATCATTTTGAATAAAATATATTCTCATTCAATTGTCATGAGTTTTATCAATATTAATTGGACTGATCGATCGATTGCAGTGACCGGAAGTTTCAGTTTTACTCAAAAATTATTTTTGGAATATCAATGCTAATTCATGTTCATAAATATTTTCATGACTTTTCGATTTTGCTAACAACTGTTTTCAACTGTTCATATCGGTTGTGAAATAGAAATTAGGGAGAAACTCCTAGCTAATAATATATGATTTGAATGGGAAAAAAAATTGTAAATCACATTTACGAATTTTATCTCACTTCCAACAGATATCGCTTTATAGAGACATTTTATATTTCAATTTTTAATATTTGATGAAATGTATAAATGTTTTGAATGTTATTACCAACTCTTAACACATTACTGTATTATTGTCATTGATCATTATTTTTTCTAATTATTAACGAACTAATGCTCTATGTGGATAGGAAATCATGTACAACCGATAGTTATTATTAATTATAAAAAAATAAATAAATGAATAAACAAATGTCTAAGTCATGAACAAGATATCATTCATCAATTCAGCAAATTTTCATCATACCACAACAGATTTCTGTTTAGCAAGCATTTTTGAACTCTCACAATTTTAGTTTGGCAAGCCTTGTTCTTAATTCTAATATTCTATGATTTAGATCACTGGTTGAGTGTTTATGCAAAGGATTTCATTAAATCGCACTACATATTACTTTTGGTTATTATTCAATTTGATTTGAAATTTTTTTACAATTTTACATATGCATATATATGTATTTCGAAATACGTTGCAATTATTAATTATTCATAAGTTCTCTCCATGATGCTTCTGTTCGGATTCCGCCATTTTCTGTAATTCATCTGGATCAACTTCTTTCTCCATTCATTTTCATGAATGAATATGAGGTTATTATCATCTCACTCTCTCCAATAGCACTTCATAATGATTATTTTACTTTCTCTCATATAGTTTTGAGAAAATTATAGATTTTTACCTCAAATAATCATCACACATATACAGGGTGTCCCATATAAAACTCCGCGGACAAATATCTAGAAATTGAAAAAGAATATCCATATTTCGTGAAAGCAGATAATTTTGGTGTCAAAGGGTCCTCTTAATTACATTCAGAATATAATGCAGGATCCAAAAACGGATCGGAAAATTTAGGTTACCTTTTGAAAAAATTGGCGTCGGTGTCGCGGCGCCCTAATGAATTACGCCTATTACTGGATCTCTTCGCAAATAAGAGGACCTTATAACATCAAAATCATCTGCTTTCACGAAATATGAATATTCTCTCTCATTTTTCAGATATTTGCTCGCAGAGTTTTATATGGGACACCCTGTATAGTACAACCTTCCTCCCCTCTAAAAATCTTCTGGCTTCTCTCATCAATAAGAATTCTGAATGTCTCTGTTTCCTAGCAACAATATTGAAAATTTTCTCACTAACTGATGTTTGACAATTTATCACAAACTAATAACTGATTCCACTAATACTATTACCATCTTCCTAAAGCTTGAAATTCTGAGATTATTATTTTATTCATCAATTCAGTCTTTAGTATTTTCTTTCCTCTCAAAATTGGTAAAGCATAATTTCATGTACTGAAATAGTTGAATGTCAAAATTCCTCAATGTTGTTACTATTTCAAATAATTTGAAAATTTCTTCTCATTCATTTTCATTCTGTTATTCAAGTGCTCTTCTAGTTTGCTTGCTATTCACTGAATTTTCTTTAATTTACATTTTCATTGCCAAATATTGAATTTGGTTTCACTATGTTCATTCAAGATGATCAAACGATTGTCCCAATTGGATTCTGAATATTCACAACTGATATTCGAATTTTCTACCTGATTTTGAATTCTTTATGATTTTGATTTGTTGGATATGAAATCATGACAATACATAAGGAAGCTAAATGATATAATACAGGGTGTAATTGAATAAGTGTAAAACTTTTAAGTAGGTGATTCCTCATCAAAAAAAAGATAGGATCTTTCATATAAAGAAACTTCATTAGAGCATCCCTTGTTGAGATACAGCCCCTTAAAGGGGCTACATAAAATATGTTTAACAATTTTTTTCACAAGCACTGAAAAAGTTACAATATTGAAATCAACCTGACGTTTTGTACTACCAAAAAGACACTCAGCCAGTAATTTATTTGGTTTACCCCATGGTTGTAAGGGGTGGAAAACGAAACCTCTAAAATTCATTTCCGAAGTAACTTTTTGTCTTATCATTTGTTCATCATTTTAAAATGTATTTACGATAGCCTGTTTCATTCTAAACAAAAAATATCTCTTGGGTTTTTTGCCCATAATAAACCAGTTCGCAGCAAAAAATTATTTTACGAACAACTACAGAGATACATCGTCATAAATGCGAACTGAATTTATTGTTATTTTGTAGTTAGTACCTGCATTAAATGATTAAAGGGTAATGAACAAAACAAATTTAATAATATCAAAACACACAACATGTAGAAATCATAGTAAATGTTCAATACGTCTATCTTCAGACATTACGCATGCGTCTAGACGTCGGCGCATTGAGCCACGTATTCGCTTAAATATTCCTGGAGTCTCTCTGATTACCCTGCACGCATCGAGGATGCGGTTTCTAAAGTCCTCTACATTGGGAACAGGAGTATGATAAATCAAATGCTGTAAATGGCACCAAATAGAGAAATCAAGAGGATTGAGATCCGGGGATCGAGCGGGTCAGTTCTGTGGTCCTACTTGACCTATCCACTGATTTGCATATGTTTCAGTTAAATGCTGACGTGCTACTTAACTAAAATGGGCGAGAGCCTCATCATGCATAAAAAACATATCCCTTCTGACGCCCAAAGGAACTTCCTCCAGCAGTACTGGATGCGTTTCTCCTAAAAATTGAACGTATGCCTCACCATTTAATCAAGGAGGCCCAATTGAATCGTCCCCAATAACTCCGAGCCACACGTTAAGAAAAAACCGTTCTTGATGGTTAGTTCCGACAATAGCGTAAGGGTTTTCATCAGCCCATATGTGGTAATTATGAAAATTAATGATTTTGTCCCGAGAAAAACTACATTCGTCTGTGAAATCTATCGTCTTCAGAAGGTCACAATTTCTTCCAATCATTTCCAGCATCCAATTGCAAAATTCAAGACGGTTCGGAAAGTCTCGCGGTAACAGTGCCTGTACTCGTTGCAGATGGTAACGGTATAAGAGTTGTTCTTTTACAATTAGAAATACCGTCATATGATCAACATTTAGCTGGAAAGCAATCTTTCTAGTACTGGTAGTAGGTTGTTCTTCAATCAAATTGAGTACTGCTTCCTCAAGCTGTGGTGTTCGTACTTCTCGATGACGACCACAATCCTGCGTTCTTTTGTCGAATGAACCATATTCTCGTAATCGTTGATGAAGTCGAGCAAATATTCTATGTGAAGGATGCTGCTGTTGAGGATACATTTCAGCATATCTTCTATATAAAAGCTTCTTACCCATTCCCCTACGACAGACCGTAAACGTAATATCAGCCATTTCCTCATTTGTATTTGCCATTTTAATAACAAGTGAATTATTAAAGTAACAGATTGAGAACAAAACAACAACACACAATCAATATTATTTCAATTTCGATTTCGAAATTCACAAACTGACAGCGTCATACCAATTTAATTGTCACTATCGCTAATAGTGACCTACTAGATAGATTAGTTTCGTACATTGGAAATAAATTTTAGGGGTTGCGTTTTCCACCCCTTACAACCATGGGGTAAACCAAATGAATTTCTGGCTAAGTGTTTTTTAGTAGTACAAAACGTCAGGTTAATTTCAATATTGTAACTTTTTTAGTGCTTGTGAAGAAAATTGTTATACATATTTTATGTACCCCCTTTAAAGGGCTGTATCTTAACAAGGGATGCTCCAATGAAATTTCTTTATATGAAGTATCCTATCTTATTTTCGATGAGGAATCACCTCCTTGAATGTTTTACACTTATTTAGTTACACCCTGTATATGAAAGAGTTGCGATATCAAATTTCACTCACATTGAAGACTGTCATCCTCAATAGCGAACTTTGAAGTTTTGGAATGAGACTCTTTCTTGTCTTTAATACCTCGCCAGCACCGTTCTGGATAACATGATAACGTCACGACTGGATATCTGGTGTTACCCCTAGATTGATTTGCAAAAAATCCAAAGGTTTTAATTTTTTTTTAGACACTAACCTCTCCTGAAAATACCTCCCATTCCATAATTTTTTTCGTATTGCTGGCTATGCGTTTGAAGCTTTATTATCAAGAGCGCACAGACAGTAATTATCCATAATATTTAGACACACACCTATTTTCCAGATATATGAAACTCATAAATGTTCAAGTTAGAATCTTCGGCCATATATTATATTACATCACTTGACGTTAATTACATTTATGTTTTAAGTGAATCACTATTTTTCCATAATTCGACATTTGAAGGCTATTAAATCCGAGCTGAAATATTCCAAGAGATATCAAGTTTTCGAAGAGCCTATCAATAATGACACACTTCTTGCGTTTACGTGAAAATTATATACCAACTGTTTCATCATTATGTATATGAATAAATATAGCTTGTATGCCTGTACTCGCAGCTATAAGAAATCACTGGATATCAGAGAAAACTGGTCTCGACCAGCATCCGGTTGTCGCTTTTTTCTTTTGTTTGTAAATCCTGTTTCTTGCAGCCTCCTACTGCAACTACAAGGCTTAAACATTCGGTCGTGAGATTTTCAGATCACTTTTATTCATTAGCTGTGTAGGCAGTTTTATGAACGGTGATTCCCTTCTCATTCTGATACTTTTATTAACTCATAATCATAATCATTTAGTGAATGGGGTATAATAATCGTTGATTGAATAGCTTTCTTCCATGACGTTTTTTTATATTGACCCACTGAATGTATTATTTGGCCGTTGATATTTTTATTGATAACTACAAACGATTTCTCGATACTTTTTGAACAAGAATATTCATCTTTTTTGAAATTTGCCCGATTCCTCTCAATAAGGAAAAAAACTTTCTTATCAGTCAGTGGGCTATGTTTAAAGACAGGCAGTAAACAGATCTGAAGAAATCAACTTCAAATGTTCAAGTCACTCTCAGATATTAGCAACACTGTAGGTTGAATGGATTGACGCCTATCAAACAACAACTACTCTCCTTGCTAATACCACGAAAGGCGTTGGATTATATCCGACAGGTAGGTATATCTTAGACTGGCTTGAACATTTAAATTTCACTTCTTTAGACCTGTTTACTGCCTATCTTCAAGATAGCCCACTAACTAATAAGAAAGTTTTTCTTCCTTATTCAGAAGATTCGGACAAATTTCGGATACGCAGTTAGTTAGTACCTCGTCCACTAGATGGAGTGACATTTTTGTTGATTGCTTACGACGAGAAATGAAATACTATGAAATAATTTCGATTTTCAGATATGGAATGTCTTTGACTTTAGGTCGATGATGGCCACCATCTTGCACTGATGAGTGGCTAATGAGCCCGAAACCGATCTGCAAGTGTGCCCGTTACAAAATTGAGGGCCGAATCTTTCAGTTGTATTGTCAATTGCATATGCAGAAAAATTTTTGTGAAGATTCCTGCACTAACGCCTGTCGAATATAATCCAACGCCTTTTGTGATGTTAGCCAGGGTAGTAGTTGTTTTCTGATAGGCGTCAGTCCGTTAAACCTACTGTGCAGGTATATCTGAGACTGGCTTGAAAACTTACAGTTCATTTCATTAGATTTTTTTTCGAAAATGTTCTTAAAATAATGTCTATATTGTTTCTATTGTTCACACTTTTGTTGGTCACTGAATCATCTATCCTGACTTAATGATTTCCAAATCTGCTACTTACGTCGTTTCAGAGAAAACTGATGCCAGTGAAATATTATCCTTGATGAGAAACTCACCTGGAGCACTGAAAATGTTTCAGGCAAAACCTGATATTGCCCATGGACGTGTAGTGGAATTTGTGTGGAATTTTTGGGCTTCAGCCAAATCCATTGAATATATATATATATTGCCAGATCAATCATCACGTATGAAGCAATTGCCTATTGGATGGAAGTTTTGCAGCAAAATACTCTACAGACACTGATTATCTGACTAGGCTATGGTGCCCTTGGAACCATAAAAATCCTTCTAGACCCACCTTCTTCACATCTTTCTGGGGAGAAGGGCTTACCTAACTACATCTATTTCATTATAATATTCCACAATACCCCACCCACTATAACCAATTGTTCAAGAAGATGCGTTCAACAAATATAAATTACTTCATGTGTACCAGCTCTATTTCAAATATTATAGACATTGGCCGGTCAGTAGCCAAGCGGTTCGACGGGGGTGCTTTGTTCACTCACTCGAATTGACTGCCGTGTTGGTCGGTGATTCAAGCCCTAGTCTGAACGATCGATTTTCACTTGCTATCGTCCAACCCGTGTTGAAAATCACACGTTGAAAGGTAAGACCTTGTTAATCCTCAGCTCGCACATGTTTCGACTTCTGAGGGTTGTCGTTCGTAGAGGTGCGGCAGCTGGTTAACGGAAAAACAAATTTTAAACAGATTGATATTTCTTCTAATTCCTTCACCAGCACCTCCGTGTTCAAACTGAAACATTTTCTCCTTACCTACTTCAGTAGCGTGATTTGTGCCGTACTGTCACCGTTGCTAGCAATATTTATTAATCTTTCCTTGAAACAGCTTTTTAATATATATGTGAATTCTGTTTTTGGGTTCATCCCGTTTTTATTCCAACGGAACTAAATAATAAAATTTTTTGCATATTGCCAGTAGGTTGATGCGCAGCATAGCAGACTGCTGGCTGATACTGAAAGTCATAGCATTGTGAAATTGACTTCGACCCAATGTATCTAACTGTTACAACTACGAACTGCTTCAAATATTCACAATCCGAAGTAATGTGTTCGAAATTTATTGATACTTTCCATTATACACAATCACGTCCGTATTTTCTTTTCTACATAACATACATTCCTGAAAGAAGGCAAGTGGCCGTCGATGAATATCTATCGAATGTTTTATTCAAATTTCCTCCTAAACCAATGTTCGTCCCTGTGTATGATCTCAGCTTGGGACAACTCGATGTTATGTTGAGGATACAAACATGCTCTGCTATTCCTGATTTGCTGGTTTCCCCTCGCTGTATGTGTTTCTTGTGCTCGGCAATGCGAACATTCAATGGCCTCTCGGTTTTACCGATATAGAATTTTCCGCACTCACAAGAATCCGGTGAATGCAATTCTTGGAATCGCAGTCCGCGTTTGGTGGCCTGCTATGTATAGTATTTTCGGATCTGAAGCAGATTCTAATGTTATACTTGAACCCAATCCTTCTTATCCTTTCCGACAATCCTCTGATGTAGGGAAGTACAAGTACTGGTTGTGACCGCTGCTCTTCCTTGCGAGGCTCCTGCTGTCTTTTAGCCAAAGTCTGTTCCACCATCGCTTCGGAATAGCTATTCCGTTAAAGAACATTTTTGATGATGTCCGGTTCCTTCTAAAGACCTTCCTTCGTATTACAGACCGCGAAAGCACGGTCTAATAGAGTCTTGATGATTCCTCTTCAAGTCGATCGATGGTGGTTGGTGAGTGGGTTTTCGGTATACAGATGTTTCCCACTTAGTGTCGGTCCTCTTCACCAATACGTCTAAGAATAGCTATTCGTTGTGGACTTCCTTCTCCATTATGAAAGTGATGGAAGGTCTTACGCTGTTGTGTGTTTCAGGAAAGCTTCTAGTTCAGTATTCCTTTCAGGGATTTCAAATCATTTTTTATACTATCAGACAATGGAAATCCGAACTAATGAAATTCGTCAATCACCTTCAAACAAACGATATACAGGGTGTTCCTTAAACACATGCTTATATTTAAGGAGGTATTTCTTAGACCCATTTCAAGGAAAAAACTTTTTATGGACGTATGTCCTAAACGCCTTAACTTTTGAGATACAGGGTGGCAAAGTTTTCAAAAATAATCAGTTTTTTAATAATAACTGAGATAATTTTGTAGACATCTTTGGCATATTTGGTACATATGTTCCATGCCTCAAGGCGCATTTTCTGATGGACACAAATTTGTATTTTTTCAAACAGTGGCATCCCTACGGGTTTCGCATTGAATATTTTTGGGAAAAAAGTACTACGCCAATGCTTTCTTTCGAAAATAAAATCATTTTTGAAATCCTCATTTATTTTTGAGAAAATTTGATCTCCTGGTATTTTTTGTCCGACGCATGATTTTCACTCAAAAAAATAAAAATCGACAGAGAGCAAATTAAGAAAGTAGATCAATTCTAAAATGAATGAGAATCTGAAAATTGCTTCATAACGCATTACCAATTCCCTAATGATATTTGAAAACATAATCTGCAAAAAAATAAATTTTTCACAAAAACGAGTTTTATTTTATTTTGTGACAGTGAGTCTAAACGAATAGCACAAATTTGTTAATTAGTAATAATACCAAAACTGATTATAAAAATTGTTGGAAGTGGCCACCTGCACTTAGTATGCATGCTTCCGCCCTTCTACGCATGGAATTACGCACCCGTTCAAATATTCCCGGCGTATTTCGTATAATTTCACACGGGGCAACTATTCGCTCTCTTAAATCTTCTAAAGTATTAACGGGAGTTTTATACACAAGAGTTTTAAGGTGACCCCATAAAAAAAATCTAAACTGTTGAGATCGGGGGATCTTGCTGGCCATTGCTGAGGTCCTCCGCGACCTATCCAATGATTAGGATAAACTGTATTCAAATGGTTTCGGACAATTACACTGAAATGAGCAGGGGCGCCATCGTGCATGTACCATATTCGATTCCTTAACGCAAGTGGCACATCTTCCAATAACCCAGGTAAGTCTTCTTCGAGAAAGTGTAAATAAGAACGACCATCAAGGCATCCTGGTAGAAAAAATGGACCTATTAGATGATCACCTATAATTCCTGCCCATACATTAACCGAAAATTGGTGTTGGAAATGGGTTTCGGTTATTGCATGGGGATTTTCTTCAGCACACACATGATTGTTATGGAAATTTTGAATGGCATTCCGAGAAAAATTTGCTTCGTCTGTGAACAAAATTTGTGTCTCAAACTGCGGATTGAGTGCAATACTTTGTAGATACCACTGACTGAAGTTCACACGCTGTGAAAAATCTCTGGGGAGTAATGCCTGCACTCTTGAAATATGGTATAAGTATAACAAAAAATCAACCAAAATACGCCAAACAATTTGATGACAAATATCCAGAGTTCTAGCGATCTTCCTCGTACTCGTCTCAGGATGTTCCTCAATTTCTTGCAGCACCGCTTCCTCAATTTCAGGAGTTCTTACTACACGAGGTCTACCTTCCGGAGTCCCTTTCTTGAAACTACCAGTTTCCCCAAGTCGACGATGAATATTTGAAAAGGTTCGGCTATCTGGTAAGGCACGATTAGGATATCTTTCCTGATAAATGCGCCTGGCTTCTGTTGCATTACCATCGGCAAGGCCATATACGTAATGCATTTGCGCCATTTCCGCATTCGTATAATTTACCATATTTACTGATATTCAGAAAAACAGCGGACTACCAAAATAACTTCAATAACACTTCAAAATCAATCAAAACGCGCTGTGACAGTTTTTAACACCAACACCTTACTTTAAACCAACATCAATATTAGCTACTGACGTTTGTACATACAAAGAATTCGTTTTTTATTGCTATGGTGGGTACGCCGTTTTTTCTGCTTTTAATCTTTAAAAGAAATCACATATCGACAAACTCCATATTTCCAAGAGGTGCAGTAAATAAATTCGGCTACACGTCATTTATTCCAGGATAACTAAATTTATGTTTTCAAAAATTATTAAGCGGTGCTGCGTTATGACGTAATTTTAATTGAGAACAGTGCATCTGACAACAAACAAATACCTTTTAGATCCTGGATTATTTTGCAACAAATCTGATCTCTTAGTTTGCTTTCAGTCGATGCACGATACCGCATCAGATTTTTAAGGAATTTATCCTTAAGTAAAGCGATTTTTAATTATTTGAGCGAAAACCATGCGTCGGAAAAAGAAAACCCAGCAAATCAAATGTGCTCAAAAATGTATGGAGATTTTAAAAATAATTTTTAATTCAAGATAAAGCAGTGGCGTAGTATTTTTTTCGCCAAAAATATACATTTCAAAACTCGTACGTACGTCACTGGCAGAGAAAATTAAGAAAATTGTACATCAGAAAATGCGCCTTGAGGCATGGAACATATGTACCAAATATGTCAAAGATGTCTACAAAATTATCTCAGTTAATATTAAAAAACTGATTATTTTTGAAAACTATGCCACCCTGTATCTCAAAAGTTAGGGCGTTTAGGACATACGTCCATAGGATGTTTTTTCCTTGAAATGGGTCTAAGAATTACTTCCTTAAATATCAGCATGTGTTTAACATACAGGGAACACCCTGTATACAAACTTTTATTATATGGTATGCATAGGCATTTTGTGGCTTTTGTCTCTAAACTTCTCAACTCTCCTGTATATATTTTCTATGTTGCTTCTTTATGTATATTCCATTGTTGTAAGGTCAGTTGGACATGAAAACAGGTGTTAAACCTATTTTTAGGACTTTTGACTGGCCACTGTCAACTAAGGAAACACCTGTATATTATGAAACTAGTGGACACACCCCTAAGAAGGATGGGTGAACAGGAAGATGAAACTGTCAGGCATCGTCAATGCGTGAGTGTGTGTTCGGCGAGTCTTGGCCTACACCTGCCGATATAAAGGAGATGTCTCCTATTGACCTTTCCACCTTTCTGGAAAGGAGAGGATGGACGATGACCTAGGAGGACAACTCCTCAGGAGGATGTACAATGGGTCACATGAGGCCTAAGTGCTGTGGGCCCACACTCACCCTCCTTGCTCTGCAGATAGAGAATATTAAAGGACTGTCTTGTTATCAGTTTTCTTCTTACAGTCGAATTCATCATATTCGAAATTTATATAAAAGTTGTAGTTCCGAAACTATTTGTTCTTTCGTGTAATTCAATGTTTATATGAAAGTAGTTATTTTGAGTGAGATTTTTCTCCCAGTTTGTGTATTAAAGTTACTTCTTTGCATGAACATTTTTGTAATGACTTTATTTTGAAATTATTTGCTTTCTTTCCTTCAGAAATCAATCTCACGTTCAAATATGCTCCTTTCAATTCAAACAAAATTCTTACAATAAACTCATTCGTGACACGAATTCGTAATTTCATGAATGAATCAGATGCTTCATCCCATAATTTTACCCAGATTAGTGCTGAAGAGACAATAAGGCAAGTGTCTTATTCCGAAACATTGGATGACCTTTGACCTTTTTTATGCAATATATTGTGTAGCAATCCTGAGAATGATATCTGATTCAATTCCAAAACGAATGTTTGGAGTCAAAACTGAAAAACTTTTTTTTTGTACGATTCAATGTTCATGAAAAATTATTTATTTCGGTGGGGTTTTTCTTCCAGTTTCTGTCTAAAAGTTGATTATTTGCATGAAATACACATATTTATGTAATTCTTCTTTCCATTTTTGTAAAATTTCTACATTTTTTATGTATAAAGGTGGAGGAGTAGAGAGCCTAAATTTTTTTTCCCAAAAATCATTTATGTTGTAACATTTTTTTCTCTAAATACTGTTTGGTTTGTCCAATGTATGACATATCACAATCTTCGCATGGTAAACGATAAACGAAATCAATATTATACGTAAGTGATATCCAAACTTTCGATTTGGAATAGACAGAATTATATTGTATTTTTTCTTTATTGAAAAGTGTTATTTTGGGACTATCTATTCCAACGATTTGATATACCTACAATATTGGGTAATTCATCTAGGAATATTGTCTCGACGAGATAGGAGCATGAAAGGGCAAACCTGCATTGATTCTAGATGTAGCTGAAAGCAGTACAGACAATTAGCAACCGTTTATGGAAATGGATTACACGAGTGAATCACATTTTCAACCTTCATGATTCTGTTTGCGCGTTCAGTGAACAATCGGATCATGATCCTTCATAAAGATATTCTCGTTGAGTGGCATCCATTAATTTGGGAGATTACTTCGCACAACTCCATGTTTCATTATAACATTCTGAGCTGATTTTGCACGTTTGGCGCTAGTTTCATTTATTCGCAAAATTGAATTCTTTTGTGCAAACAATAAATCCCATTAACGTATTTTCAAATAAATGCTCGCTTGGAGCGGATTCGCCGAAATAACCCTGCAGTGTTTCCCCGTAAATTATGGGTGTATACAATAATATGAATGTGGGAAAATCTTATAAAAATGCCGCAGCACGAATCGTTCCACTATATAAATAATTTTTTATCGCTTCGCGTTCAGAAGAAAACTGCGACTCTTGAATATACGAGATAACGTTGCCTTTCGAAGAATTTTGTTACTTTTTCAATTGCACGGGGAGGGGTTGCTAGAAGCAATAATACCACTGACATGTTCGATTTGAAATTCACGTTTCCTACGGATTTTCTTATAGAGATAGCATTCCAACATTTCCAACTCGTATATGATATTGTTTCAATATTTTCAATATTTATATGGAATTTGATTGGTAGGTAGGACAAAAATATATATACTTGCTGTAACGGCGCATATCTAGCTAGAAAATTCGATCGTTTCACAAATGTTGATGTGAAATGAAAGGATTTTTGAAATTTTCAAATATGATAACCTCTCGTGTAAGGGTAAACCAGTGACGGCTCGTGCATTGGAGAACAGGGGAGGCTAAAGTCATAAATACTTTATACACACAGAAAAGCCCGCCGGAGGCGCAATAATTTTTGGGGTACCGCACCTATTCAATAAATCTATTCCACGTTTTATATTCGGTTTGTACGGAAAATAAAACACAGGGCCAACAAAAAAGTTTTTCTCATTTAATGGAGCCGGTTAACCAATCGCATTTATCGTACCAACTAATATTAAATCCTCGATTTTGTCGATTATCTAACACTTTAATTGAAATCAAATTTGGCTGAGGCCTTCCCAGAGTTTTAGTAATATAAAATTTATTATCATAAGATAAAGACCTAAAATTATTTGTCAGCAACCAATCGACTATATCGTCAGATTTTTTAATTTCCTCCAACTTATCCATAATAAAACTTATCGAAAAGTGTAAACCTAAAAACACCTTGAAATTGAAAGAAAACACTTTAAAAACACAATAAAAATATTACCAAAAAGCACTGCTATAATACAATACTACCTGTTTTATCCACAAATATTATCAAGAAACACTAAAACGATTTAACGTAATATTTTCCAGTCCCGGTCCGTCACGGCATCCCGTCCGAATAATTTAATCAAAAACAAACACAGTCGTACACTAACGAAGATCAACTGGAGGCTAGCCTCCTCTAACGCTATAATTTCTGCAACTGAAATTACAAATCGGGACGTATGTCGTTGGCTGGATCGGTCTCGCGGAGCTTGTGTTTTTTAAAGCGGTCGGAGGCTTGGGTCCCTTGCAACGTATCAACGTATGACATGTATCATTTCGTTAATCGTTCGTGGGCGGTGCGTTTGAGGTTTGTTGATGCAGGATACAGTGTGGTACGTACTACGTAGTGAGTGGTAGTGTTTTTTCGAGCATATTACATATCATGTATTCATGTTAAAAATCAGTGGTAAAGTAATGATACCCAAGCATTTTCAGAAAAAAATAATCATAATTATTTGTCGATATCTTTCAATTTATTGCGATGAATAGCCTCAAGTTGTATGGGGAAACTAAGCTTCCCTTGCCTCCTCTGACGAGCCGCCGCTGGAGTAAACCGCTTCTCTCACACACACACATCAGCGGAAGGCAGGCTCCTCCTCTCTCGTCGGACAGACGATCAGTGTTTAATCAGCCAGCCAGGACGTAATATTATTCAATTATGTGGAACGTCCCCTAATAATTTTGACACTAAATTTTTGTATGTACATTATTAGTATCATTATTTGATCCTACAAAAGTAACAATTGGCTCTTGGTAGCTAGAATATTTGAACATGCACAAAATATTCAATAAGAGATTCATAACTTTGTAACTAACTTTACTGCAGTTTCGTCCTCTATGGGCATTTCCAAACTTATACATCAAATTAAAAATGAATGATTACATTAGCCCTTATATAACATCACTGTAGGCAATAACGAAGGTACTTATCTCAATTGTGTACCTGAATTTTGTTTAACTGGGGCAATGTGGATACGCTAATTTGAAAACCGTTGAGAAAACTAAATCGATTTGTTCAACTAACAAGTTGCCACCGCAATGATTATGCTTATGAATTTACAAGATTTACAAATAATTGTGTTTGAAACCCTAACTTGCATAGGACAAAATTTCCGTATCGTTTAGATTCGGAAACTTGTTGCATCCCATGAAATGATTTGAAAACGTCGAATCATTTTTTCCTAATCTGAAGGACCTTCCATATTCATCATACCGTTTTTGGAAATTTCGATCACATTGTCCCACATAAACACTATTACACTTCGGACACTTAAGCCAGATTTCTCCAACTTGTCCACTTTATCTTTGGCATTGAAAAGGTGATCAGATAACTTGGCAGTCTGAAGAATCATCTCTGTTTTCTTACCAAAATATGTTTGTTACACCCCGTTTACACAATATCGATTCAGCTAATTTACCGAATCGTTTTTTTTTACCGTGTACTGCAGTGGCGCACACATTTAAGCGAGCAAGTTCACACAGCACACCCGCGAGTCGCATACGGCAATTTCACCGTTTCGGTCGCCATTGGCATTGGTTGTTGTCACCGAAAACCGAATACCCGATTCGTAAAAAAAAACCTAATCGGTTGCTAGTGGCAATGTAGTGCCACTAGCGTGCTAGTGTTCAGACAGTTCAGTTTTCGTACAGATAGTTCATTTGATGGTTGATTTTATTATAAAGCAGTGCGTGCAATGGAGACGATCAACACAGAACTGCTAATAAGTTTGGTTGAAGAAAGACCGGCATTGTGGGATAAGACATTGGAGTCGTGTAAGAACAAGAATTTGAAAGACTCTGCATGGAGGGAAATATGAGTTATATTCTTCTTTCACTCTTCTCAGCAACTCATTGGAAGTAGACGACGACATTCGAACATAATTAAAAAATTTTATTTCATCTCTTCTTAACTGCCCCATTAAAGTCTGGTAAACACCCAAACGGTATCTTTGACTCACAATTGGGTGAAACCAATATTTTCTAGTAACTGATCTACGCCTTTTTTGACGATACCAAACAAAATTATAAACGTATTTACGTCCATCTTGCTAAAATACTATACGAAAAATGAATCGAGAACCCAGAATGTGGCCTACTTTCAGAAACAAAGCCTTATGTATGGAACTGTCATACGGTTTTCACCGATTCGTTAAAATTAACGTAACGGTGAATTAACCGCCTCGTGTGAACGGGCTCTTACCCATTTCTTGATTTCTGATTGTTCAACCTAGAGGTGTATTAATCTGTAAGCGAATTTACGTCAATGTTTTCTGGATTGTGTCTGTGTTGAAACCATTATTATGGCCTATTTGTGTAATTATATAAATTCACCTAGCTAGATTGTTAGCAGACAGAGGCAGTGAGAATGCTCTGTGCAACATTGAATTGTAGGCTGCTAATTTATGACTGTCTGGATGGAAAGAATCACTTGGGATGGTAATGTATGTATAGCTAGGTTTTCTAAAAGACCTTAACTCAAATTTATTCTGATTGTGTGTAATGGAGATCTAAGAAACTTATCTGTTTCTCTATCTCTGTTTCGAGTGTGAACTGAATGTTGCTATTGAGACTATTGTCATAAATTTGATCAGCTGTCGTGTAGTACCTCTAAAACAGGCGAGAATACCTTTTACATATCTGCCTAGATATCTGTATGTTTTTTACCTAGGTTGGAATTTACTATAGTGTTATCCAAGCTTCACAATAGTGAAGTGCCTAGTTCACCATAACATCTAGTCAAACTATGGTCGAAAGGAATGTTTTGGCTTCCTACTCCTCCATTGTGATTCAAATGAATGTTATTTATGTACTGCCATCGATGACATGGGTGGATTTGACCCATCCCATGACAGAAAGTCGTAATTTCATGAACGAATTTGGTGGGACGGTAGCCTGATGAGTTGAAATGAGTTGGTTTGCTTCACTCTACCAATCAACCGCTGTGTGAACCAGTGGTTTGAACCGCAAAGCTGGACGTTCGACTTTCACTCCCTATCGTCCAACAGGTGTTGGGAATCACACGTTGAAAGGTATTACCTCGTAAGTGACGGATCATGGATATATGCGTATGAGTCGGAAACAAAACAGCAGTTGACCGTGTGGGTATTCCAAGACAAGCTAAATCTAACAAAAGTTGTTCATGGAAGAAGCACAGCGAAGCAAATGATCGCCTGTTTTTTCGGACGAATGAGTCGTATAGCTACTGTTATACTTGAGCAACATAGAACGGTCAATTCTGAGTGGTATACGACCACATCTCGTTAAACAGGTGAATTTTTGAGCAGTCAAAACATCGAATTTATAACTTATCCCCCGAACAGTCCTGATTTCTCACCCAATGACTTCTTCGTCCCGAATATGAGAGGTAAACTGCGTGGTCAACGAATTACGAGCGCCAAAGGAGAGTTGAAGCGTTTAAAAATCTTATTTCGGAGGTGTCTCAAGAGAAATGGAAAAACTGCTTCGACAAATGGTTTGAACGAATGCAAAAGTGTATTGATCATCGAGAGAAATATTTCGAAAAACAATAAGGCTATTTTGAATAAAAAATGTTTGTTATTATTTGCTAATTCAGAAATATAAATAGTAACCCTCTACACCGGAGTGACCGAAAAATTTCCAAAGGGCTACTTTCATAATTTTCGGTTTAAAGTTCACTTGATAGGAATTTTAAATTGAAAAACAGTGCACTTTGTTTCATATCTCTAAGTACCGTATGTAGTTTTCCCGTAAATAATTATTAAAAATCGAATGTGGTAGGGTGGTGACGTCACGCCCTTATTCCCGCTTTTTGTTCGATTGACCAACAAGAACAATAGAAATAATCAACATTGCCAAATCGTAAAATTTACGAAGCCTATAATTATCAATTTGATTATGGAAGTGTATATGGACCCGTTGACGTTTCAGTTAATGAAAAATTCTCCACATGGAATAAAATGTATACGAAAAATCATGTTTGCAAATGAGTTTATATATAAAATCAGTACACAAAGTCGATACATCACAAAATATTCACCTAAACTATGATTTTATGCATAATTTAATAATATACAGTTATGAAAATCAAAAAATATATCAAACTGGATTAAAGAATCATTTCAAATATTCAATTTATTCTACAATCATCAATCTGTACAACTGCAATTTATAATAAAAAAAAACCGATTCCTACATACATACATCTTTCTAATATAGCTACTAAATTCAAGCGTTATAGACTCGCTTGGGTAATCTGTTGAATCTTTCAAAACTTGAGAGGAAGATTGAATGAGGTCAAGTATAGACAGATTTGATTGTACTCGAACTGATCCAACAAAAGCTTCTGAGTTAATAATACCATTAATCATATGATAAAATATGATCAACTCCAGATAATAATTTCTGTGGAGAATACTGTCATCAAATTCAATATTTTCCTTCACCTTTCATTTATAGTCACTTTTTGAATGATTTGTATTAACTCTTGGAAGAGTAGAAGGATTGTAGTTTGTAGTTCTTTCTTTTCAATAGTTTCACCCATTTTTTTCTCATCATGTTATCCTTTGGGACCCTAAACTCATTATATGAAATAACTCACTTATAAACCAAAGCGCTTCCTGTTTTCTTGTGCCTTTCCGCACAATTAAAATCAGCACAAGAATGCACCATATTGATATTCAAATATATCTCTAAAACACTATCAGAACATAAACAAACTAAACTTGATGAAAAAACAAGTTGTTCCTACACGAGCTGTCAGCTAAGAATGTTTCAAAAACAAGCAGAATGAATCCGATATGACATACATTTTCAATGCCGAATAAACCAATGAATTGTGATATGAGTACTCCATTTTCCTGTGGAAATGAACGATCAATTGCCATTTTCTGTAATTATTCATAAATTTTTTTAAGAATAAAGCCAGCAAATAAATAAATATACAATAATAAGATCGCTCGAATCCGCGAATTAGGCATAAAAATGGACAATAATATTTGCCTTGATAACTGATATAGTACAAGTTATATCTAAATATAATTCTAAATACAATTGAACGAGCTGTATTTTCAAATGGTTTTCGAATGCTCATGAACCATAATAAAATAAATCAATTATGCATTCATGCCACCCACCAAAAAATAGAAAATTTAACGTTACTGGTATGTTAGTCATATTGTCATCCAGTCAGCCAGTGCCCTCTGTAGTGTATGCGACAATGTGCTCTTTCTAATGTCCATGGTCTCCACAAACTTCGGATTTTTGTTAAAATAATTTCAAAATGAATGTGGAGCCTAGTTTTGTTAAAGCTGACTCCTGACAAATTACCAAGAGTCGATTTTGAAGTGATAGATGGATTTTACTTGAAGAATTTGCAATACTTTGGTACCGAAATGAAGACTGAAAAATTGAAATGGTAGGTGGAAGGTGGAATAACAGCTACGTATTTTTCTACATTTCATATATTCATCTGGTTTTTGTTATTGAATGAATCCTTGGAAGTAGATCTGTGACATGTATTACATGTCTGAAATTTTTCAAATTGTTAAAAATGATATTTCTATTCCAGAATTTCCAGTAGAGTTTCAAAGTTGGCTTCTCTGAAGACGGTCGCACCCCAGCTCCCATTCCCCCTTCGCAAAATAAACATATCAAGTGCCAAATTAGAGCTAGCACATTTCGACAAAGAAAACCTGTTCACTATGAACCGTCGGTGACCTGGGCATCAGTATGAAATATATACGCGATAAATCAAGCTGACAGAGTTTTTCCGCATGTAGAGAACGAGAATGGAAGAATGATTTTCCGCATTTGTATCAAATAAAATTGAAATTCTCCTTATTCCTTTCTGGAGTGTCGGGTCGTCTGTAGACCTTCGGTTGACGTCCGACCCATCCGTCTTTTCTCTAAGTAATTTCCACACTTGGTCGCTTCCCAGAATGAGTATACGTAGCTATATGGCCTGTTTTGACAAATAACATCACAGGAACGAGCTATGTCAGGAGAGGTTTATGATGGACCGAATGTATCAGAGAAGATTAGAAGAGTCGTCACTTTTTTCCGGGCGGGAAGTTTTATTCATTGGAAAACCGATCTGGTGATAATTGGGATGGGTGTCCGACATTGATATGTTGCTTAGGGTGTCGTTGTTTTCAGCTCTCTGCTTTCAAACTTCATTCGAAATTGAAAGCATTATATTGAGATAAATAATGCATCGCCTCAACAAAGAAGCATAAACATTCGTGTTCCGCGAGGGTTAGTTTTGGCACCTGTATCATTTTACTGTATATCAATGACATTGGAAAATTGAAAGATTTTGCTTTCTTCACTACATTCGCGGATGACACGCCCGTAGTATTACCATCCAATCACAATGATGTTTCAGTTAACCAAGGTGAAATACTACCTGGGGCAAAAAGTCTCAGGCCCAACACATAGATGGCGCTAGCATTATTGCATTCAGCGCTTTTTCACTTAGTACTAACCTCCAAAAGAAAGCTGTTGAACATTCATGATATTCCAGTCATGAGTTTGTGATTTATTGTGCTGAGAGTAACACTACTTTCGTTATTTCCAAAACAAGGGATCAAAAACAATTTCGTGTTTTGATTTTACACTACTGGGAAAAAATACCGTTCAAGCGGAGCAATGGCTTGAAAGTTTCATAAGGACTCCGCATCGTGTCACAAATCAATCAAAACAATGGCAAAACTACATAAATTGAACTTCGGATTGCTCCCACATCCAACGTATTCGTCAGATTGACCTCCTAGCGACTACTGGCTGTTCACAGACTTCGAAAAAATGCTCACCGGTGAGAAATTTCGCTCCAATTAAGAGGTTATTGCTGAAACCGAAGCCAAGTTGAGGCAAGAGATGAATCGTTCTATAAAAGTGGTATTGGAATGTTAGAGCAACGCTGGAATCATTGTGTGGCTTTTAATGGAGATTACGTTGATGAAGCCAATTTTGAACCAAAAAAAAACACGTTTCTTCTCTTAGGCCCGGGACTTTTCAGCCCATGTGTGAACTGTGACCAAAATTGAATCTCATCATCTGTAGAAACATAGATGATGATATTTCTCGATAGACTGAGCGAATGTAAAGAACTTTCTTTTTGTAATCTCAAGATGAACGAGGAATGTGCTGAATTCCTAGTTACTTATATACATGTTGATGAATGTTCCACCTGGAATTCTAAGCCGCGCAAAGTTTGGCATTACAGATCAGCTGAATGGTAGGATCTTCAAGACCATTTCCCCTGGCTAGATGTTTGTTTCAGCTCTGAAGATCCATCAACTTGTGCTTCTGAAGTCACGGAAGTTATTCTATCATCCATGAGTGGATATATTTCTTTTTCAATGAACGGCAAACCTTGGTTCAACAAAAATGACGAGCAAGTCCTTGCCTACAGAAATCTCGCCTACCAGCAGTAGCACAAAAATCCCAGTGACAAAAACCTATCTAGGTTTGTTAATGCTCGCAAAAGCTGCAAACTCAGGATAAATGAAAGCAAATAACTTCACAATCAGAGAATTAGGAATTAACTGCTTGCCAATCCGAATCGGTCTAGATCCTTCTGGTCGGTGGCTAAAGCTGTTAATCAGAACTTCACAAAATACACAATTCAATCACCAACACAAGCGGATGGTTCAATTGCAACAATAGCCATAGAAAAAGAAAATCACTGGCTGAACAATTTGCGTTCCACTCCACAGTTGATTTTCTGGAAAAGGCACCGCACCCACTATTCTCACACTAGAATCCACAATACCGAAAATTATTTTTCGACAGCGTCTAGTCGAGCAAATTTTGAAACAACAAGGCGTCTGGCTCTAATGAAGTGCCCGTCATCGTACTTAAAAAGTGCGCAAATGAACTCGAACCAATATTTTTCAGACTTTTCAACCAGTCTTACAAATAAAGGGGTTTTTCCTTCTTGTTGAAAGATTGCTCGCCTTTAGCCTATTCCCAAAAAAGGGGGAGGAAAATCTTCCAAATAACTATAGATCAGTTGCTTTGCTATCAGTGATATAAAAAATCATGGAGAAAATATTTGGAAGGCTTTAACTTCTTGAGCGATCATCAATATAGCTTTCGGAAACAAGGATCAACAGGCGACCATCTATCGTATGTCACCCATATTTGGAATAACACAATCGAGAAACATGGAGAATCAAGAGCTATTGCGCTTAATATTTCTAAGGTCTTCAATGAGGCTAAAATCCAAAGGCATGCATTGTTTAGGATATGCCGATGACCTCGCGATTATCGCAAGAGGCAAATTCGCAAGAACTGTTTCGGAGCACACACAAACGGCTCTGAACATAATAAATAAATGGTGCCAGGAGGAGGAACTAACAGTACCTATACCCTGTCAAAACTACACTAGTAGTCTTCACAAAAAAGAAAGTACTCAGAGGGCTGAAGCCACCAGTACTGCACGGGGTAGAATTTCCAATTGCACAAGAGGCAAAATACTTTTGACCACGAGTTGACATGGAATCAACACCTACAAAAAATAATCCAAAAAAGCACGATAGCCTTCAACTTGTGTAGAAGGATGTGTGGAAAAAATAGGGGTTTACAACCAAAAATGACCATATGGCTGTATACCAGGGTTATCTTACCCATGATAGCATATGGCTCGGTGGTATGGTGGCCAAAGACTCAGCAGGTTGGGGCAATTCGAAGGCTAAGTGGCATTCAAAGGCAAGCTTGCCTGGCTGCCACGGGCGCTATGAGAACCAACCCAACAGAAGTATTAGAAGTCTTGCTGAACCTAACGGCACTACATCTATATATTGAAGGGAAATCCACGTCAGTCATCAGTGAACTGACCAGAGGGCAAATGCCTATAAGCATGCTGCACGGTAAGAGGTACAACGAGCTAAACAATGAGTTGGAAAACTACCCCATAATGGGAATGTCATCGTATGAGATGCTTTCCCAGTATAGCTTCGGAAAAAACTTCAAAACAATTATAACAGGCAGAGAGGCATGGAAGGGAGGACCTCCAATAAATGCAGAGATTGCCTGTTACACAGACGGCTTAAAAACTGAAGACGGTGTAGGAGCAGGAATCTATATAACTAAACCAAAGACAAAAGTCTCACTAAGCTTAGGTAAAAAAGTGACGATATTCCAGGCAGAAACAGCAGCAATACGTCACTGCGTAGAAGAGTTACTAAGGCAAGAGTTTGAGGAAAAACTATTGCAATATACTCTGATAGCCAAACAGCTATAAAAGCAATCAGCTCCATGCAGGTCAATTCCAAACTGGTCTGGAAATGCCTAGAAAAGCTACAAAAACTAGGTAGTCAAAACAGACTATCATTAGCGTGGGTACCAGGCCACACAGGATACAAGGGCAACGGAGAGGCTGATTCATTAGCACGAGAAGGAGCACGACGCTCCTCCATTGGCCCAGAACCCTTTTGTGGTACAGCAAAAGTGCTGCGAAAAACTTGTAACAGCAACTGGAAGGAAAAACAATCTCAAAGATGGTGGAATAAGGCACCGGGTATGAGACAGGCCAAAGAGTTCATTAAAGAGTCATCACCAAAATTCACGGAGTACCTGCTAAGTCTGAATAGGCGATCAACTAGAGTTCTGGTCGGGCTTTTGATGGGACACTGTAGACTCAACAAACACATGAACAACATCGAACTGGCAGGCTTTGCCTAGAGGATGAGGAAACCTCCGTACCCATAATATGCTATTGCGAAGGTCTGTCAAAACCACAACCCTTTCAATATATGAGGAACTTGAGGCCTGGCCTATGGACTCTAGTCACAAGGACGGGCCTAGACAAGGAACTCTAGCATACATGAGGGCACACACAATAGATCTGCAAAGGTCGCAGTGTAGTGGCTGTTCAGCACAGAAGCCCCATATTAATCTAATCTAATCTAAGGCCTTCAACCGTGTATGGCATGAGGGTTTACTGGCTAAATTTCGATGTCATGGCTTGTCGGATCATTTCTGAGTATGACTGTTCATCTTCCTGAAAGAACGTTCCCTGCAAGTTGCCGTTATTGGATACCTTTCGAATATTTTCTCTAACCCTCATTTTATCGTATATCAACGACTTATTGGAAAAAAGCCAAGAATTCAATATATTGCCTTGCTGAAGACAGCTCACTTGTCTCGTCATTCCATTTGGATTCCAGGACATCGGCTACGGAGGCACATCTTCACCGACAGCAGGGGGTTGCATATCTCAATGAGGATCTAGAAGTGATTTCAAATTGGAGTGAAAGTAACCAGGTTCAATTCAATGCCACAAAACCCAGCCATCGACTTTCTCCAAGAAGGTAAATATTTATGAACTGGATATAATAGTGTCAAGTAAGACAATTCCCCTTCGATAAGTTTGTTGGGGGTTGAAATGGACACAAGTATGTCTTGGCATAATCATGTCACTGGAATTGCAAAGGCTGCTTTTCAAAAGCTTGGAACACTGTTCCGAACCAGAAAACTATATACACCTCAGCAACATTTGATGATTTATGAAGCTCAGATCAGACCTTCTTTGGAGTATTGTTCTCATGTATGGAGCTCTGCCACCAAAAATACCCTGAAGTTACTGGTTCCATCCATAAAAGAGCCATTTGCCTGATTGGAGACGCGAACATCACGTACAACCTTGATAGCCTGGAACATCGAAGAAAGGTTGGCGATTTTTCTCTATTCTATAGATACTTCCACGGTAAGTATTGAAGTGACTTGGTACATTTAATTCCACCAAGAGCGGTACATATCAGAAATACGCGACGAACTGTGGCTGCTCATCGGTTTGAGGTTCAACTCAGTACACATCGAACTTTACTGTTCAAGAACTCTTCCATCTGAAGAACTGCGTTTATGTGGAATAAACTTCCTGAGAACGTATTTCTACATAGATTTTATCTCGAGCGATTCAAATCCAATGTGAATCGCTACTTTCGCATAATCACCGCTCTAAGAGCGCCTTGAGGATTTTCCTGTGATGCTTGTGATTTGTCCTTAGATAAAATGTTGATATCAAATTTTTCGTTGAAATCTAAATCCTTCCAGTTTAGATTTACCCCCAAACGTTAAGACAGATTTCCACCGAAAGGACTCGCTTACGACTAGTTTCGTTTTCAAAAACAGAAACAAAAAAGTTATTTTCATCTAGAAAATAAACTCGAAACTCAAATTCAACCAAACGGTCAAAAATTAGTCTGAGTTGCGTGTTGTGAAATGTTTTTTATCACTTCCAATACGTGAACAGTTTCCATCATGCCTTCCCTAGACTATGTTTTCATAATGGGCTGCGATTGTTTTTTTAATCAAATCTGTTGAGCGACAGAAGCGAAAGCAGATAAATAAAGATAACATATGTGTTCATTGTTAGGAAGACAGATTATTACTGGTTTCCATATGTTCCGTATCTCTACGCTAGCTTGGCTGCATGCGTCGTTTGACAACATATTTGCAGCTTCTCTGAACTTCCTTTTGAATCAATATTCTTCCCCGTAGATGATATCGGCTCGGCATTACTGACGTAGGTAAGTAGAAGCACTGGTTGTGACGGCTGCTCTTCCTTGCAGGGCTTTTGTTGTCTTCGACCAAAAGTCTGTCCACCCTCATTTTGAAGTAACGATTCCGTTGGAAATCTTTTTAGATGATGCTCAGTTTCTTCTCGAGACGTTCCTATAGAGCACAAAAGCACGATCCACTAAAGTCAGTTATACAAAAACACAGACAAAACACCGAAACCTCTTGTTCATTTTGCCTGCCGACGGGACATTTCTTCTTGAAACTGTTTCTTATTTTGACAACTCAGGTTTTTGTTCTGCCATTCTGAAATATGTTTCTGGAGTTCATCCACTTTCAATATCACTGGAGTTTTATCCAATACCAAACCATTATTTCAACAACTCGACATGTGTTTTGATCACCAAGTGATCATCTTCAAGAGAAAGATTGAACTTTGGCATATGATGTATTCATTGCTCAAAAAAAATTACTTTGATGTTCCATATAACAGAACAAAGTTATGTTCAAAGTTACCAAGTATGATAATTCTCAAATCGTACCTCGTTAAAAAGTGTTTGCTTGGCGTATAATTTTTCTTTTTCTTTTAGAAAAATTCCTATACAATTTCTTATTGTCTGAAGAAAAATAAATATTATTGTTATCATTATCACTTTCGAAGATGAAAGTGAATTTTGTACTGGACTGAACCCAAAAAAAAACAATGAATAATAAAAACGACTGAATATCGGCCTACTTAAAGAAAACTTAAATGAGATAGCAGACTATAAAAATATACTAAATTATTTCGGTATTTTTTTCAATAATATATCAAAACCCAGCAGTAGCAGGTTCAAAAACCTCCAGACTACGGCTAACAAACCCATATATGTTAGTAAAGTATAGTGTTTCAAAAATCACTTTCTATACTAGATCCAATCAAGCTGAAATGAGCATTTTGATTGAAATATTCAATGAGGCTATTAGTGACAATGAATGCTATTAATTCGATGTATTGTGGATTAGTTTTGCTGCTATTTCATCATTATTTCGGTTAACAATAGTGCGTTGAATAAATAATATTCATAATTATCATAAATGAATTATGGTGATTATGGTGAATGGACTAAATCAAATGATATTCTAATGACGAACGACTCACATGGAACTATGGAAAGTTATTCTGAAAAACGTATACGTGCTACATTCACATTATTTGTATTGTATTTGTATTTCCTAGGAGTTGTTGATAATATACTATAAATCCAAAATAGTAGGCAGTAAATTCTCAGGATGTTCCTTTATTGAATAAAACACGTTTTTTGTTATCCTATGACCATTTAGCTGCTTGAATAGGAGATGATAAGATATATAGAATCACAACCTGAACATAATGTTTGCTTTTCGATTCAATAATATTTCTGAGAATTCAGTGCCTACTATTATGGAATTTTGGCACATATGTTTGAAGTATCTTGAAAAAATAAGTCACTACTTGATCATTGAAAGACTCGCAGAAATCGGGATAGATCAGCATCTTCTGGTGTGGATATCGTCATGCACTACAGGAATGCATCAAGTTGTAGATGTTAACGGTTACCAGTCAAAACCTTTTGTGGTTACATCAGGTGTACCACAGGGGAGTCACTTGTGACCATTACTTTTTATAATTTATATTAACAATATTCTTGAAGTATTTCAACATTCTTTTTGTTATATGCCGATGACCTCAAGATATATCGAACCATCAAAGAAATCCAGCACTTTGAGAGATTGCAAAATGATCTTGAAGCATTTGCAGAAATCTGGGGCAATAGTAGTGGCATTGATTTTCAATATCAAATAGAAAATCACACAATCAAAACAGTAAATGGAGTACGTGATTTGGGAGTGATAATGGATTCCAAAATCATTTTTAAATCCCACATTGAGAAGATCGTTTAAATGTGTAATCGTTTATTGGGTTTCATTTTAAGAAATGAAAGACATTTCAGAAATGCAAAAGCTCTTCTCAATCTATATTACTCTTATGTACATAGTCGTTTGAACTTTGCATCTGTCGTTCGGAGTCCACAATTTTCGATTTACCAACAAAGAATTGAAAGTGTTCAAAATAAATTCTTCAAACAATTGGCGGGTAAAAGTGACATTTCTATAATCAATGGAAATTTCCGTCCAGTTTTTAAAGAGTTTTTGCTGTACAAATTATTCAATAAACGTGTCGATTGTCGTACGTTGATAATAAAAATTTTATTGAATACACCTTGCAGAGACTTGCAAAACCATGATCTCTTTGCAACCCCATTCAGAAAAACCAATTCAGGAAAAAACTCTCCTGTATGCAGGATTTTCAGATCCTTCAATACTCATTGTAATGATATTGAAAAACTGAGGTTACCTTTCCTTACATTTAAAAAGTATGTAAAATCTATTTTAATTTATAATTAGTTGTCGGTTCTTCATAAACTGTTTTTTTTTATTTTTTGGTAATATTCATTACTATATAGTGTATATAATGTACTCATTATTTATATTTTGTTTACTCACTATCTTTCATATGTAAAATGAGAATATTTTTTGGATTTATTCTGTTTGTATCCCTATTTGTGTAATAAATAAATAAACGAAACAGAGACATTGTCAATATTTGTATGTTCTTGTTGAATCAAACCAAGCTGCATGCAATTTGTCTATTAAAATAAAACGAATATCAAAACCAAAAACTACCACAGCTTTGCTAGTCATAATTTGAGCTATTTTTCGGGAAAATATTGTGTAATTACATATTTTATTCATAATGAGATTTGTCTAGAACCTCTGAAATCTAACTGAAGTTATGAAAAGACGTTTTCTGTGGAGAAGTCAATGTTTCTCACTGTTTGTTGGGTATATAACCACAATCTGAAAATTAAACTGAGCTAGATCGACTACTGAGATGCTACAGTCAATATGTCCGTATCATCGATACGGAGCACTTCCTAGGATAGACAGGGTGTTGCTTATACCTATGCTATGGAACTTCAGAGGGTGATTCGTTAGATCGTTTGAAAAAAAGTTTTTATGAACATATATCCTGAGTTACTTCGTTTATGAAATGCAGCTACAGTGATTTGAATTGAAGAGGCGCTTATTTAGCCCTAACTAGATTGAAATTATTAGGTCCAGTGGACACCATAGCCAATAATATTGGGAATGAAAGTACGCCACTGACTTATTGTTATTGTTTCCAATTTTTTTAGATCAAGCAATAGAAATGCGGAAGGAGCACGGATAATTTACCAGGACAGAAATCTCAACAGAGTAATTCCATGTGCTAAAACATTTAGAACGACATGCAAGATTATGTGGAACTGGGAGTTTTAATGAAAATACAAGTGGTGGAAGACCAGAAACTGTAACAACGCTTCGAACTAGAAGAAACTATACTTGATGCGATACAAGAAGAACCTTCAAATAGAACCTGGAAGATTGCACTGCAGCGGGAAGTCAGCCCAATAAACTTATAGACAATTCTAAAAAGAAACTGAGAGTTTTAATGAAAATGCAGGAGGTGGAAAACCAGAAACTGTAACAACGCTTCGAACTAGAAGAAACTATACTTGATGCGATACAAGAAGAACCTTCAAATAAAACCTGGAAGATTGCACTGCAGCTGGAAGTCAGCCCAATAACCTTATAGACAATTATAAAAAAAAACTGGGAGTTTCAATAAAAATGCAGGTGGTGGAAGACCAGAAACTGTAACAACGCTTCAAACTAGAAGAAACTATACTTGATGCGATACAAGAAGAACCTTCAAATAGAACCTGGAAGAGTGCACTGCAGCTGGAAGTCAGCCCAATAACCTTATAGACTTTTCCAAAAAGAAACTGGGAATTTCAATAAAAATGCAGGTGGTGGAAGACTAGAAACTGTAACAACGCTTCGAACTAGAAGAAACTATACTTGATGCGATACAAGAAGAACCTTCAAATAGAACCTGGAAGATTGCACTGCAGCGGGAAGTCAGCCCAATAACCTTATAGACAATTCTAAAAAGAAACTGAGAGTTTTAATGAAAATGCAGGAGGTGGAAAACCAGAAACTGTAACAACGCTTCGAACTAGAAGAAACTATACTTGATGTGATATAAGAAGAACCTTCAAATAGAACCTGGAAGATTGCACTGCAGCTGGAAGACAGCCCAATAACTTTATAGAAAATTATAAAAAGAAACTGGGAGTTTCAATAAAAATTCAGGTGGTGGAAGACCAGAAACTGTAACAACGCTTCGAACTAGAAGAAACTATACTTGATGCGATAAAAGAAGAATCTTCAAATAGAACCTGGGAGAGTGCACTGCAGCTGGAAGTCAGCCCAATAACCTTATAGACAATTCTAAAAAGAAACTGGGAGTTTCAATAAAAATGCAGGTGGTGGAAGACTAGAAACTGTAACAACGCTTCGAACTAGAAGAAACTATTCTTGATGCGATACAAGAAGAACCTTCAAATAGAACCTGGAAGATTGCACTGCAGCGGGAAGTCAGCCCAATAACCTTATAGACAATTCTAAAAAGAAATTGGGAGTTTTAATAAAAATGCAGGTGTTGGAAGAACAGAAACTGTAACAACGCTCGAACTAGAAGAAACTATACTTGATGCAATAGAAGAAGATCCTTCGAATAGAACCAGGAAAATTGCACCGCAGCTGGAAGTCAGCCCAAAAACAGTATGGACAATTCTGAAAAGAAACCTTCTTTACCCATATTACATACAACGGGTCCAAGCTCTAACTCCTGGGGATTTTCACCCAAAATTATTGTGTTGCAAGTATTATTGGGGTCATCTGAAGGTTCCGGTTTTTGAAACTCTTGTATCAGATGTGAATGACTTGAGGAATCGAATAATTGACAAATACATTGTCATGAGGGATACTCCAGGTATTTTTGAACGTGTCAAACAATCCATGACAAGTCGATTGCAGTCATGCATTCTATCAGAAGGTGGACATTTCACTAATTCACTTTGAGGTCGAAATTTTTTTATTATTTACTTTTGATTTTTATTTAATGTTGCCCATGGATAGTTTTTAGAAGTGACTTTATTTTCTCGAAAACTTTCTTGATATTAACAAAACACAGGCGATGAAAGAGTTGTATTTTTCGTTGCTCAATCTGAAAAAATGAAAAACTACAAAGTGTTCATAGGAACTTTTTTATTAAAACAACCTAACGAATCAGCCTCTGAAATTTTGTACCGCAGTTAGGTTTCTTTTGACATTTTTCGAACATTTCTGTTTGGAGAACAATCTCTCTATCTGAAATATATTCGACGTCCAGTCCTAACGGAAAATCAAACCCATAAAACATCGGGGCGGTATCCACGAGAAATTACATTTTATCTGTAAATGACCAAAAAAACAGAAAACCATTTCTTGTCATTCGACAACGAAATCGTGAAATACATCACGTTTGTATTACATGAAAGATATATTGCCGCCGGAAAAATGAAATATAAAACGATTTGCCCTACTTTTCTTTGTAACGTCCTCATCCAGCCTTGCATAAAAACTGTAGCGTCCTCGTGTCTCTTGTGTGAAGGGGATGTTTAAAAGTTCGCATGAAGGAAAATGTGTGCTAGTTGTAGAATACGATATTAGAATTCGAGATCACAAAGAAAGCAGGATCAAGGTTGAACTGGGAATGTTATCTCGACTCAATTATCATTTAGAAAAGTTGTGTGGGATTTTGAGAGTGTGTATTTGGAGACACGTTTGAGAGTGGGTTGAAAGGGAAGTTCGCAATATGTTTTAGGTAATTTTGAAATGGAATGAACAAAATGTTCAAGAGTACCAGCTATTGAATCGATTCATTACACTTACATTTTTAGTATAATTATTCTGCAAATCTGCGAGTCCAAAAAAACTGTTTTCAGACATGTTGTGTACACTTCTATTTCCGGAACCGTGTAGAATAAGAAATCAATGGGACACATTTCTTCAGTATTTTTTTTGTAGAACAAAACTTTGAATGTTACAGTTTTCATTTGTACTAAATATTGAAATTTGAACAGAATATAGGTATTCATTAGAAAGTTCGAGCTATTACTGATATTGAAGAGATTCAATTTATTTGAGATGCTTGGTATATTCAAATGCCTTCTGTTGAAATCATGTCATTTTCTCACGCATTGTACACTGTACTTTTTCTACAGTTGCGTTGTTTCCAAGTATTGAAAATTAAAATACATATATAATAATACTTGTATGTCATTAACTCATTTTTAAATTTTATTCATTTCGTCGTTTTGTTTCAACATGTTTCCGGTAATTGAAATATTAGCTGAAGTTGATTGGGAAATGTACTGAGATTTCACAGGATGTACTGAGTTTTCAGGTTCAAATGGCGCTGGAGGCTGAATGATTTCTACTATACTTGTTGAAATTTCCATTTTGTTAGCTATGGAGTTGTCAATATAAGATTCAGCAACATTGCTGGATTTCCAACCCCCATGTCGTTTGAAAGTTGAAAGATCTGCCCCTGCATTAACTAAAATAGTCGCAGATGACCTTCGGAAACAGTGGCCAGTATATAATTCAGGGTTCGGTAAATTCGGAAATTTCGCTATTTCTTTCGCCATGGTGGCAAATTTATTCATCCCCGCAGGCTGTTTCGTACATTCGCTATTTCTGTAATTTAAAAAAAAACGTGTTTCATTTGTGCATGGTCGAATTCACATATTTTTTGTAAATTTGGTAGAATTCTCCTGTGAGTGTGAAATTTCTAGGAACCTTTGTTTCAGTATCGGATAATTTTATTAAAAGGGCCAAATTAAGATCTTTCATTTCATCAATTTTCAATTTTCGAAGTTCATCACAACGGCATGCCCCTGTAAGGCCAATAGCTAAAGCAGCCTGAAATCGAAACCAAACATTCATTTTTCGATAACAATTTAAAAATGGTAAATTTTCGTTTTGAGGGCACCCGGCAATTTTGAAAAAATTTTTGAGTGTACTCACGTATTTTGATGCGTAGATTACGAATTCGAAAGAAAAAAGCAGCGCTCTCCCTTATTTACAAAGTTACGGTCCTTCAAAGTTCAGAAAAGGGGAACTTTTCAGCCTTCTTTTTCACAAAATAAACTATTCAAAAACACAAGCATTCATTCACTTTGTCACCTTTACACCTCCTTTTTTGACACTTTTCACTTCAATAATCAACATTTTTCCAACAAAAATGTTAAAAAATGTACGATGCTGCTTTTTGGTTACATATCTCTGTATTTTACGTTTTAAAGGTTAACGCATGGTTGGTACGACTGATGCAGTCAATATTCCTAAAGTAATTCAAATGTTTTTTATCTTTATTCTTCAGATCGTAAATTGGTTTTTGGTGGTGTATTACGAATTTGAAATAGTAGGCGGGGGCAAATACCAACAGCTCTTTCTGAAATATCACTAGTAACTAACCTAGAAATAGAAGAATGTCACCAGGAGAAGCATTCGTTTTTAAATTAAATTTTTTATAAGAAAAATGTTCATTATTGCAGTGAAAAGTGTTAAAGAAGGAGAAATAAGGTGTGTAGGTAACCTAGTGAATAGATGCTTGTGTTTTTAAATAGTTTATTTTGTGAAGAAAAAGGCTGAAAAGTTGCCCTTCTCTGAACTTTGAAGGGCCGTAACTTTGTAAATAAGAGAGAGCGCCGCTTTTTTCTTTCGGATTCGTAATCTACGCATCAAAATACGTAAGTACACTCAAACATTTTTTCAAAATCGCCGGGTGCCCTCAAAACGAAAATTTATCTTAAAAATTTTCAATTCATACCTTCATCAGCAAATACTTTTCATCAGGTGCATCTTTTAAAAATTGTTGAATTTCTTCAGACGTTAATGTTCTTGACTGTTTTGGAGCATATTTTTCAGATTTGCGTTTTGAAAATGCATATAGTATCACGTATTTTGATATATCAACACAGTTTTTAATAATTAAGGTACTCCTCAGCATGCAGTACTGAGACCATACTGTTGATGATTTCAATCTTCTTGACAACTCTTCTGAATAAACTAACAAGGTATTTTCTGAACAAGAATTTCATTTTCCAGTCCATAAAGTTTCTGAAAGCGATTCCATATTTATCTCTTGATGTGCTTGGTAGCAAATTATTGCCAGCATCTACTGCTTTCTGAGCAATTTCTGGAAGTGTATTCTCCAACTCTAAACCTTCGTATTTCATTATATCCAATATTTGATAAGTCTGAACAGTTTATACTATAACAATCAACAATAAAACTTTTTTCGTTGGGTAAGTTGACAGCAGTAATTATGCAGTTCTTCGGTTTTGTTGTTATGGAAACGCCGACAATGGGCTACTTGGATATTGCACGCGAATCGTCGGCGTAGCGTTGTCAACATGAAGAACGTGTTATATAAATCCGACATGTAACAATTCATGACTGACTTAGGTTATCGTGATAACAGTGAGGAATTATTTCTCACTGTAATGGCGGATATTTCTCACTGCGTGGGAAATCTTTCGTTTTGAATGTATGAAAGCGATGAGAGAAGTGCACATTGTATAGCATCCATAAAAAAAGTTTCTTTTCACATTGATAGTTTTCATCTGATAATTCTTGAATGGTTCTGGAAATTTTAATTTCGTTCATAAGTTTATAGTCTTTATATTCTTCAGCGACATTGGTAGACTTCCAGCCACCATGTCTCTTCAATTTTGTTATGTTTTTGCCATTTTCAGCAAAAAGCATTGCTATTTGCATTGCACATCGACATTTTTGTTATTTCTTTCCCTTTACACGCACCGGCAAACCCACTATTTGTTCCTAACTGAAAGTAAAGCAAATCAAGTTGATACTTTTATATTCCAAAATTGTAATATGTTGTTAAAAATTCTTCATCATCAGATATATGTTTCATTATATGCGTCCCTAATGCATTTTTTGCATTAGGGACGCATTAGGTTTGATGAAGTGGATATATTTACATTATTCTTCACTGAATTGCTACTTTTTACATAAATTTGATGCTCTACAAGGTAGAGGATTCAACACTTCATGATTATCTGTAATAGTTTTCCATTTTCTCATATCCATCCATTTCGAAAACAAATCATACACGTTTTTGTACCAGGACTTTGATTTTTTCAGGCATCAATGATGCATTTGAAATTTCGCAAAGCACAATTTCAAACTCACTATCGCTATATTTTTTTCATGAGAGAGAGGATATTGGCAGATCAAGATCTTCAGATGATGTGGTGCTGCAGGTTTTTTCGAGTTTTCCTGCAGCTGCAAAAGTAAATGCGTCACTGGAATCAATGCCGTCAGTCATACAAAACTCCTGAGAAAATTAGAGAACTGCGGAATACGTGGGAAAGCTTACGACATTATCGAAAGCTATCTATATGACCGAGAACAGAGAGTTAGTATCGATGTAATTATGAGTTATCCCAAAATTTTTACTTATGGTGTTCCGCAAGGAACGGTTCTATGACCAATCCTGTGTACAATATATTTGAATGAACTATTGCCGATACCAACAAAAGGTAAAATTTTGAGCTTTGCTGACGATACGGCTGTCATGTATACCGACTCTTCATGGAACCAATTGAAAATGTCTACAGAAAAAGATTTCATTGAGATCGAAAAACGGTTCTGTCACAATAAACTTACGATCAATTTAAAAAAAAACAAATATTTGCCTTTCACATCATTACCCAATATGGGACCCCTAAATATAGGAAACAATAATCACATACCTGAAGGCGAGTCAATAAAATATCTAGGTATCCATTTAGATAGACATTTCCGATGGCACTTACATATGAAAGAAATCCCAACTATCCTGTGGTATAATAGGTTGGGGAGGAGTGAATGATTGTTATCTTAGGAATCTAAATGTCATACAAAAATGGATACTGAAAATTATATTTAATAGGAAAAAAACTCATCCAACTGTTGCCTCATTTAAAGAAGCGAATGTAGGTGATATTCGACAACTTTTTCGTATGAGCATACTCAGTAATGTAAAAAAAGGAAACATCAAAATAAAATCAATCATCCACTTCTACAATACTAGGGAAAAGGTAAACTCTATAAATGCGCCACGATGTGACAAAATCATAGGACAAAGAAATGCAACATATCTCGAACCACACTCATACCAAATATTACCAGAAAAAACAAAAATATCAACAGTTCTCACATGTTTAAGACAGAAGTGAAAAAAGTCATTCTGAATACCGAAAGAGCTTTCTTTTCTGATTTTGTTAATCAAACTATTTGAAACAGCAATTTAACTCAAGCATTTGTTGAGCAGACGAAAATAACTATGTATTCTGTCTGAAACTACTGTCTCTGTTAATAAGGTTATCGATTAATTCATCATTCATTATCTTTCAATGTTAGATTGAGTATTTATACAGTTAATTACAATGTATCCTTATCACGAATAAGCTATAGATTTCTATGGCTTCTGTGATTATCTTGTTTATTTTCGATAGACCAATTTAATTGACCAATTTTGGGTTTTTGTACTTAAAATCGTAAAAGTTCCCTTAAAAATCAAAAACGCGCTAGAAAATAAAAATGTTTGTATGAATATGTTCTAAATAGACTAGTGTATCACTCCCTCAAAGGTTTGCAACCAGCTACCAAACACCCTGTATAATGAAGTAGCCCCGGAGCGCCAATTGAATTTTGTTGTTGTTTAAAAATTTCATGATTTTTATTTTGGAAGTGTGATTATATTTACCTACCAAGATTTCTATACCTATTTGTAATGACAACATCGATGTGAATGTTCACGGCCTAGTACGTACTAAATATTTGTTGAACATTTTTGTCCCATTCAATTCCCAAATGAACGCATTTCAATTGTCCTAGGGGATATATATTGATTGGCTGGTGTTCGAAAGTCCCGATAACTGACGCCATAATCTATCAGCTCATCAACGTCAGATAAACGCGACCTTTTATCTGCTCTCTCAGTCCGATCCCAGAGTGTCGATGGACCATATTCGGAAAAGAAAACGTTACAATGTGAATCGCAGTGTTGTCAATTAGGGGCAAAATATATGAAACTTAGACATTATCAGAATCTTTGCAATGCTTTTGTTACGTTTTTTAATGTCTGACGATTTTCTGAAACTTTACACACTTCAATTTTGCTTCAGCAATAAAGTTTCAGAAAGATTTCGATTCAGTATCCCACTTTACTCGTTTTTATACAAATAATAAAAACGGATAGAACAATACCACATACTTCTACAGAAGAGGCATTCATCTGGTGGTACATTGATGTTGGATATTGATTTTCTGTAGCCTATTTCTTGTAGTGAGATATTCAATATCATCTCTAATGCTAAATTCAAATGTATTGGACAAATTGCACTTAGGAAATTATCAAAATGTCATCTCGGTTGGTTGTTGAGCCTTATAAACCTTCACAATTTACCCTATGGAATTTCTTGAATAATATAATCCCTGAGATTGTCATTAACCAAAAAAGTTATTGGTTTTCGTTCCGTGTCTCTTTTCTAAAGGTATTCTGCTCTTTTATGTTCTATGTAACTGTCACAGGTCACATTCCGCTCTATGCCTGATGACACAGAACAGTGACAATGATACGAGTTCCATGGAATGAAGCACCAATAATCCAATTGTGAAATAAATGTTATTGATTTCACGAAGTCAATATTTTTCGTTATTGTTTGGTGTTCTTCATGTGGTAGAAAATAGTTTCGATAATGACTCGCTAGAAGAAAGTTGAAGGTTCAGCTAAGTATTGGTATCATGAAAGTAGATGATGGATGAATATATTGCAACAGATTGGATCATTCATCCCTTGAAACTGCAATTCTTAAAATTTCAGCTACAGAAGTATTCTGCTTTTTTATGCTCTATGTAACTGTCACAGGACACATTTCGCTCTATGCCCGATGACATAGAGCAGTAAAAAATAGACGAGTACCAGGAAACGCACTATAATAAACCAATAGTGAGATAAATGTTATTCATTTCATGAAGTCAATATTTTTTTTTATTGTTTGGTGTTATTTATATAGTACAAAATAGTTTTGATAATGAGTCGCTGAAAGGAAGTTGAAGGTGAGGCTAAGTATTGGTATCATGAAAGTAGATGATGTATGAATATATTTAAATAGATTGGACGGTAACTTCAAAATCATAATTAGTTTATCATATTAACAGGTAGATAATTACCAGAATTTGTAGCCTCCTTGTGGAATGTAGCGCAGAGAAACTTCAGGACTGAGACAGACACCCACTTTACCAATCTTTCATTTCACGAAATTTATTTTTCACCCCTTCAAACTGCAGTTCGTAAAATTTCAGCTATACAGGAGTTTACTTGGTCGCACTTTCCAATTAAATTGAGAAGATTTCCAACGACAATATCTCGTAAAACACCGTCAGTGAGTTGGCAACACTGGTGAGAACTGTCACTCTCGCTCGATCGTTTATTTTGTCTCCACCATTCGATCTTTCATCGAGTTAAGGACGTCGCGTACACTTATTAGATTTTGAAAAAGAGCCCGAATGTTTAACATTTCCACAAGGAGCATCAACCGAGTCAATCGGTACACCTGCTTGCGACAGAGATGGAAAGACAATTGGAAAATAGAGGGATCGTGTTCCAAGACGCTGAAAAAATTTGAATTGGATTTAGGTGAATTGTTTTTTCGATAAGACAGACCTTATTTCTAGTTTGGAAGGCAGACTGGATGAATAGAAAAATGATCCTGGATTGAAAGTGAGGTGTTAGCCACCATAGTTTAAAATTTTTTCCAATGAGTGAATTTTTTGAAATGCCTCTGTAGGGTTCTTTCTACAACTATTTAGTTTAGAAACATTTCATTTCGTTATTGATTTTTATTTTTGTGTTATAAATTCTTGTTAGGAAATTAACTTTCCATAAATCTATTATCGAGCAGTCGTACAAACTATTCAAAAGTGTAAATTATGATTTTTAAAAGCGAAATTATTTCTTAACTAATTATTTAAACAGTTGAAATATAAAAAAATCGATTTTTAACAGTTAAAAATTAAAATTGAGAAAAATTTCTTCAAATCATAATTGTCTCTAGACAACAAAATAACAAAAAAAAATTTTTCTAAAATATTGAATTGTTCTATTTGTTTAAAACAATTCAATAAACAAATTACGTGAAATATTCATATCCTATGTTAATAACTGCCACTGTTTAATGTGAAAACAGATATACCTGGATATCAATTGAAAAAAAAAAATTCATCAACAATTTTAAGATATTTCATTTTGCAATAGTTATAAAAAATCATAATTAACAAATTAATAAATTTTTATGCACTTTTATCACAGGATCGTATGAAGTATATATATCAAAAGGCCTTCACGAAGTTTAAAATTTCTGGCCAATTATTTATACCTTTTATCCCATTATTTATGCCAACGGAGATTGGAAAAAATTTGTTAGTTAAAAATATAATAATGAAAAATGGTGATAAAACTTTTTTTCTACGGGACTCGACTCATTCAAGTGTTAAGAAGATACTAGAATTTTGCCAAATTTTTTTAAAATGATATTTTATGTTTTAAATAAATTATTTCTTTTGATAAACTCTCTTTAGAGGCAGCGAGCGTATGCCGTAACAGCCGCGCGGAACCTTATTTTCCAAGTCGAATTGAAATTATAAATAATAGAGATAGAGTTTCGGGAGTTGGGACTTTTTTATCGGAAATTTCCTCCTCTTTATGAGCTATCGCTCATATTTTCAGGACCTTCATCTCTATTTTTCATTTTTATTTTGAACTTGTTGATTAGACTAAGGGCATGTACACAAAGCTGCGATGTGACGCGATGCGAATTCGCAACGCAGAAAGTTGCGACACGAATTGCTGCGATGCGAATTCTTGCGGCAAGTAGGGTGACCACTCCTTCAACGACCGTCAACCGTACTAGACGTATTTTGAAAACTAGGTCGTGTAGAGGTACTTGATGTGGGAGGTGACATGGATCGTAAAAAGAAGTGTGCACTTTTGCTATTGCTTAGGACATACAGGCAAAAGAAACAAAAAAGATTTTGGGTTCACCCAATCAATTCGTAAGTTCTTGCGATGCGTAGTGCGAGCTCGCAGATTTTTGCGTTGCGACGTCGCACCGCAGTTTTGTATACAAGCCCTAACAGCTCCTTCCGAGTCCACTTCACTACTCCAAACGAGTATAGTCAGATTGGAAGGGTAAGCATATTTGTTGTTCTTCCTCGACAGTTCCGATGCCCAAATCGGTCGAATTTATTATTATTACTTGTGTGTGTGTGTTTGCCTACGAACTTTTCAGCCCACCTATTAGATGAAGAAGTGCAAAACTCAATGATAACTACTCCAAAATCCATATCATGTATGGGAAACAATTCAACATTTTTGCTAGTAACTCTTTGTGATTCGGGATATCCATAACAAATTCATTGTATATCCATTTGCAAAAATGTGCAAAAATCGAGGGTAAAATCTGGTATTTCATATTTTTCTGATTTGAGTTCTAGGTTGAACAGCAGCTGAAATTGAAGAAACACCTGTTGATTCAAAAAAGAAGAAGAAAATGAGCAGATGTTGTTTTTTTCAATCTGTGTTCTTTCAATCACACTAATTAAATTATGCTGAAAAAATAATTACTTGAGAATGAGCACGTCATGAACAAATCCTGTTATTTTTCTCGTTGATCTAACTAGTTCATTAACAAGTCAGTTATTACGGAAAACGCGTGAGAAAACAAGAGTAGTGATATTTTTATACCCATAATTAATGACATAAAATAAACGAGTTATTCTAAATTGAAATCGTTTTTTTTTTCGATCACTGCGTAATGTAGGCTCATAAAATATGATAAAATGAATAATTCAACCGGTTTCAATAAATCTTCAGATATATTTATGATAGAGACACAATCTCTAGAAACACGTTAATTGAGTGATCTTTTTCACACGCTGGTTGTCTTAGCAGCGAAAACCAGTTAAATTTTTGGAGAGAAACTGTACATTGTTATTAGTTCCAGCATTTCAATATCATTCCAGAAATGGCGGATAGGCGAGAAAAAAATTTCTTCACGATTTTTTATTTGAAACAAATTACCACATACCAAAAATTTCATCAATTCGCTAGTCGCAGGTTCTCCTAAAGTTGAAGGAGATGTTTGCAATACTCCCATGAAATATTTGGGATCAATTTATTAAATACCTCAAACTAGACCCCAGTGTAGGCAATAAGCTCTCCATTCGAGTGAAATTTCTCACCAATGGGTATATTTTTGAGGTCTGCGAACGGCCAGTGGTCTCTGGGAACCAAATCTGGCGAATATGGTATATACAGGAGCAATTCGATTGTCAGTATTGACAATTAAGGAATTGTCACTACACCAATCAGTAAATTCTTTCGACAAATTATTCATTTTCTGCACAAGTTCTTCTGGGGTTTCGGAATCAATGGCGATTGTCGTATCATCTGCGTGCAAAAAAATGTGTTCAGTGCTCAAATAATTTGGTAAATCATTGACGTACAGAAGAAAAATCAAGGGACCTAAAACTGATCCTTGAGGAACCCCTAAATCAACATCAAAAAGTTGAGATCTACAATCATCCACTTTTACGCAAACTTTCCGATACTCAAGATAAGATGCGAGCCACGACAAAAAAATGCCCCGAAATTCCAGTCCGGATAATTTGCCCAGAGCAACATCATTATTGATAGAATCAAATGCCTCAGAATAGTCAAAGAAGAGTACCCCCACAAACCTTCCCTGGTTCAATGCATTATGGACGTAATCGAGAAAAGCCACCGAGGCACTCTCTGTTGATCTCCCATGGCAAAATCCATGTTGATGCCTGCTTATAACATTATGTATCAAGAAAACCAAGTATCCTGGTATGTATGCATCTCTCAAAAATCTTACATATGACGGTTGGAACTGTAATCGGCCTAAAGTTTTGTAACAATGTTCGTCTGCCTTTTTTATATAATGTAGTGATAATACCATTCTTTAATTCCCTAGGAAATTGTTTCGAAAATAGCAAAGAAGTGTCACTCTTCTGGTATCTGTAGAGTAGGGAGGAAGAGTGTAAACTCACAGCACTTAGGCCACATGTGACCTATTGTACATTCTCATGGGTCATCGTCCTTTCCAGGAAGGTGTACAGGTCACTAGGAAATATCTCCTTAATATTGGCAGGTGTAGGCCAAGACTCGCCGAACACACACTCTCTTTGGCAATTTCGAGTTGCCAACCTTCGCGAAGGTTTTGGAAGGTGCAGTGACATTACTGTCGTTGCGCGGCTTCTTCATCCTCCTTGGGGTTCCCTACGTGGAGGTGCACAAGTGAGGAAGCTTTCCTGCAGGAGCAGCCGGTTCCTTGCCTTTATTCAAGGCGGAACTTTTGACGACCGCAGCGGGAAGTGTCCTTGCTGTTAGAGGTGATCTGCTATGTCTAGACTCATTCCAATCAGCGGTAGATTGGGGTCGACATTTCTGTTCATCCCCAGCCACCACCTTACACTGAGGTGAGCACTTCTGTCCAGCCTGAGGATTGGTTTTTGTTTTTGTTGTTTCTGTTGGTCACCTCTGGCACGGCCCCGCATTACCAGAAGTAGGCTGATTACAATAAGGTTTCGGCCAGTTCCCCAAAGGGATCGTTCATGACCGCATATCATCATGCGGCCATTCAGCTGTTGGCCCGATTTCTTATACTTTAGCTTGGGTAGGCTGGTCCACGGTGGCATGTTTTGCAAAGGAGTTTGGGGGGTTTTAGTTTTCCTCAGCCTACTTATTTCTGCAACCGACCAAGAGTCCAGCGACCCCGTCCGTAAGGTCACATTGGCTTCCCGAACGGGGTCTCCTGTCTCCAGGTCGTTCATCTATTCGCCACCTGGGCACGCGCCCGATAGGTAGTCCAATCAATGGGTAGTGTCTTTCTTAGCAAAATAAATAACAAACCTATGAGTAGAATGTCAAAATCATTTCAACTGGTTTCTTTTGAAGGCTAGTACTAACTGAAAAAGCGGTGGATGGAATGAGATTAGCGACATCTATGTGTTAGGTTCGTGATTTTTCAGCCCATGTATTAGCTATGAATGAGTAATGATTTTGGTTATAGATTCCCATTTCCAAATTCAAGGAAAATGAAAAGTACATGTTTTGGGTAAAGAAAGGTTTTGACGTTTTACTCCTCCATCTTTGAAGCTAATTTCACACAAAGATGTGTAGATCATGCTGAGAAGTAACTTTCCGATGAAAACTGGAAGAAAAGAGTATAGATTCATTCTATGCCACAGAATTTTTTGGCATCTTATTTTCATCAACAAATTCGGTATTACCTTTCCCCTTGTTACATAGTTTCCTTCCAGTTGTTTCTGGAATGCCAGTCCTCAAGTCAAGGCGATCCTAATCTAGCCTGATCCGTTCGGAGTTGCGTCTCAACTCAATTTAACTAGTAACATCTCACATAACTATTTATCTACTTCAAGTGTCATTTCACAGTTGGACGCACATAATGCACTGGAAGCGATATTCCCGAAGTTCGATGATCGAACTTACACCAGGATTGTGGGTCTCTGGATCAGCAGACTACGCTCTGGTGCACAACCTCCGCATTGTCGAGGTCTGTCCTATGACCTGTCGCGGCCGATGGGAATTATGTTTGCTACTATATCATTCCCGGAATCCTTTAATAATCTAATGACTGACCCAGGGCTATTGAGGCTGCTTGAGTTTAACTTTGAAGTTTCGAATATGGAGGTTTGGAATGATATTATGCACTACTGTATCATAGATTATTGAGAATATTTGGCTGGTGTAGCATCAAAGATGCTTTATCGTTGGAAAATCAAACAAAAAGCTTCACATTTGAAAATATACTTTTGGAAATATGCTCCTCGCTGTGAGGCAACTTTAATCTATTGCTTTCTTGTATTAATTTTATCACAAAATATCATATACTTTTTAGACTTTCAATTGAACCCAGGTTTGTGTTTAATAAACCCTACAAAAACAAATTAAGCAGAACATAGAGTCAGATTATACAAATACAATACATATATATATACAGACTGCTCAAAAAACAAAGAAGGCTCAAGGTGTGGAGTGTACTCCAGATCACTAAGCCTAAGAATTAAGTGGGAAATGGGAAAAAATACCAGCGTGGTCCAATTAGAACTGGCTGGTATCTCAATCGCCACAAATGAAATATCCAGGAAAGGAATTTCTGGCAAAAACATAACAATCTGCACGGACAGCAGACAAGCCCTATTAGCCTTGAACAGACAACGTATAACCTCATGGCTGTTACTAGAGTGTCACCAAGATTTAGCTGAAGCCTCGGTAGATAATAACATTATCCTGAGGTGGGTTGAAGGTCACGACAGGAGTAGAGGTAATCGCATTGCCTACTCTTCAGTCAAGGAAGCGGCTGGACTGAGAATTCAAGGACGCAGTGGCACCTGCGGCCTGATAACTTCGACATTTGCGGAACTAGTCAAATGTTACATAATATAGGGCTAGTGGACACACCTCTATGCAGGATGTGTGAACAGGAAGATGAGACTGTGAGGCATACTCTGTGCGAGTGCCCGGACTTATCGGCAATAAGAGAGTGTGTGTTCGGCGAGTCTTGGCTACACCTGCCGATATAAAGGAGATTTCTCCCAATGACCTGTCCATCTTCCCGGAAAGGACAGGATGGACGATGACCTAGGAGAACAACTCCTTGGGAGGATGTACAATGGGTCACATGTGCCCTAAGTGATGTGGGCTTACACTCACCCTCCCTGCTCTACAGATACAGATCATAGACTTTTGCGAAAATGTGTGATCTAACATCAAATATGCTCCATTGTTGAAAATTGAAACAGAAAGATCTTGCTGGTGAAAATGAATGGTAATAATAATGATAATAATAATAATCATTTTCATTGAAGGAAAACTGAATATATAAATCACAATATAATGACGTTACCACTTATATTTGATCAATACAAGGCTAGCTTTAGCCTTCTACTGTTACATATAACCTTCCAATAATCAGCCATTATTGAAAGTACGAAAAAACGACCGTTTTGAAAATAAACTAGCCTCAACTGGCCTGAACTCTAAGACATATGCTGATTTCGTTGTGGAACCAGTGGCCCCTTATCGCATTATAGGACCACTCTAATCTATCCCTCTTTTGTACTAGACATGTATCAAACATACTTTCCCGTTAAAAAATGAAACAAAAAGCTTTTGTATTGGATTTTGTACAAAATATCATAAACTATCAACAAAATTTGTGTGGTGTAGCATCAAACAAAAGTTTTCGTTAAAAAATAAATCAGAAAGGGCTCCACATATGGAAATTGGCTGTAAGAAATCTGCTCCTCCCATTGTGGGCCAGTGGCGGCTCATCTCATCGTAGGGCCAATCTTATGTGTCCCTCTTTTGTATTACACATACATCGAAAACATGCTCCATCATTGGAAAATTAAACAAAGATCTCTACATCTAAAGAAATGAACTCTAAATATTGGTACTAACCAATATCCGAGACGGGCTTGAACATTTAAAGTTCATTTTAGAATATCATCGACTTTAGGTCGATGATGGTCACAATTTTGCACTGACGAGTGGCGAAGGAGCCCGAAACCGGTCTGCAAATGTGCCCGTTCTAAAAGTGAAGTGTATTCTCATCTCATTGTGGGATCAGTGGCTCAATATCTCATCGTAGGGCCACTCTTTTGTATTCAATTCCTTAGAAAATATCATAGACCATTGAAAAACTTCGTGTAACGTAGCATCAACGAATATTTTTGTTGAAAAATTAAACAGAAAGCTCCACTTGTGAAAATATGAACTCTCAGAAATATGCTTATCTCATTGTTGGACCAGTGTCTTATCATCTCACCGTATGGTCACTATAATATTTCTCTGTCCTAGTTGTTTCGAAAAAGTTTTTACTTCCACTTTTTATCTGAATGTAACTTCTGTGTATGGAACATATGTTCAAAGAAACTCATTATTATTATTGTATTCATTTCCTTCTTCCTTCCTTTGGAAGAATTCTACATTTGTTCAACTGATGGAAAACTAGAAATCCAAAGAAACTGATGTATCCTAGAAATATTTGCTTTTCAAGCCAGACAACACTGTTTCGATCTGCCACAGAACTCATTAGTATTCAGATCGAATCAAATCAAATTCATTATCAAAATTGTATAACAAGAGTAAATTTCACCTTAGCATTGGAATGCCTGTATTGCTCTATATAACTCATTCAGAAAAGAGTTCTATTTGTATACATGATAACAACATGACAATCTCAAGACAGAAAGTTATGGTAATATAATCACCAAAATTAAAATTTGAAACTCATAGAGAAAACAGTAGAAGGGAGATATAAGTTGGGTACATGCTTGCGTAAGAAAATGTACAGAAGGTATAGGAACTATTATTCACTGTAGTTTCTTTTTCAAATTTATGTCAAATGTTTTTGAGTTTTTGATTGTGAATCACTTGAGAGCATATTCGAATTCAAAATTTTTTTCATTGTTTTCAATTGTATTGAGAGTAGGATGTACCGTTTTGTAACATAATAAAATACGAATCTTTGCGTATGGTTTGCTTGTAGCGTGTCGTTTTAATATTCAAATTATCGACTGCTGCTGTTGAGTGAATCATTTTCTTGATATAGGTAAATGATCCATAAAACGTCAATTTTTTTATTATCATTTTCAAAACTGAGTTCTTTGTTATTTGTAATACTACTCATCTCCAAATAAAAAGCCTGCATAAATGTAAGCATTAACATTTTTTTTGTAATTCACTATCTATGGGACAGGAAACAAAACTTTTATTTGAAGTAATAAATGCATTTGAAATGATGTGTTGCTTCTTTCCTAAAACAAATCATTCGTTTTTAGTTCAACAAAAAACATCGATATTTTCAATCTCAAAAGTTTTCAACTTTTTCAGTAGTGAATAACACTTTAACTTGACTCCTCGAAAATTCCGAATTTCCCCGAAACTTTCAGCAAATAGGATATATCGTCAGCATTATTAACTCTGATTTGTTCCATTCTCCAACCCCAATTGTTCCCGAATTCAAAGGGGCAGATGTCGTTCCAGACTCGGTGGTAAGTGTGTCTCTATGAATGTGAATTTATATTTCTTGGAGTCTGGAACATTCTGAACCCCACTACCGACTCCGTACTATACGTTAAATCCGAATCGAACTAGAATAGATATTCGAAAGTTTTCGATTTCTCTGCAATGCCGTTCTTCCGGAAAATTATGGGACATTGAAATCTCGTTTTTCAATAGCTCAGAATCAGTTTCTATATATATCGAAGGCGAAAGAGAAAGAGAACAAAATCCATTTTGTTTTTAACGAAATGGAGCACTTTTACAAAATACATCCTTCGAAGAATAAGGTGACTCAGGAATGGTATTACATTCAATGGGCTCTTTGATGTGCAGAATTTAATATTTCCGTTTTAAAAATATTTCTTTCGGAAGGAAGATTGTTTGAAGGGAATATGAGATTATTACATCTCGTGCAGCTAGTTGTGTTATTACTAGCGGGTAGGAGGAATATGAGAACGAAGAATGTTTTTCAACTTGCCAGTGATTTTGAGATGATGTTGTTATTTCAAATAATTTTTGATATCGAAACTTGATAAATGATAGTGTTGACGTTAGTTAGCTTTCTTCAGTATGCTGATTTAAATTTTGTAAAATGTTATGAACTTAGAATTTAGTTGAAATTAATTTTACTTTTATTACAAACTAGATGAACTTTGCATCAAGTTTGACAACTTTTATTTTTCAAAATTTGTTTTTAACATCAAAGAGGCTCTTAAAATATTATTATATTACAAAAAAAGAAATTCGGTGACGAGTTTAGTTAAAATAAATGATTTAGTACAGGTGTGCTTAAATTTTGATAAGTAGAAAAAGCAGCAATGCGGAAAAATAGTGAAAATATAAAATACTTATTATTGAAACTTGGTGTGTGGGTATAAAATTACAAAAGAAAATGTTTTTATCCTTTGATATTTTTGTATATTTTGAAGAATAATGTCATTTTTCGATGTTTCTTTTTTTAAATGTCAATTTTGACAGGTTAAGGAAATCACGTGACCTATTTTGTAGACGCCATTTGACATCATTTCTTAAGCAAAATCTACTGCCAAAATCAAATTTCACATAAAACGATAAATAAAAAAGTTTCCCATTTGATGCGGACTTTATCGATGACACTGTATATATATATATATATATATATATATATATATATATATATATATATATATATATATATATATATAACAGAAGAATTAGTGACTGGGTTAACTATAAATCGGTTCAATTTGTGAGGTTGCACTCAATAGCTGGGCTGTTACAAAAAAACTCATTGTTATATGTCAAGCTTTCGGTATATTGCACACCTTCGTGTTATATATCTTGTAAAAAATATATAAATATGAAGAACTTACTAACGTGAGAATGAAATATAAAAAAAATGGTTCAAAAACAGATAGAAAAAACATGAAATGATGACAGTTGTTCAAAATTTGTATTTGTATGGATTGTTCTAAAACATATATGGGACAAACATCTCGACCTCTAAATAGTCGCATCACTTCCCATAAGAGCGACTGTAGACGAAATGTTAATTCTTGTGCATTAACAGAACATGTTAATACGGAAGATCATAAAATGAATTTTGAAAACCCAAATATTTTAGATAGAGAAATTAATGAAATTAATACAACTGAAAGAATATTTTTGGAAATGATACATATCAATAACGGAAAACATTCAATGAATAAAAGAACTGAACTTGATAGTCTCAGCAAAATTTACACATTACCTACTGAAATATGATAAAGAAAATAAAAGATCTAGTAATTCAAGTATTATTCAGAATTTTCCCACTTGACATTGTCAGTCAAATTTTGAACAACTGTCATCATTTCATGTTTTTTCTATCTGTTTTTGAACCATTTTATATTTTATTCTCACGTTACTAAGTTCTCCATATTTATATATTTTTTACAAGATATATCATCTCATTATTGTAGTTGTCCTGACGAAGGTGTGAAATATACCGAGAGCTGGACATATAACAAAGAGTTTTCTTTGTAACAGCCCAGGTATTGACTGCAACATCACTAATTGAACCGATTTATATATATTTACATATTTTAATATTAATGTAAGTCACAAAAAGGATTTGAAGCCTTATAACTTCTATTTAATTATCTGCGAGCGCTTTCGACAGCTGGTCGTGATATCTTCATCTAGGCTCTACTCAAACAGAATATTAATAATATATATATATATATATATATATATATATATATATATATATATATATATATATATATATATATATATATATATATATAAAATCTATAAAGATCAATGCAGTCAAGCTGCTGGAAAATAACTCCATGAAAATCAAAAGATAAATAGATAAGTACTATCATTCCCATATCGACTTCAATTCAAGAGCCACCGGTAGACAGCTGTTTCAGCCTATTGTGCATCGTCAGTACCTCGATTGTCCTCGATTGAAGACAAAATGTGAATAACCAAGAAAAGTACTTAATAAAAATAACTGCGTGAACGCAAGCGAGACATAAGTGGAACCACCTATTGGTGTGACAACCAAGTCAACTTGCCAAGTTTTTATGTCAGTGTTGGTGGTTTGACCAATCAACCGACAACTGCTTCCCAAATTTCTGCTACCGCAGAATAAATTTAGTCATCAGCGACGTTCGAGACCTGCTGACACACTATTGCTGTGTCATTTCACCACTTGTATTTGCTGTTATATTTCACATCAGTTGAGAATGTTAAATTTCCCGCTTCAAAGAATGATTGAATTTTAAATAATTGATCGAATATATTTTTCTGGTTTTATCGCTTTTGATGAAGATGTAACTGGATACAAATTTATATATGAATACAGACAGAACAAACTTTTAAGTTTGTACGGTTGAAGTGAGGTCCGCGACAAAGTGAGGACCAATATACGGACCTCACTTTGTTTAGTGAATCAAATAGTATTTATGATTGTCTGACCACAAGATACTGTCATTTCGCGAATAAAAATTGGACCTCATTTGGTATGAAAGCCGGTTCACCGCATATATTTCAGTTCCATGGTTGGGCGCTTGAGGTCGCTGTTCCTCCCATATATTTTCATTCGTGTATACCAAAGGTGCCTTCTATTAAATTGCTGCTTGCAAAGTGAGATCCGGAGATGTCACAACATAGCGCTGTCCTCTCTTTGTCGGTGACTTTGTAAGTATATAAGTTCACTCGAAATTCAGAAATACTTACGTTGGTATCAATAGTTGATTACAGTTGATACCAATGGTTGTGAAATTGAGGAGACAACAAAATGGTCTTATATACGACTGTAAAATTACTGATTCAACTCATTTTATTCCATTTGTTGTTTTTGTTTTGGCATCAGCGACGTTCGAGACCTGCTGGCACACTATTGCTGTGTCATTTCACCACTTGTATTTGCTGTAATATTTCACATCAGTTGAGAATGTTAAATTTCCCGCTTCAAAGAATGGTTGAATTTTAAATAATTGATCGAATATATTTTTCTGGTTTTATCGCTTTTGATGAAGATGTAACTGTAATGCTAAACTAAAAATGTATATATGAATACAGACAGAACAAACTTCTAAGTTGAAGATTGAAATTATCCACTATAGAAACTCAGACCTAAATTTGTTGTCAGAACTCCATGTACTGAATTTTCTATTCCTTTTGTAAGAAAATTAAAAAATGGAAAATTCAGTGTAAGTACAATTTCCTTCGACTTTTACTTTGAATTTTAAATAATTGATCGAATATATTTTTCTGGTTTTATCGCTTTTGATGAAGATGTAACTGTAATGCTAACTAAAAATGTATATATGAATACAGACAGAACAAACTTCTAAGTTGAAGATTGAAATTATCCACTATAGAAACTCAGACCTAAATTTGTTGTCAGAACTCCATGTACTGAATTTTCTATTCCTTTTGTAAGAAAATTAAAAAATGGAAAATTCAGTGTAAGTACAATTTCCTTCGACTTTTACTTTGATTTTTGAAAATGTTTAATCTCATCTAAAATACTGTTTCTCAATTAATATGCTATATGCCTCTGAAATAACAAAAATGTTGCTGTCTTTTTTATGTCTTTGGTATTGACTACTGAAGTCATTAGCTTCTTCTGAGTAGGGTGTGTTAATAACTGTCTGAGCCCAGGTGGCTCAGCATCATGGCTATTTGCAGTTCCGTCAGCTAGAGATGAGCTGGAATCAATTTTTTATTCAATAATTGATAACGAAGCTTGACTTCGTTATCAACCTAAAATATAATTCGGAAGGTCCTAGGTAGCAGTCATCACACCACTCTCCTGAGCAAGCTACGACACTGATCAGAAATGAAAATGATGAAATAATCATCGAGTATATTATTTACATATTCACTTAGGTTACGCTACGCCAACGATTTTATTATGTGACGACTGCTACCTAGGACCTTCCGAATTATTTTTTAGTTTTTAGTACATATCATGAAAATATAAAACAACAACAAAAATTAATTGGCGCTCCGGGGTGACTCCATTGATTCCAGTGGTGCATTTGCTTTTTTAGCTGCAGGAAAACCCGGAAAAACCTGCAACACCACATCATTTGAACATCTTGATCTTCATTATCATCATCTACATCATTTTTTTTCTTGAATGAAACCGTTCAACATAAAAGTTTGTTTTTACTTTCTTTATGTTAACAAGTGCATAAACTGAACATTTCTTTATTTTGTGTATTTCTTAGGTATTGCTGCATAACCATCTCATTGATTTTTTTTGTTCCACTCATTACGAAAATAATTCCGAACAGAATTCTAAAACAAGTATTTCAGAAATATTTCCTTTTTGATTGGTATTGAGCTCTCACATTATTTCCGTAACTATCAAACTCAGCCTATTTGTTCGACAATAATCTGCTTCGACGTCAAAGCTTCAGAAAAATATATTTTACCTAACTTTTCCAGACTGTCTGCAAACTAATTAATTCCTGTTTTTGAAGCAGCATTGAATTGTACTTAACTTCAAAATGTTTCTTATAAAATGTCGCCTCTGAAATCGGAGTTGTAAAGATTTAAGATTCAGGGGATCCTGAAGTTAATTCAAATGGATAATTAATTAATTTAGCTGGAAAATGAAAACTTTGGAAAAGCTTATATCGTCTTACGCCTTCCTTATTTCTGCGACGAAACTGAGAGTTGCTTTGAAAGACAGTTTCGCATAATTGAAGCAAAATGTATTTGAAAAAGTTTATGATTTCATTTGTAGAACGTTCAAATCAAAAAGAGGGATAATTCATCGTTTGTTTGAAACAAACTGCATGCTAGGCCTAGGTATCTCTCTGAAGTTGTTTTTTTTAAATACTCATCAAATGAAAACGCTTTTCTTCTAATGAAACTAAATCACTCTATAAAGATGTACGTTTTAGTGTTAATCAATTCTTCATGATGTTAACTTGGAAAAAAATGTTTTCATTTCATTCCTTTCACACAAGTTCTACCCATCAATTTTCATAGTTTTTTTCAAACAGACACCAGATGTTGCATGGAAAACCAAATTTCAGCGATATTTACCAATATCGCAATGTCAAAATCACAAGAACAATCGCCAAATGGAAAATATTTTAGATGAGCGATCAGATCAGATAATCCAGTCATTTAAGCTTAAATTAGGTAAGAATCTCGGAATTCGAGATACCCAGCTGTAAGTCTGTAAATAATTGTATATTGACACCCCAAAAGTTGTCTCAAAACCTACATATGGTAGGGTGTAAGCAACTATTAAATTTCAAGGTCAAAGGTCACAAAAATCGGTTTTTTGCGCTTTATTTGGAAATATCTCATTTCCTATAGGTTTTTTGCTATTTGTATTTATTATCAATATTGTAGAATATAAAATTCTCTACAAATTTTGTTTGAAAAAATGTTTTATACGGTGAACCGTTTTCGAGATAGAGGGCGGAGAGCGCGCGGTAACAGCATCACTTCAGGTCAACCGGTGCCTCCGGTCGAAAACGCGCCATATTTATATAGTTGATGAACTATCGATAAATCGATGATTATAAATATTTGTCAATTTTTATTAACTATTATATTATATTTTATCATTTTCTTCATGCTGTAATTGCAGTTGAAGAATCAAAGTCTAAAAAAACTGCAGTTATAATAGGACAAGATATTGATTTACTTGTCATTTTAATTGGGCGTACACTGTCTTAAGAACAAGAAATTTTCTTTAAAAAAGTTGGGAAAGGTAATGTAAAAACGAAGATATACTCGACTAAAAGTTTTGATAATTATCCTCATTCTAAAAAACATATTTTATTTCTGCACGCATTAAGTGGCTGTGACACAACTTCTGCGCTTTTTAAAAAGGAAAAAAATCATTTTTAAAAGTTTTTGAGAAACTGACAAATTTGGATGAACTAGCTGCAGCATTTGAGGAAGAAAATTGTTCGGCCCAGAGATTATTAGAGAGTGGAACTCAAACCTTATTGGCAGTCTATAATTCTCCGAAATCTGTGAAAAGTCTCGATCATCTTCGTTATATGCATTACGTCAAGTCTACAAAACTTAATAAACCTGTGCAGCTTACAAATATTCCACCAACAAGGGCAGCTGCTCATCAACATTTCAACCGTGTATATTATCAAGTTCAAACTTGGTTAGGACATGATTTGGAACCCTAGGTATGGAGTTGGGCAATGCGAAACAATTTTCTGGAGCCTATCATGACAATTTTACCACCTGCTCCAGAAGATTTACTAAATACAATTTTCTGCAACTGCAAGAGTGGTTGTGGTTCGCGATGCGGATGCAGGAAAGCGGGCTTGCAATGCCCTTTAGCTTGTGGCCAATGTAATGGGTAAGCTTGTCTCAATGCTCTATCATATCAGAGCGATATTAACGAAGATGGAACCTTTGACCCCGAAATCATGGAAGAACTTGAGACAAATGTCGTTGAAGACGATAATGAAGACAGTTTGAAATTTACCAGCAGCCAGAAGACGACGAAGAGGAAGAAGAAGATGGAAGAGGAAGAAGATGATTAAAATTATAAATTGTAGTTTTTGTACCCTTTATTCCATTTCTTTACTTTCAATAAAAATAAATGTATTCAATGATATTTTTTAATAAAAAGATTAATTCATAATTTATTTGTGTTTTTTTCATCATGTAAGAAGTTATAAATATCAATTAGGTTAAAATTCAAATATAATTCCTATATTTTCATTAACAATTCTGCAATTACATGGGCAGGTAAGTGTTGTTAAATAAATTAATACTGAATAAAAAGTGGATAAGTTAGGAAAAAAATGATAAAATATAATATAATAGTTAATAAAAATTGACAAATATTTATAATCATTGATTTATCGATAGTTCATCAACTATATATGGCGCGTTTTCGACCGGAGGCACCGGTTGACCTGAAGTGATGCTGTGACCGCGTGCTCTCCGCCCTCTATCTCGAAAACGGTTCACCGTATAAAAAATTTTTTCAAACAAAATTTGTAGAGAATCTTGTATTCTACAATATTGATAATGAGTACAAATAGCAAAAAACCCATAGGAAATGAGATATTTCCAAAAAAAGCGCAAAAAACCGATTTTTGTGACCTTTTACCTTGAAATTTAATAGTTGCTTACACCCTACCATATGTAGGTTTTGAGACAACTTTTAGGGTGTCAATATACAAGTATTTACAGACTTACAGCTGGGTATCTCGAATTCCGAGGTGAACTTACTATAATGACTGGACTAAGATATTTTCCGTGTTGAACACATTCAATAGACTAATCCAGGTAAAACAATTCAAAAAAAAATATTTTTCAAACTCATAATTGTCACTCCATTGATTTCAATTCAATTTAATATATGAAAAGTAATGTCGAGAATAGAATGCAATCTACATGGGACAGACATAACGTTACCATCAGGGGCGCTACACAGAACATAAAAGATCGAACATCCAATCGATGTTTCATCAAAAAAATTGATAAAACTTCATAATAAGTGGGGTACGTTATCTGACATAAAAATAATTTCAAGATCAGTTCAGTGACTTTCCCCGTTTCTCAGCTATGAATGAACGTCGAATAATGAGATTCAGCACAGCACAGATTTAGCACAGCAAGATTTTTCACACTGAGATTTTTAAATATCAAATAGAACTTTTAATGCAAATAGTTCCATTTATATGGATATCGCGTGAAGTCCCATTCAAATAATTGTCACAATAAATATATTTTTGTACAACTGTCATTGAAAGTGGCATTTTTAATGGTTGTCAAGAGTATGAAAAGATGATGTTCACAAAGTAGCGTGTTGAAAATGTTTTTAAGACTAGTGTTTAAAGTATTTTCAACACGATTTTTTTCGACCAAGTAGCAATAGACAGAACTTAATTATTCAATTTTCAAGGAAGATACAATTAAAATATGTTACAAATGTATTATATACATAATTTACATTATCATTATTTTATTTATGAACATAAATATTAAAAGTACAATTGAAACAACTGCTGATATTGATACCTTGCGATGTTGAAGAGTCTTGTAATATACTTGAACTAGCTGAGTTGACAATTTCATGGGCTTTCACATAGTCATGGGCATACTTGAAGACTGGCTATAAATCAAATTATCTATGAACAATTCGTTCAGGCCAGTCTCAACTCCCTACACAGTAGGTTAATGGACTGACACCTATCAGAAAACAACTACTCCCCTGGCTAATACCACGAAGGGCGTTGGATTATATCCGACAGGTGTCAGTGCAGGATTCTTCACTGAAGTTATTCCTGCATATGCTGTTGGCGATACAACTGCCGCAATAGATTTTCAATTATTGGAACACACTTGCAGACCGGTTTCGGGCTGTTTGGCCACTCGTCAGTGCAAGGTAGTGTATATCATCAACATAAAGTCGATGATTTCCGATAATTGAAAATCGAATTCCGTCAAAGTATCATTCCTCGAACTAAGCTGAAGCATACAACAAACAATAGGTTTGTCGTCGCCCCATCTGCCTGTGAACGAGGTAACCAACTGCATATCCGTAATTTGCCAATTCCTCGTATAAGGAAAAAAAACTTTCACATATAGTCAGTGGGCAAGAAATGAACTTTAAACGTTCAAGCCAGTCTCGAGTATACCTACACAGTAGGTTGAATGGACTGGTACCCATCAGAAAACAATGGTTAGTACCTCGTCCACTAGATGGAGTGACATTTTGTTGTTCGCTCCAACTTAGGAAGAGGAATAAAATACTCTGAAAGAATTCCGATTTTCAATTATAGAATATCATTGACTTTAGGTCGATGATGGCCACTATCTTGCACTGATGAGTGGCTAATGAGCACGAAACCGGTCTGCAAGTGTACCCGTTCCAAAATTGAAGGTCGACTATTTCACTTGTATTGCCAATTGCATATGCAAGAAATTTTCTGTGAAGATTCCTGCACTGACGCCTGTCGGATATAATCCGACGCCCTTCGTGGTATTAGCCGCACCCTCTACAGATTTTATTGTGATCGGAATGACTAATGCAGTTTTCAATGAAATAGATGTCTGCAAAAATTTCAGATCATCTGCATAAAGTAGTTTGTGATAATTTGAAGCAGAAATCATATCATTTATGCATTGGGAAACTGTAAAGGGTCTAAATACGAGGTGAGCTCGAGGTCGAAGGAAAAACATTGTTTGAAGTTTCTATAATTCACACATTGCTTGTATGATTTCAATGAGAAATGGAACCATGTGATCGATCTAATCAAGAACTCTCTGAATATCATTATTTGCAACGTCTACGTGAACACGATTGTCAAGTATTTCACTGACAAACTGATTGATAACACGACTATTTATACAGTGACAGCAGTTCATAAAACCATCCTCAAATTCTAAAATAAATTTTCGGACCATGAAAAGGAAGCTGTAATTTACTGGGTGAGGAAAAATGTACATATATTCGCAAAACCACAATACGTGCCACTATACAAAACTAGTATGAACAATGTAGGTCGTCTGTTCAAAAAATAAGGTGAATTTTAGTTTTTCTCAAAAAATATTCATTATTTCATCAAGTTTTATTTGTCCCCTTCAGTTCTTTTCAGATACGAAATACTTCTGCCATCGTTTCCACCAGTCCTAAGAGCAGTTATGATATACAATTTTTGGTATTCAGCGATTCAGTTTTTATCTTCTCAATCGTCGCAAAACTCCATTTCTTCATGACTCTCTTCAATTTGGAAACAGGAAAAAGTTCCGCAGGGTCAAATCTGGTAGATATGGTGGCTGAGGCATGATAACTGTGTTGTTTTGAGCCATAAAAATACTAACAAGCAATGACGAGTAGGCGAAGATTAGAGTTTTATCGACTTCGATATCACGCAGTAATTTTTTGGGATAAACTAAAAAGTTTGCTTTTTCTACACTTCTATAAAGTTCTCCATTATAATTGTCATATTTTTCAAATTGTGGAAGGTGAAAATACCCGATAAAAAAACAAATAATATGACATTAACCTCTGAAAACTGAAACATTCCTCCATCGGTTGTAGTTAATATTTAGGTAAACTTTTCGTCCCCTCGTTTAAGTGACGCCACTGATCTCGCTTCGATCGAGGCCTTCTAGATACCAGTCGGGCAACAATTTCCAGCGGATGTGACGCAATCTAAGGATATAGATTTTTTTTCAATCTGATCTTGATGCAGGTATCCTCTTTGGAGCAAATAGCAGCGGTTCCCACCTTTCAGCTCGACGTAGTTAATTAGATAATTTGTACCGAGTTTGAAACTAGTGAATGGAGGTTACACAGATGCCTCTTTTATTTCCATTCATGGGAACGAGAGAGAAGGCATCGGATGGGATTTTTAATTAAATCTGAAATGCCACTATAATTCAATTTGGCTTCGTTCCGAATTTGTTTCTGTTGCAACTAACAATAAATGAGAAAAGTTGGACGTTACGGACTGCAGGGAACTAATTTTATGCGAATAATGTAATTTCACTTTATCACTCAAATCCAGAGATGGGTTGATATTGCATAACTTTTTCAAACAGTCAGTGTGTTTCTCTAATTTTGAAAATAACTATATTCACCTCCTGCTTGGGACGTAATTCAAACTACAGTAGTAATAAATGCAAACAGTCAATCAGAATATTACTGGAGTTTTTCTCCCAACAGCAAATTATTATTTTAACACCTCGACACGTGTTAAAAGGTAAGACCTCGTTAGTCCTCAGCTCGCACAAGTTTCTCATCTTCTGAGAGTTGTCGTTCGTATGGGAACGACAGCTGATTAACGGAAAAACAGATTTTTTTTCAAACAGAAAGGGAAAGATCAAACTAATCATACTTAAAAAGTTATTCTTAATTATACCATAGATACCTGTTCTAGGTACCCGCGTCTTAAGTGTCATAAATTAATTTTACAATGTGTACTGTGTATAATGTAATGGTCAGGAAAATCTAATAATTCAAATATTATAAGCTATATAAAATTAATTTCACAATATTGCCTCATCTACTAGTCTTAAATCAATTTGTTTGTGTCCTTATGTAATAATCAGGTAAATCTAATTATTGAAATATCATAAGCTATATAAAATTAATTTCACAATATTGCCTCATCTTCTAGTCTTAAATTAATTTTACATCGTGTCCTCATGTAATAATCAGGTAAATCTAATAATTGAGATATTATAAGCTATATAAAATCAATTTTACAATATTGCTTCATCTACTAGTCCTGAATTGATTTTACAATGTGTGTCCTTGTGTAATGTAATAATTGGAATATTATAAGCTATATAAAATTAATGTCACAATATTGCTTTATCTACTAGTCCTAAATTGATGTTACAATGTGTGTCCTTGTGTAGTAGTCAGGAATATCTAATTATTGAAATATCATAAGCTATATAAAATTAATTTCACAATATTGTCGCATCCTCTAGTCTTAAATCAATTTTACATTGTGTCCTTATGTTATAATCAGGTAAATCTAATAATTGAAATAATATAAGCTATATAAAATCAATTTCACTATATTGCTTTATCTGCTAGCCCTAAATTGATTTTACAATGGGTGTCCTTGTATAATAGTGAGGTAAATCTAATAATTCAAATATTATAAGCTATATAAAATTGATTTCACAATATTGCTTCATCTACTGGTTCTCAATCGATTTTACAATGTGTGTCCTTGTGTAATAGTCAGGTGAATCTGATTATTGAAATATCACAAGCTGTATAAAATCAATTTCACAATATTGCCTCATCTACTATTCTTAAATTAATTTTACATCGTGTCCTTATGTAATAATCAGGTAAATCTAACAATTGATATATTGAAAGCTATAGAAAATTAATTTCACAAAATTGCTTTATCTACTAGTCCTAATTGTGTATAACTTGTTTTAAATACCACCTTCATACCTATCTCTTTGCAAATCTTTCCAAAGTTCTTCGTGTATAGGTAGTATGGAACTGGTTTTTGTCCTTTTTAAAAGTCGAGATTTTGTTTATTCTCAACCTTAACTTCCTCTTCCTTATCATGTCATCTACAATACCCCTTGAGGGGTTTCTTCATGTATTTCTATGGCCCCTTTGAAGAGCCTTGAAGAGGATCCTTTGGTTTTATCAAGAACTTGCTTGCAATCTCATGGCTTTTCTTCGAGAGACATTGACAAGACATTCAACAAGACATTGAAACCAGCACTTCATAATACAAATATTCTCTCAATAATTGAAAAAGGGTCGGACCAAACAGGTCTGACAGCTAGTCCTATTCCAAGTACAAACAATGCACCAGGACTATCTTCAGTTAACGCATCGTATATAGCAAGGTAGATCACTTCGACCGTTGTCGCATCGCCTTTGATGATGTCTGCCGCAGTAACAGACGAAACGTCAGGTATAAAAACCAGCAGACCACAGCAAATGAACCCGGAAATAATGAGTAATTTATTTGTGTTATGTTCATTGTTTTGAAGTTTTTGTGTTTTGAGTTATTTAATTGTGAATTTGCTGACACCCCACCTTTTCTTTGGAATGAAGATTGATTTTTATCATTATTGTAATTTCTCACAGGAATCCCGTTTCAGTAAGAAAATCATTCGCAATTTACTGTCGTAGATGAAAAAAAGTAACAATTACGAAAAATTATACTGCTGTTTTACATACCAAGGAAAATGCAAGGGTACGATATAGGTTAGTTTAATAACTGCTTTAGTTTTTCCTCGATTGCTTAGAATTATCGTAATCAAATCATTAACAGACATTATTGATCATTCGAACATAGTCGTGAACCGATGCTCATGCACAGAAACGCGGTGTGATATTATTGTTATTATCATGTTTGGAATGATAAATGCTATTGTGCATTCATCCATCAAATGCATGCATGTGAGCTGGGTATTATTATAATTCAACGAGTAAAAGTCGAATATGCTTGTAATTCATAAAGATTAGTTATACCTTGTTTGTATATGCAAATTTATGAAACGGGAAGTTGATTTATTGTGGAGAATATGGCCATTTCGATAAAATTATAGTTCAGTTGGGCAAAAAATTCAATGCTGGTGTTACTTTGATGTGAGTGCGTTTTTTGAGATAAAAATCGCGTGCTTTCAGCAGAACTGGGTGATTCATAATATTCAAAAGAGATTAATGAGGATGAAAATCCTGAATATTGAAGCTTTTCTCTGATAACAGCAGAAACTTGTCAAGTTGGAAGTGAGGTCATAAAAGTAGTGACAGCTTCATTCAAAATTGTATTTCCGAAAATGCAGTTTCCTATAAGGTTTTGTTCTGATTCTAACATCCGAAACTGGAAACATACAAAAATTTTCAAACAGTTCGAAATAGTCTCGGACACTTGGTTAAACAAGAACGCATTTTGAGGAGACCATTGTGTCACCTATCATATATATATATATATATATATATATATATATATATATATATATATATATATATATATATATATATATATATATATATATATATAAAGAAATGACGACGAGAAAATACTGTAGATCATCTCTATTTTGTTATGTAGAGTAGTATCCTTGTTATCAATTCAAGTGTTATCTAACATCAATCATCAATTATTCAAATCAAATGAATGATAAAACATCCTGTAAAATAGACAAAACAACTTTCCAAATGAATGTGCATGAGCAACGGAAACAGTTCTCAACAGTTCAGCTTCGACAGCAAGAACAATTCGGGACGGTTCAAGACAGTTTAGGATCATTTCGCAGTCGAAACCAGAATAGACGATTCATCAATCCGAACTTATCCTCAATAAACCAGAACGCTCTATGTAAACTGCATATGATCCTGACGTTCAGAACTTGAATTTCGTGGAACCAGAACAAACCTATTGTGTCATCGACAAACATTGTCACATAAACATTGTTGAGACATTGTGAAAGACAGTGAGAAGGAATTGTAAACGGCTGAGAACTGAACTCTGTAGTACATCTATTTTCACAGCTAAATCATGTGAAGGTTTTAGAAAATGTTGAGTTTCATACCAGGTCAAATTCTCAATTAACCAAATTTCAAATACCAGTCATAGCTAGTAAGATAAAAAAAATTATAGGTTAAGACACGATTTCAATTCGTTTGGATAATTCGTTATGAATTATCTCAACTTATGATTCGATTTTTTATTGAAGAGTCATGTAAACGTCATTGCCAAGTCACTACCCCCATTCAAAATGTTTCAACTACGACAATGGATGGAATATAATGAATAAGTAGAAGCAAAACGAGCAGGTGAAATTTACCGAAGTGTCCCGGCTTCGAGCATTTCTATCCTACGTAAGCGTAGGATGATGAGATAGTGATCAACATTAAAAATTATGAATAAATGATAGTAAATGAAGTTGTAGGAAAATTCTCTGAAAGTAACATTTAGTTGTTCCTCGTGGGTGTATTGTGAACGCTGTTCAATATTTCTTGGAGAAAGTGTTTTAGAATAGACTAATTGTGAAATTACCATTCATAACTTTATTAGTTGTTTTTGAATTATCATTCATATGAGTGGTGTTCAATCAGGATTTCGCAAATAACCAAGTGTAATCAAATAAGCCAAATAACAGAAATAATCACATAATGAAGGAAGCATCTCATTCATGTCTCGTTTCATTAAGTAACACTTAAGGATTTGGATACTTGGGATCCCCTAATTTCTTAAATAGTTATTTAGATTTTTCTGATATTCTACTTCGTTTCTAAGTAGCTATTAACTAGAAGATTCCACAATTTATTCCTTGACAACATTCTTTGACGAATTTGATAGAAACCTCATCATACCCTGTACTTTTTTTATTATTAAGTAGTGATTCCACAATATTTTTTACGTCTACTCCTGTGGCTGGTAAGAAAAACATAAGTTGTGTTGACATTTTGCACTGTAGTTCACATCCCTAAAGGCCTCCTTTGAAATAGATTTCAATTCATTTATCTATAATATTCGAGAAATATTCTCCGAATATTTCTGCGACTTTTAGTTCATCATCAGTATTTAAATTATTATCGTGATTTATAGAAATACTTTTGGTTTAATTAATTTAAGAGGGCTGTTTAATAATATGCCAGAGTGTTTTACTTTTGTTGCTGGATTCATTGACTTTTTTCATAAAATGATTGACTTTGTTCTGTCGTATCTCATTTTCAACAGCTTTCTTATTTATTTTATAAGCATTGTTACAAATTTCAGAGTTCTCGTGTTTCCTCAAACGATTCAAGTACTTGAGGTCATAATTTTTGCGCCTCAATGATGAAGAAAGATTATATTTTTCATTGATCTGCTTTTGGCATTTATATATTGAAACTTTGGGGAAGGCTGTCTCAAAGCACCAGTGAAAATGTTCTCAAAAACTACCAAATGCTTCGTTTATATTGGCAAAGTTGACATATGCAAATTTGTTGAGGAATTCCATATTACCCTTAAGAAGCAACTTAAATTCAGCTTTGGAGAGTTCATTAGGTTTTCTAAATTCTTGTTTTTCCTTTTTTGCTTCAGTTAATTCATTACATGTATGTATGTATATATAGTAGGGAGGTTGAGTGTATACCCACAACACATTTGATCCATTGTACTTCCTCCCGAAGAGTTGTCCTCCTAGGTCATCATCATCATCCATCATCCGGGAAGGTTTTGGAAGGTGCAGCGACCTTACTGTCGTTGCTGCAGGGGCAGCCGGTTCCTTGCTTTGGGGAAGAAGGAGGGCGCACTTATAGTTGCTGCCACTTCTACCTCTTTCGCTATTTTTCCCCTTTCGGCCTCGGCCATCACGAGGTGATCTGCTATGTCCAGCCTCATTCCGAGCTATAGATTGGGGTGGACATTTCTGTTCATCCCCAGCCACCGCCATAGATTGAGGTGAGCACTTCTGTCCAGCCTCGGAATTGGTTTTTGTTGTGACTGTTTGTTTGTTTCATATATATGTGTTTTCATGAGTAGCCAGGGAAGAGTTGGCCACCTCAGGCAGAGCCCCGCATTGCCAGAGGAAATCTGATTACAATGAGGTTTCGCCCGGTTCACTATGGGGATCGTTCGTAACCGCATATCACCCTGCAGCCATTCAACTGTGGGCACGATTCCTTATACCGTAGCTCGAGTAGGCTGGTCCACGGTGGCATGTTCTTCAAATGCTTTTGGGGAGTGTTGGTTCCCCTCACTCTATTAGTTTTTGTCACTGACCAGGAGTCCGGCGATGCCATCCGTAAGGCCACATATTGGCTTCCCAGACATGCCCTTCAGTCCCCTGGCCGTTCCCCTATCCGCCACCTGGGACGCGCCCCCACGCGAAATGAGTATATGTATATTCAATGTATATAAAGAAAGGAATACCCAGCAACATAGTGATCAACAGTTTTCACTGTTTCAACCGTTAAATAGTAGTGGTGGCGACATATTGATATTCTGCTCCTCAAAATTGATAATATCCAGAGAGAAAATTTCCGCTTTTCTTTGTAAAAGGCATTCTATAAATGAGGAACACCTTTTCTAGCTAGATATGATGAATGAAGTCATTCATTATTACTGTGCTAGGAATCACACGTTAAAAGGTAAGACCTCGTTAGTCCTTAGCTCGCAAAAGTTTCTCAACTTCTGAGAGTTGTCGTTTGTATGGGGGCGACAGCTGATTAACGGAAAAACAGACAGGCAGATTTTATTATAACTCATTTTTTAATTGCATTTCCATGAATTAGATATTCATGAAATATTTTGTCAACATCTGTTATTGTTTCAAAAGTTGCGATGGGAAGACACTGTTTATTCAAGTAACTGAAGCCAAACAGCTGTTCATACAAACACTTGGCCAGCGTCGTAAAACCCCAGATCCCAAAGTGTCAGCATTCTTTCTTCAGATGAGATGTGCGAAATTTCACTGTGATGTCTGTGGGAGAGAAAAAATGTTATACAAGGAAACAGTAAATTAACTGAATGGTAATTTTGAAGAATTCATAGTATTATCTGTTCTTGGATTCAACAAGCTTGCAAGATCATATTTCAAAACATTGTTCCTCGTAAGAATAACATTTTATCGTGAGCGTGGTTGCTCCCAAATATACCTGGTATGACAAAAATGATCTGAATGGTAGGGTTTGAAAGAATTTAATGTTTATCACTGCTTTTTGCATTAACAAGTGTAATGGAAATATGAAAATAGATGAAAATCAAGCGAGAACACCAGTGTATCACAAAGGCGGAAATCAAAATTCTTGTTTCAAAAACATGTTTTTGTTTTCCACATAACTTTGAACGTGCCTGATGAATACATACGGTTACGTGAATTACCAAACACAAAGTAAACGAATTTAGACAAATGAAACATAAATAGTGCTGAAGACATTATATATGTGCAGAGTTTATTTATTCTTTTATTTATTTTTGACCCTAAATAGGTCTAATTACAAGAATGATTCACTTAAAAACATCAATAAAATATTGTATTTTAATTCCCATCATCCTTCATATTCACGTAATTGATCACTTATATTCAAATATTTCAAGATACATGATACTATTTTATCCTATATGAAGGTCAGAGTTCTGTTATTCAGTGTGTAAAAGTCAAATGGAATAATTTCATTATTTTGGTTATGGTACATATTTCAACAAAATCACGAAACACGTCAAATTCAAATTATAATTTGACATAATACAACTGAGAAATGCTACCTCTACCTTCAACCCCTGTTGAATGACATGTACAACATCAAATTTTTTAAATAGGAAGTATATTATAGGCTTGTGATATATCGTTTGAAAGGTCTCCTTATTCTCTATTCAAAAATGTTACCGCTCTTAAGTTTATTGCAACAATTATGATAAAATAAGTTAAAATAATGTGGTTACCGAAATTCCATAAAATACAATCAAAACTTATTGCAATGTGCTCAAAACTTATTTCATGTTGGGGTATTGATAATGAGAAAGTAAGCAAAAACCATAGCATTGTTCTTTTTAGATGGTATCCTTTGAAAAACTGTAAATAATTTCCGTGGCAACGTTAGTTCAAAACGCCTTGTCAACTTGTTTTGTATGTCACAACATTAGTTGTCAGTATTTCAATTTAAGTTTGAAGTTCGTTAACTTCAAGTCTGACAAATGGTTAGATTAACGGAAATGCATAAAATAACAGCTTCAAAAATGATTAGTTACGGAGATAAAACCCGAACACAAAAGGAAGTAGCTCGCCTATTTCATGAGAAATTTCCCAATTTTCCGCCCATATCTCAAGGAACAATAAGCAAAATAGAGAACCCACATTCATCGAGAATACAGGCATTCAACACATTCAATGTTAGTCATACATCGATAGTAAACATATTGAAAGAAAATAAAATGCATCCCTATAAAATGATACCTACTCAGGAGCTCATGGAAGACGACTTTGATAGAAGATTTTATTTTTGTGAGCAAATGATGGACATGTTGGATAACAATATCATCCAATTGGAAGACGTTATGTTTTCTGATGAGTGTTCTTTGTCTCTTAACGGTCATGCTAATCGGCAGAATTGGCGCTACTGGTCAACGAAAAATCCTCACTGGATGAGAGAAGAACCGCAATACCCAAGGTTGATGTTTGGGCAGGGATTGTGGGAAACCATATCATTGAGGGCAACTGGAAATGCGATGATTATTTGACACTACTTCAAAATTATGTCATTCCAAGTTTAGCAAATTTATATCCCGATCCAGGAAACCCTCAAGTTTCATTGAAAACGATATGGTTTCAGCAAGATGGAGCACCACGAGATTACCAAGTTAATGTCCGGCAAGGTCCGGCAATCGTTGGATAGGGAGGCGAGGATCGATTGAATGGCCAGCGCGATCACCTGATCTTTTATCATTAGATTTTTTTATGGGGATATTTAAAGAATAATACTAAACTGAACTTATAAATTTGAATGACTTAAGAGAAAAAATAACGCTTGTGATCAGGTCAGTCACGCCTGATATGTTAAATAATGGTAGAAGACAGTTTTATTTGAGTTTCATTTTACATTTCAGTTTCTGAGTGTATTTTATCGAATTTCGGTAACCATATGATTTTAATTTATTTTATCTTGATTGTTGCAATAAACTTGAAAGCGATAACGTTTTTGAATAGGGAATGAAGAGACCTGTTAAACGATATATCACAAACCTATACTTCTCATTTGAAAAATTGGGGGTTGAACCGGAGGTGGCATTTTAACGTTGAAAAATGTCAAATCATAATTTACATTTGACGTGTTTCGGGATGTTTTCAAATATGTACAGAAACCGAAATAATGAATTCATTTCAGTTGGCTTTTACACACTGTATAATGAATTCCAAATCTTTTTCTGGGATGAAACTCTCTGATCTACCTCGTGTACGAGTCATTAAAAATTTGTAACTCCCTTTGTACCAAAAAAAAAATTACTAAGATAAGGAAATGGAAGTGGTTCCCTTTAATACCATTCATCTACATACCCATACCAACGAATAGATTTTTCAGAATAGTGAATGGAAACATCGTAGAATACAAAGGATTTTTTTTATTTCGAACACTTAACTTTTCAATGAATCGTTCACATAATTTCCAACTGAAATTCCAAATGGGAAATTAATTTCATTAGCAAATAATGATTAATCCGATTCATCAATTTTATTCTGAATGGATTCAGCTGGAAATTTTATTCAATGTGAATGGCTTCCTATTTTTCTATTTCAGGCCATAATCTCATTAGTATGAAATTGGATGAAAACACACTTGATTAGAGAATTCGTTTCTGATCAAGATTTGGCTAAACATATACTTTGAAATATAGGTCGATTGAGTTTTAAAAATTCTATTTATGGATGGGTCAACGTTGCAAATTAAAAACTTCATATAAATATGGTGAGAAAAAAAGTTGATGAAGTAGCTTTCACGTTACGCTTGAACCAATCGTTTCTGTATGGTTGATCCTCAAAATTTCTTTTGGGTCAACATTACAAAAGTTAAATTTTTAAAAGTTTTTAATTTTGTGAAAAATCGATTGAGTAATAAAATAATATGGAAATGAATATAAGAAACTGAAAATTTCGGCATGAAATTTTAAAATATTGATTTCCCCAAATTCTGGTAAAACAACTGGTTTCCCGGCTAATACCTGAAACAACATTGAATTAGTTTGATAGATATCTGCAAGATTAACCTCACAGAGGTTAGTCTTGCAGATATTTACCTATTATTCATTCAGCAGTAGGACCAAACTGAAATCAATCGAGTAGATCAGGGGTTCCCAACCTTTTTGCACCTGCGTACCACTTGTCTTCTTGAGAAATATTGGCGTACCACCAGAACTAAATATTTTAATGAACGTATAATATTTACTCTTCTGAAAGTGTTTAAAAGCTTTTTCAATTAAATTTCTGAGAATTATTATTTAATGGTTAGATATTTGTATATTTATAACATGCTTATAATAAAGAAGGAATAAAAAGATTAAACAGTTTTATTTATTACCCATAGGTCTAAAACATCTTTTGCAATTCTCAAACTAGCAAGGTATGACGCCTTTATCAAGTTAGTATCACTTAGTTATGACAAACTTCGTCAAACATTGGGTTTGTTTCTTTAAAAAATTAGATTTTCTTTCAAAAAATTCAATGAGCTTACCAATCAAATCAGGGTGCTTAGTATTTTGGTGTCTCATCAGTAAAGAAGGCTTCACGGATTGGTTCGAAAGTGTTTCAAGACATAAAACACATTGGTCGGTCGGTAGCCAAGCGGTTCGGCGTGGGTGCTTTGTTCACCCACTCGAATTGACCGCCGTGTTGGTCGGTGGTTCAAGCCCTAGTCTGAACGATCGATCTTCAGTTGCAATCGTCCAACCCGTGTTAGGAATCACACGATAAAAGGTGAGACCTCGTTAATCCTTAGCTCGCACAAGTTTCGACTTCTGAGTCGTAGGAGTGCGACAGCTGGTTAACGAAAAAACAGATTTTAAACAGACAGATTGAGGAATAGGAATGTCACTGGTTTCAGTCCCTGGCTTCACTATAAAACCGTACTATAAGTACGGTAAGTAAGTAAGTGGAATTATAAATTCCAATGTAATATAAAAACAAAGATGTCAGGTCGTTCACTGGGTTATGGGTATTTCGTTTTTCCAGCTACCCGTGAGCTGAGTCATGTTTGCTATTAACAGCATGTTGCTCACATCACTTATGCGTACCACCTGGAACGTTCCAGTGTACCACCGATTGGGAACCCCTGGTGAAGATCATCTACAGTAGAGGAAGGATTCGACACGAAAACCGTGTACCTGGGACCCGACTCACATCAACCACAGCTCGACTACATGTATGAAACTTTCAGTTAAGAGAAATATCTTAACTAGTATCCCATCTCAAAAAAAAATAACCTCATTATTTAAAAAAGGCGATGAGACAGACATTATGAACTACCGACCCATATCACTCACTACACACCTGGACAGAGTATTTGAAAAGATCATAAAAAAGGCTGATATCGTATGTCTCAAAATATAATATTATATCTGACCGTCAATTTGGGTTTCGCGAAATATTATCTACCCAACCATTATAAGGCCATTTTCAACTAACTCGAAAATGGCCTTATAAGCCGAAACCGGTGGTATCGAATAAATAAACACAGTAGAAACTAAACAAAAGTATTTTCTTTATTCTATATTCAACATGAATTTCTACAAAATAAATAAGTCATCAATCGAACAAACCAAAAAATCACTTTATAAACTCCGAATTGTGAATTTGTCAATTAATAGTTGAAAATGTGACAGCGAACTTCTATTTTTATAAACAAACTTTCATAGCCTACTCAATTTAATTAACTTAATTTGCAAGCGGAGAATGACAAAAATTATCAAAATCAAATTTGGCTATGAAGTAATATGCATCGATATAGAAAATTGTAAATATCTCGAAAACGATCACCTCCAGCGTTGTTGAGGAGGTGTACCTTTTTTACTTGGAAAAGGTGTGGGAATTAGGTTTTTTCATGAAAAGTACCAACAGTTTACTGTCAAAAAGTTAGGTCAATTTGAAATAAATAATGACAGCGTACGCATTAGAGGGCGCTGCGATTTTACGCGATTTCCCACGTCAAAAAAAACCCAGGTACCGAATTTCGTGCAAATAACTTAATTTTTAAAAGAGTTATTTTCAAAAAGCGAACAAAAAAATTAAATTGCAACACCCCGAGATACGGGGTGTTTTTTCGGACACAAGTTCATATAGACTTTTTTCTTAAAATTGTCTCGGGAATACGACACTTGAATATTTTAATGTACTTATGTTACACCCTGTATAGGTATATATTAATGTGTGTATGTACGAAGAGGTATAATCATCATAACATGTAAATCCAGCCAGTGTTTAATATATTTCCATCCATTCAAAAGTTTTACTTCTATTCACGCTGTGTGAATGTATTGCCACTAACGATAAATATCTCCTAAACTCTTAAACAGTGCATTCTATTCAAAACGAGCCACTCTGATTGACTTTAGATACAAGATTTGCAGGAAAAATAAAAAACACGTCAGCCATAGTATACAGGGGGGCACATTTTGACATATTCACATTTGATGTTACTTGCCCTATCGCACCCCTAGAGCATGTCAACAATTTCTTCAAAAACTGAATGTTTGGGCAAGAATTTTAGGTTACCACATCATAGGACTTTCTTTATCGACGATAATTTGACCAGTGATAAATATTGAGATATGTTGGAGAATCGAATAATGCCATGCATCAATAGAGCAACTGAGGAGGATATAAATTTATTCGAAAACAAAATAATTTTTCAGCAGGATGGTGCACCTCCTCATTATGCAGCTCCAGTGCGACAATTTTTGAATGCTCATTTTCCTGGTCGCAGAATGGCCACCCAGGTCTCCGGATCTGACTCGGGTAGATTTCTTTCTATTGGGTCATTTGAAGTCTAAAGTGTATGAGATAGAGTCAACAACATTAGAAGATTTGAAAGAGAATATCACGAGGCATTGCAGATAACTACCTCTTGAGATTATCAACCATGTGAGGGCGGCAATGGAAGCTCGTCGAATTTTTTTCTTCTCATTGTCCAGTCATCAGATTTTGATTCAAAAATTAATAAAATTCTGTTTTTCTGATTTATTGCTGCCATATTTGCCTCTAGAACGAATATTTCAAAATGTGGCCTCCTGTAATTGTTGACTTGTTTTTTATTTTTTCTGCAAATCATTGTTTCAAAAGTTATTCAGGGTGGCTCGTTTTCAACTCAAATAATTTGTAGCTCCCGAACCATCACCTTTAGAGACGATATGTTTTATACTCTGTTAAAATCTGCTCATCGTGGAGCATCTGATAATGCTAAACAAAATAAGGTGATTCATTTAAAAAAAAATGGTGACATGCTCTGAGGGTGCGATAGAAAAGTAACATCAAATGTGAATATGTCAAAATGTGTTCCCCTGTATACTCTGGTTGGCAAGTTTTTTTATTTTTCCTGGAAATAATTGTACCAAATGTTATTGAGGGTGGCTCGTTTTGAATGGAATGCACTGTATATCCTTTTCAATATCGTAGATTTTATTGGTATAACTTTATATCTGCATATCTATCTGTTTTGTACCAACTTCTTAAAATCGAATTGTTACTGATATACGAAGAAAGTGCTTTTGCACTTACTGCCATTTTCTATATTCATCTATTATTACTATTATTATTGTTACGTTGTGTGAAGCCTTTCAAATGAATACAGTAGTCATATTATTCTGGTATTATCCGAAAAGTTATAGTTGTTAAAGGGAGCCCAAGCGGGGATTTCGAGATTTACTAAAGCGCGGCAGATTAATATACAGGGGGATACCTTGTATCTGGTTAAGTACCTCCACCAAATATGAGCCCCATATATGAGGCCGCCTGTGAAGGATAAAGGATCAGATTAGTAAAAAAAAATTGATCATCAGAAATTCTCGAGCGCGTCAGATTAAGGTAGGGTGAGTTAATTACCTGCTGAAAAATGTATATTCCAGTAATCTGACAATTTGAGAGTGACGTAAAGAAAGGGGAGGGCAGCAAAGTGGTAAAGAAATAACGTCATTTTGACATTCTCGATCGTAGCTGATTTTTTTTTAATTTTGAAGGAAATAATTCACGGATAACGAAAAATATATAATCTGACGATTTCCGCAAGTCGAAATAACAAAAATCCGTCGATAAAGTTCAATGCGTGCAGCTGTGTGATACCTATATTTCCCTCTCCGAGTTTCTATTCCTTTATTCCCTATTCACTTTTTCTCTATCTATTACTCTATCTATTACTCTATCTATTACTCTCTCACACCGTCCCCACTCTGAATTCTGTTGCCTTAACGCCATCACAGCTGATATGTTTTCACCACTTTTATTTGTAACTAACGTTATTGCAGTTTCGTCCTATGAGGACATTTTCAAACTTATACTATATATAAGTTTGAAAATGTCTTCAAACAAATTTTCAAACTTATACAATATGTAAGTTCGAAAATCTTCTTATATGACGAAAATGCAGTAACTTTAGTTACAAATGAAAGTGGTAAAAAACATAGAAATTTCAATTCACCTTCTCTTCATTAATTATTCAATTTATCATAAAAAATTGAATTTTTTTTAGCATTTTTTTAAAATCATTTTCTTATAAATACAAGTATTCTACTTAAAAAACATACACTCATTTATTTGCATGCTATTTCCTGAGCTTTTCAATTGATTGAATTCAATGATTAAAAAAAATTTAAAAAAATATTGTTTTTGTCAGATTAGGCGAATCTCTTTAGATAATCGTCAGATTATGAGACAGCACATCTAAAACATAAAGATGAACCATATATATCTCAATCTGACGCGCTTGAGTATTTAAAAATGACGATTTGTTTTGCACATTATAATGATGGCTGTGAGTTTGCGTCAGATCGAAATCGTCAGATAATGAGAGTTTTTTTTGTTGCACTTAACACCCCCTTGAAAAATCTGACGCACTCGATTAAATTCTTTGTTCTTTTCACTTTTAACCCTTACGTACAACCACCCACATCATGCAAACGATCAGATTCACATACCAACATCATTAAAAATACGTAGGACATTGATGTTATCAATATCTGTTGCGCTCGAATATGTCCATGCAACAGTATTTTTTTACATATTTAAAAATCTATAGCCCCCACCGATGAAAAGGAATATATCATATAACATTTTTTCTTCTTATTATCTAAGCTTTGCAACCTAATATGTCTCAATGACGCTCGAGTAAATCCCCATTTTGCATCGTGGGCTCCCCTGCTATTGTGATATTTTACTACACGTATGTATATCTTCTCGATACAGTATCCAGGATTATTTTGATATTTAGAAAAAAATGTTGAATGTTGCGAAACTCATGTTGAAACAAGATTTCCATTATGAGTTTAGAATTGTAAAGGCTACATCGTCATCACAAGATTTAATAGAAATGAAACGTCTGAGGACATTTCAATTTCCTGTTTTTCAAAGAACGTTCAGATTCAAAGTAAATCGCTCCATTTCAGTAGCAGCCGTTTCTTGGGAGTTCGGAAAATTACATGAATCGAACGAATTCAGAAAAAGGTATAAAATATACAATATGCGGATCTTGATGTTAAGCGCTTTCTCTGCAGGTGACACATTCTTTCGGATATTTTACGGAAATTCACATATGTGTGGAGTATTGAACGCAAATCAGCTGAATGTGATTGACCAGTTTTGACGAAAGTATAATAGTGATGAATTTGGTGCAGTGTGATATTATATATTTTCGCATATTGGTAAAAAGATAGGTAAGAAGAAATTCCGGAATTTTGTTGATGTATCGTTGGAGATTCACGTCATTCCAGTGAGTTAGATTTTATACTCATCTTTTGATTCTATTTATGATAATGATGACGAGTACAATATAAACAATATAGTCTTCATTTTCGAAATGCTTTTCACTACATAGTAGATTTTCCAGTTGTTCTGCTACTCTACACAATTTTACAATGCAATTAATACAAACTATCGACTTCGATTATGAATCAAATGATAGTTTCAATAAAAGGTAGCCAGAGGGTGCAAAGCAAAGCAAATCAGGTCATTTATTTTCACAAATGGTTTGTCTATTTCCAGAAAATGTTTCATGAAAAAAATCAACAGTGGTGGGAAATCAACTTCTTGTATGAAGGTTTTTATGCCTGAGGTTTCGTCTACTGCTGCGGTGAAATCAGTGTTTTGGAAATGTTACTATCATTTTTTATGTGAGAGTATACTATATGAATAATTTTTTGTCTGGGATGTAATGATTCATGACAGATCGAAGTTATCCTTCACCGTCATCTGTTACATCAAATTTGGTTCTTTATTGAAATGTTCTGTTGATCATTCTGTGGTGACTGGTGCGGTGATTGGGAGAGTTATAATTATTGGATCACACCAAGTAACGGGCCAAGGTATTCCAAAATACGATGTCTTTTCAAAAAATTTGGTGAATTTTAATTTTTCTCGCGTTGAGTGGCCTGGTTTTCATGAGGAGAGAGAGAAATCATCATGCTTTCGGGCTCTGTAATACAAAGAAAGGTTTCGAAAAGGAACTAGGCATCATCAAAAATGACCTTCAACGAAATGTTAACTCCAAAGTGATGGTGAAACAGGCTTTAGCTAGAAGACAGCAAGAGCTGCACAAGGAAGCGAAGACGCCACAACCAGTCCTTGTGCTTCCCTACATCAGAGGATTGTCGGAAACGATAAGAAGGATTGGGTCCAAGTACAACATCAGAACCTGCTTCAGATCCGGTAACACTATCCATAGCAGCCTCACGAAAACCAGGCCACCAAACGCGGACTGCGATTCCAAGAATTACATTTACCGGATAACCTGCCAGCGCGGAGAATCCTACATCGGTGAAACTAAGAGGCCATTAAAAGTTCGCCTTGCCCAGCACAAAAAACACACACAGCAAGGAGAACCCAGCAAATCAGGAAAAGCAGAGCAGGTTTGGATTCATCAACATAACATCAAGTGGGTTCAACCGGAAATCATCCACAAGGAGGAATCCTCAGTGGTTTAGGAGAAAATTCAAAGAAGCCGCATATACAAGGATTGCCTTGGAAAACGATGACAGCATTTAATAAACAACTTGACAGCTGTTGTCAAATTTATAAGCTTTTAATTAATAATTGTTATAAAAAGTGTGTTCAGTGGTTATTTTTCGAACCATTTCTGGAAAAAATTTTTCAATTTACTAACAGTGAAATGGCAGATATGCATTTCTGTTGTGGAATGGCTCACGGAAACTCGAATACTGCAAGACGCATTTACCATGGAAGATTTCCTCAGCGTGTAGTGCCTAATAGAAGAACTTTTGTATGTCTCCATGCACGACTTTCTGAAACAGGCAGCTTTAAAAGATCGACGGTTGTCATTGGGAGGCCTGCAACGGTACGAACAGTTCAAATTGAAGAAGCTGTTTTAAATGAGATTGAAGTAAATCCTCATACCAGTACTCGGAAAATAGCTGAAGAACTGAATATTACCCATGTCACAGTGTGGCAGATTTTAAGAGCCCCGCAGCTATATCCCTATCACATCAACGTGTGCAAGCTCTATTGCCCAGATATTTGCCTGCAAGACAAGCTTTTTCTAATTGGTTACGCGGTAAAATAAGAAGAAATCCAGTTTTCCTAAGTCGAATATTGTTTACAGATGAAGCTTGTTTTTCTCGCAATTCAATTATTAACTTTCACAACAATCACATTTCGGACGAAAACAATCCACACGCCTAAATAGAAATCATTTTCAAGAACAGTTTTCTTTCAATATTTGGGTTGGAATTGTCGGTGACCATCTCATTGGGCCTCACTTCCTTCCACCTAGACTTGATGGAGAAGAATACCGAAGGTTTTTAGAATTTGTTTTACCTGGACGTTTAGAAGAAATTCCAGTCATGGAAAGATTCCGTATGTGGTACATGTACGATAGTGCTTCACCACACTTTAGTGTAGTGGGACGGCAATTTTTGGATGAAAATGCAATTCTTGGAATCGCAGTCCGCGTTTGGGGGCCTGGTTTTCGTGAGGCTGCTACGGATAGTGTTACCGGATCTGAAACAGGTTCTAATGTTGTACTTGGAACCAATTCTTCTTATCCTCTCCGATAATCCTCTGATGTAGGGAAGTGCAAGCATTGGTTGTAACGGCTTCTCTTCCTTGCGAGGCTCCTGCTGTCTTTTAGCCAAAGTCTTTTCTACCATCGCTTTGGAGTATCCATTCCGCTGAAGATCATTTTTGATGATGTCTAGTTCCTTCTCGAGACCTTCCTTTGTATTACAGAGCCCAAAAGCACGGTCTAATAGAGTCTTGATGATTCCTCTTTTTGTCGATTGATGGTGGTTGGATTCGTGGTTCAGATACTGTCCCGTATGAGTGGGTTTTCGGTATACAGATGTTTCCCACTTAGTGTCGGTCCTCTTCACCAAAACGTCTAGGAATGGCAATTCATTGTGGATTTCCTTCTCCATTGTGAAAGTGATGGAAGGTCTTACGCTGTTGATGTGTTTCAGAACGGCGTCTAGTTCAGTATTCCCATGGTTCCATATTATGAAGGTGTCATCAACATATCTCAACCATACTCGAGGTTTCTTGTGTGCTTCTTCAATGGCCAGAGTTTCAAACCACTCCATATATATGTTGGCTATGACTGGTGAAAGTGGCGATCCCATTGGCAGTCCCTCATCTTGTGTAAAGAATTCGTCCTTCAGTTGGAAATAACAGTTTCGTACACAGCATCCTAGTAATTCCATAATTACTTCTATAGGTAGATTCGTTCTCTCTTTCAGGTTCCCGTCTTCGGATAGCTTTCTCTGTATGATTTGGAGTGCTTCTTCGACCGTAACGTTGGTGTAAAGGCTTTCCACGTCGAAACTAATTAGTTGATCTTCCTGTGTGACTTCAATTGACCCTAGTAGTTCGACAAAATGTCTTGAATTCTTCACAAAAGACGATGTTTTTCCTTGTAATGGTTGTATTAAGGGAAGTAAAAATCTAGACAAGTTTTGAGTAGCCGAATCTCTGGAGCTGATGATCGGTCTAAGCGGAACGTCCTTCTTGTGGATTTTGGGTAGACCATACAAGTGAGGGGGCTTACTGTGGTGCGGTGTTAGCCATGATCTTTCCTTGTCCGAAAAGTAGACTTGGTGTTTTTTCAAAATCTGGTACAACTTCCTTTTGATTGATGCAGTAGGGTCCCGTACGATCTTTGTGTATCGTCCCTTCTGCAGAACCTCTTCGATCTTCTGTTCGTAGAGAACGGTGTCCATTACCACAGTAGCGTTTCCTTTATCTGCACCTTAATGGTGTTGTCTCTACGTAGGCCGTTCAGAGCTCTACGTTCTTCCTTGTTGATGTTAGATGTTGGAACTGGTTCTCGATCCAACTGCTCTCTAATTTTCCATCTGAACTCTTCTGCCTCGGTCTGGTCAATGAAGGAACTGGTGGATTCCACTGCAGTAATTATCTCCAAAGTGGGCACAGATGTTGGCGTATTGGCAAAATTCAGGCCTTTCCTCAACAAGGATTCCTCTATTCCCGTGAGCGGGCGGGAACTCATGTTGATGACGTTGGTGGCTTCATAGTTGTCCTGTTTTCGGTCTGTATTTGGGCATTGTTTCCTCACTAACTTCCCCCACTTTCTGTTGTGGGTATTCTCCATGTCTTGGCGGATCTTCAAGCACGTCCTTTCAATCTTGGCAAAGATTGGTCCATGATCATCTTTCAATGTCTCTCTTCTTATTTCTTCGAATCGTTCTGTGGCATCCTGCAGCAAAGTTGACCTCTTCCAACGGTGATAATTGATTTGAGACCTTATCAATGCTCGGCTGGCGCGTTCCAATATGCGTTTAGCTCTCTCTCCTGGGATTGGCGATTTCAATAGAAAACCTTTGGGGATGATGTTATTGTCTCTGGCTCTGCACAGAAAACTGAGGTGAGTTTCTTCCTTTGTAAGCTTGACCATAGTCTTCTCATATCCTCGGAATAAGTCGCTGGTTCCGGGTCCGTACCGGGTATTCAACGTTTGTTTGAAGGTGATTGACAATTATTCTTTTTTACTTGTTTCAGGGATTTCAAATCATCTTATATAGTAGACAATGGAAGTCCGAACTAGTGAAATTCATCACGAAACATTGTCAATCACCTTCAAACAAATATCGATTTACTCAATAAAATAGATTGGATATTACCACAAAGTATTTTAGGCATGTCATTCTGAATTATCTACTGATTATGGATACCAAATATTAAATAAATGAATGAATAAATGAATAGAAATTTGAATGGAGGTTTTTGAGTTCATCGCGTTCAAACAGACTGACAGACAGACATACATGGCGGGGAAGTTTGATAATATAAATATAGTTTTACGGTAACCGTATGCCAAACGGAAAAAATACGAGACGAGAAACATAGTTTAAACATTAAGGAAAAACAGTATCACATCACTTTTCTCTTTGAACTGATCCTTTTGATATTACGTTGAAAATGTATGTTCAATGTATAAGTTTGAAAATGTCCTCATAGGACGAAACTGGAGTAACGTTAGTTATAAAAAAAGTGGTAAAAACATGAAAAGTTTCAATTCTCTTTTCTTCATTATTGAATTTTTTTGGTTGAAACTTCAGCACCCTGTAGAAATGTACGATTCCATGTATTGCAGAAAAAGAAAATTTCCAATGAAATCACGTCTGTGAAGTAGAAAATTCTGTTATTCCATATTAATATAATACCCTTTTCTCAAATCGAAAAGTTCCCATCTATGCGACCACAATGTAGACGATGTGGTCAGCACGCTTCAGGTATTTTCTGTCTCGACAGAAGTTTCCTGGAAAGAACAAAAACAAACTTGATTTGATTTAGTTTTTCTGGAGTTGTGCGAGTTGGCAATATATTCGCGATAATAAATAGGATCGATTCAGCAGATTCCCAGTTCCGTGTTGTGTTGACATTAGTTTTCCTGTTTACAGTGGCTATTTTGTTCAGTGTTTTGTTCATTTTCGGTTCAGCTGCATGTTACGTTGTAAATTAATGAAAAGCTTTGTTTACCCCGTCCCAAATTATAAATTGTATATAATATCTGGTTATGTTACATATGCTGCCCCGTTTTATTTGACTCCGAATGCTCAAATTAAAATATTAATGATTTCATATCAAACATGCGTTTCCAATATGCAGACACCAGATAAATTGAATCATACAAATGGAAGGCTTTTAGATTGGAATGGTGCTATATATTATTTTGATTAGGATGATGTGTTTTTGAGAATTATCTATCTTACTTCTGTGGTATATTAATTTCCAACAGATTTCTAATAGAGTCTAAATGAATTTCAAATGAATTGTTTGATGGAGCCGTTACTACGTAGTAGGAGATTATCATGGTGGGCGACCCTCTGTCGTATGTCACCCATATTTGGAATAACGTACTCGAGAAATATGGAGGATCAAGAGCTGATATTTCTGAAGGTGGCCCTAAACGATCAATCTGCTCAATCAAATGATTGACGTGCGCTTCAATCAACTGCAATCGACCCTTCAATCTTTTGATCAAAACCTTCTTCTCACCAGAAATGGGACCACTGTATACTAGCTGTTCGTTCGCTGGTGGTTCATTTCGATGAGCAATGGTTTTGAACACGGAGTTGGCCTTTCTCTTCCTCACATTGGTTGCCCTCAAGAGGAAAAAACAACATAAAAAGAAACGACGGTGATCAAAGAAGTGTTACATGGTAATGATGCAGTATAATCGATCCACTCATAAATCAGTCCTTAGAATGCCAAGTTGATGAAGAAGACAACCCGCTCTTGGATGAGCAAAATTAACATTTTCAACAGGACGGCGCACCGCCACACTACACATTGCATGTCCGACATTGGCTCGATCAACGGTATCCTGACAAATGAATTGGCGAAAGAGGCGCTCTGGAATGGCTGGCGAGATCTCCGGATTTAACGCCATTGGATTACTTTCTCTGAGGTTATTTGAAGACAGTGGTATACAAAACTCTCCCTCAGGATATTCAGGATCTAAGACATAGGATCACTGACACATGCATACAAATTAATAACGAAACATTTACAAAAGTCCGACAGGAATTTGAGACGAGATTGTACTTTTGCTTAGCTACTTATGGTAGTGTGGTATATTGAACACCTAATAAAGTAAGGTACATTTATTTAATTATGATACCTATTATTTTATTTTTTATTATAATTAATTTTTTTCCTACCCTATTTCACGAAAACAGATCAACCAATTTCAGTTTTATAAACGGGGATGAGTGAGGATTTTTAAGATCTTTAAAATGATGTGTTACAAGATAGGGGGTGCCATTCTAAATTATTAAGCGGGGGTAGCTAGGAGTAGGGGGATTAAACCTAAAATATCACTGGCACTGGTTTTGAACTTCCCCATCAATATCTAAATTGAAGTGTTTTTCGCCTACGGCAAATTCTCCCTGCTAAACGAAGTACTAGGGATGGAAATTTTTGAAATGAAGGCACTGTATATAATATATTTAGGCCAGGGTTTATTCCAATTTTCGAAGCAGTTTTGATATACACTTTTTGGTATGTCCTTGAGCTTGCTCAGCGATCCGATATGCATCTCCTCAATCGTCACAAATTGCCATTCTTTCATGGGTCTCTTCAATCTGGACGGCAGAAAAAAGTCACTGGGGGCAAATCTGGTCAATATTGTGGCTGAGGCATGATAACGGTGTTGTTTTTGGCCAAAAAATCAAGAACAAGCATTGACGTGTGAGCAGGTTCATTATCGTGATGCAATGGTTTTCCACAATACCGGATGATTTCTTCGTATTGCTTCTAGTAAGAGGCACATAACTTCAAGTTGATACTTGTGGCACTACGCCATGGTTATTGAATGAAGTAGTGGGGGAAACCTTGATATTTGCTTTTGTAGATTTTGGCCCTCCTCGGTTGAGACGATTGAAGCTTGGTTTTGATGTCATAACGAAATACCCATAATTTGTCACCAGTTATCACCCTTTGAAGTAAATGAGTATCGCCGTTGATGTCATTCAACAGTTTTTGAGCGATGCTCATGCAACGGTTTTTTTTTGGTCAAATTTGTTTTCAGTATTTTGAAACAAACTTTGCTGCCACAGGCTTCATGCTCAACGTTAATGGAAAGATTGCATGGCATGAGCCAACTGATATGCCGACATCCTCAGTTACTTCGAAAATAGTGATTTGACGGTTTGCCATGACAATTTACTTCACTTTCTCAACATTTTCATCGGTTGTTGATGTGTTGGGGCGTCCAGGGGCCAGCGAATTTTTTTTCATAGCGAAAAATCGCCGAACATGCAAATACTCATTACTTTAATGCCTCTCACTCACGAGCTGAACATGCTGGACAGCATGTGTTCGAAACGAGTGTACCAACACCTTACTTTTTGAACAGTCCTCGTACATAGTCTACATCTGTTAAAAGCAATCTACTTTCTCGTTTACTTCCAATTCAAATCAGAACATGAACACATTATAGCTAATTAATCTGTTTATGATAAACAGATAATTAAAACATTGTCAATAGACAATAGTGAAATGAATCCCATTCCAGAATTACATTTTTTCAATCATATATGTGAGGAAATGTCTACATTCTTTTCCAGATCATTCCTTATATTGTATTGTATTCTTTTTTCTTCAAAAAGTTTCAGGTTTTCAAGACAGAAGTCCGCTGACCCGAATCAAATCGAACTGAAGGCAGTAAAAAATCATGGTGTAGTAAACCTGAATTACTGAATGAAATAAAATACGACTATGTCATGTGTTGCGTTATTAATAATCCCACGGACTTCCGCTGAAGGAATCTAAAAACAAATAATGATTGGTCAGCGACCCATCGACGATGGTTCTGAAGCCGACTAGATGCCTTACTAAGGATGCAACGAAACGACATGTTCATAAAAAAACACACGGGCGTAGGTAGCAAGAAATTGTTGAAGTATCGCTTCGGGTAACAAAAAGGATGTAACGGATATTATTGGAAAATTCATAATTCAATCACCTGGAGACTTTTATTTACTTGTCATAATCAGGATGTGGATATGTTAATGTGTGCTTTAGATGTATATATTGCGAATCAGCAATGCTTGGAGTATGTTTGTCCAGTAGAGAATGTCATTACAAATTTAGGAATAACATGTCATTACGCAATAATAAGTATAAGAATTTTCACGCTAAATTACTGTCTACTGTATATTGTCCGGGATATGTCGTGGTATTAGCCAAAGAAGTAGTTGTAAGCTGTTTCGAATTTCAATTTGAAATATTTTTCCTCAGTAGATACGTTTATAATTATCGTAGACATACTAATCAGGCTTATTTAATTTCTGTTGAAGAAATCTGCTTGTTCGAAGAATTTCTCAAAAACTGAAATAAAATAATAAAGCTGAGTTGAAGGAATCCGAGAATATCGACAGATACATACAATAAAGAATACAATCAATTTACGGGACAATGATAGTACGAGATGAGATTATACTTGCCTGTTTGTGGCACAGATCTGTCACTTTTTGACACATATGTCGAAAACTGACAAATTATCATTGATTTTGCATTAATTATTTATGTGCTTCTGTATTATTCGGCGATGAGATAGGATGATGTGTAACAAGATACTCTTCTAAGCTCTGAAAATATTGAGTTTTTTGAAAAATATATATTTACAAAATTTTTGAAAGTTTTCACTACAGATATAAACTTTTTTTCATCACCAATTTTCCAGAAAATTTTATTTTTCAAAGAGATTGATATCATTTATCCGAATATGAAGTACTAAGTTTCGAAAAACCTTTTTTTCACCTTTTGTGAATTGATGTCTAATTGTTCTCTCGATTACACACATCAAATTTGGCAAACAACTTTTCATCATATAAGGGGATCAAAAATTAGCAATCGGAGCAAGTGTGATTGAGCTACCTTCATATGTACCTACTTCGAATACAGAAAAATTGTATTCGAAAGAGTTGTTCAAATTTAGTTTTTTATTGGTTAAAAATTAAAATAATCCATGTTCTACTTTAGATTGACGTGAATAATTGATTTCAATTAATCCTTCTTATCTAACTGAAGATGAAATCGAGATATTGGCTTCAAAATCAGCCTTTCCGAATTGAAATTTTTCCGTGTTTGAAAATTTAAGGGTAGTTTACTTTTGCCTCTGCTACTCTTTTTTGATTCTCCCTGTATGGAAAAAAATCATTCCAGATTGTTGCATGTTACCTAGGTCAAATCTACAATAAAAATGTTTTCCGTTTGTATGGAACAATTTGAGACTCACTGTATATATAACTCTTTCAAGAGAATAGCACAGTCGTCTACTAAATCACATTTGACAAATATAATCTCTCAATGACTGGAGAAGTTGAAAAATTGGATTTATTCAGTCGAATGAATTTTCAGGGCATGCGCACTGTTTAATTGTTCTGCCGTTAGAAATGTGAATTCACTACTGAAATAATACGTTATTCCTATTATTTTGAGTTTTTGAAACTGTATAATTTGAAAAATAAAATAATATGGTAGGTACTCGATGAAAAAATATCCCTTCCAAGGCAATTCTTTTTTTTGTGATTTTCATTGTCAATTTTTCACTATCAACCTCAACATTCCAGAATGACAATTGGATAGTTTCGTTAGTGATTATTAATCATTGCTCTAACAGTTCGCGAAATGAATTTTAAAACTTTTTTGTTGAACACAACAAAACAATGAGTAGTTATATTTTATTCAGTGTTGAACGGAAAACTAATGGGTTATTTGATCGAAATCAATTCAAAAAGGAAAATAACTTTGTCTGGAATATAAATTTTAAATTATTCGAAAAATATCAGATCTTCATCAATGATTGCTGAAAAGAAAAAAGAACAAATGAGATGAAGCACGGCATCCACAAACAGTAACAAATGATTATGTGTCAAAGAATATGAAGTCGTCAAATAAAGTGTGTTTCGAAGGACTGTGTGACATTTATTGAAAACTGTAACAATGAAAAAGAAGGTAAAGTTGTTATTTCAAAGACATTTTCATCCCTTCATATTCCATTGCATTCGAATACACTGAGTTAGGTATATAACCTACATTTTTCGAATGAGGGCGTACCACACAACTGATATTTTTTTGTTTGAAATATTAATGAGCAGCATTACCACACAATGAGCCATTTGTGTCTAAGGTCACTAGATCTATTGCACCAATTGCAAATAACCTGCAGTTCAAAATTCAAATTGTTAAATTATCATTTATTTATTCATAGGTTGAATGTTTTATAAAACATGTGCGTAAATATCTTTCTCAAATAACCATGAGGTGATAAGACTTCACGATAGGAATTGAGTAAGACGATTATTCCACCGGTTTAAGAGTTGATGAGAAATTGACTCAAAATAAACTATCGCTCCTGACAGTGGACTGTTACAGAGCCAGGATTCCCCGTAATCGACGGTTAGAAAGGAAATCGATGTATGTCTGTCTCTCTGTAACATTCAGTACAATGAGAGGCCAGAATCCAAAGGCGTCTGTTTTGTTCTGCCCTAACCTCATTGTTGGTAACGGTATAGCATTTGATTTTCAAAACAACACAAAAATTTGAAGAAATTGATGAAATCTTTATTGGAATCGATAGAACGATCAATGTAATTTAATGTTTATGATGATTTCATGCAAATGTTGTCCGCGCCTCCGCTTTAGATGTCTCATGCGCAAGGTGCAATTTTTGCACACTCTCTCTAAAACATTGACCGGTATTTCACGTATAAATGCTTCAATATTGGCTACCAGAGCGTCAGTCGTTGCTGGTTTATCCCTGAGAACATGAACCTCAACATGAACCCACAAGAAATAATCCAAAGGCGTTAAATCACACGATCTAGGCGGCCAATTGACGGGCCCCAAACGTGAGATAAACTGTTCACCGAAGGCGGCTCTTGACTGGGCCATTGTTTCGCGTGCCGTGTGGCACCGTCTTGTTGAAACCACATGTCAGGCACGTCCAATGCTTCCATTTTGGACAACAAAAATCGTCAATCATCATACGGTAGCGCTGGCCATTCACAGTAACGTTCCGGCCATTGTCGTCTTTGAAGAAGTACGGCCCGATGATGCCACCGACCCATAATCCACACCAAACAGTGACTTTTTAGGGATGCATTGGTAGCTCTTGCAATGCTTGTGGCTGGTCTTCACTCCAGATGCGGCAATTTTGCTTGTTAACGTATCCATTCAACCAGAAATGAGCCTTGTCGCTGAACACAATTTTTCGATGAAAATGTGGATCTTCCTCCAACTTTGCCAGCGCCCATTCACCAAATGTTAGACATTGTGGGAGTTCGTGTGGCTTCATTTCTCGCACCAGCTGTATCTCATAAGGTTTTACACCTAAATCCTTTCGCAAAATTTACCACGTAGTGGAGTAACAGAGGCCCAATAGCTGCGAACGGCGGCGAATCGTCATTTCACGGTCATCACGAACACTGGCGGATACAGCCGCAATATGTTCTTGCATTTTTACTCTACGTATGAGTGTTGGTGGTTTAATATCCAATAATGTAAACTTGGTTCGAAATTTAGTCACAAGCATCCGAATAGCTCCCTCAGTAGGCCGACGAAACTGCCCATAAATTGGAAGGAGTGCACGATGCCCTTTCTTCATCGAGCATAAACTTTGATAATACAATCCAATAATTTGCAAGCGTTGTTCATTCGTAAGTCTATTGATGGTTTACTTTTAGACCAAACTGAACAAGTTTGACAATAACACAAGACACGATTCATGCGTGATATGTCAAAAACAGTGTTGCCAAAAAGATACCAGCACAACAATCACTCATTACTTGTCTGCATTGTTAACACAATGAATAATGCTCTCGAGTACCTTCACTCGCATGTAGAAAAACTGTTTTCCTATAAACTAAACTACACTCTGACTGTAAGTACTGGAAATTCATGGAAACCTACTGTTTGATTACTGATGACAAGTGTGGGGACAGTTTGAAATGAATAAAAAGTGGGAAGTTCTTTGGAGTCCTCTAATGTATCCTGCGATTCACGCTAAATGATAAGTACAATATTCAGTATTGATATACTGAAAAATCGTGATGGTAGTCAGCTAGTTAGATAAATCAGCATTTCTGATCAGTAAACCCATTCAGAAGCATTAATGAACTGTGTTGTAAACAGATTCAGGTGGCAGTGACACAACATTTTGGTACTGAGCTATTGAACATTTCGTCATCGATGACAAGAGAAGATTTTACTCATTCGATACATATATTCGTGATGTTATAAAATAATTCAGTGCTAAATCTGGTAATGTTATCCATATTGGAACTGAAGAGGCAATAAGGCCAGTATCTTATTCCGAAACATTGAGGTCCGCTATTTAGGGTAACATTGTAAGTGAAATTGTAATTTCTTCACATAATTTGTAGCAATCCTGTGAATAATATCTTCTTTTTTTTTAATTTAGATTTCAAACCGCATCAACCACATAGGGTTATTAGCGGCGGTACATATGAGATACAGTTCATATCGGTATACATTAAATTGAATCAAATATATGGATTCGTTTGACATATTTTATTATATTATTCCATCCTCTATTTAGAATGGTGGATATGTCTCCATATCAAATTTTAATAGAAAATAATATATGTCGTGGATAATATGAAAACATGCACGAACGCCACTGAATTACAATAAAAACCTGTGTTCGTTATATCGAGATTACAAGTATGGCTCATCACAATGATGATGAAAAAGATGAGGTGCCACATTAAACAGTGAAGTCTATTATATTTTCTTGAATGAAATGGCTGAATCAAGATAATAGTAGACCCACTTGTACATACAAATTAGTTGATCATCTACGAAGTGTATACTTATGTTCACGGTAACATCCTTCGGTTCATTTTGTTCAATGAATATTGAAGATAGTGAGAAGTTTATTATAGTATGTATGAGAGAATTTCAATGCAGAATTATGGGTTATACTGGAAGATTTCTCATTCATTGAAAATGCACTACTCATTCAAGAATTATGAATATTATTTCTCATTGAATATTGAAACAATATTTGAAATGATCAGTATTAGTATGCAATACAGTAAGTTGTGGAGTTGGAAAAAGTGATAATAATATATAATGATTTCGAACAAAGGGCCTTGGAACAAGCGCCCGTGAAACAACATTGCTGGCTGCGTTATGTTAATGATACGTTCATGGAATGGCGAGATGGTGAAGAACCACTTAACTATAATCTATTCTATTATTTTTCATTATCTATCTCAAAACTCTCAAACAAAAATCCAATTCGCAATGGAACGATAAAAAACCAAGTGACTATAGCCTTATCAAATTTATCTCCGGAAGACTGTGAAGAAGAACAAGAAAACTGGAAATGAAATGAGTACACTCTCCATCAGAAATATGAAGTGATTTATAAGACTCCAAATCAATGACGATTCACCAAAAATGTGGAGTTATTTTATAGTTCCTGTCAACAACAACGATACCGTAGAAATATATTGACATCACGTTGGTTCATAGGAAAGGATCTAACTCACTTTAATTGGAAAAGGTTACAAAAATATAATTTGAAACAAGGAATTTTTAGGATAGATAAATATTTGAGAAACAAGGGGTTAGTTTTCTACTATCCAAACCAGTACTATCACATGAACATTGAATGATATAACAGAAAAAGTGCTTTTGAAACAAGTACTTCCAAATGAACATTGAATTTCACGAAAAACATTTTTTTATTCAGTCTATTATCCATTCTCGTAGTTTCATATTGAACTTTTGAAGACGGAAACAAGCTCAGTTTTTGCGCAATAATACAACTCCATGTCACCGGATTAGACAAATTTACTCATGTCCCAGTGACAGTACGTAATAAATTCATACTGTTGTTTGATTTTAATCCCAGCTATAGGAACTTGGTTTGTATGAAGGTAAATTAGTAGGAAGCCAAACAGCTTCTCAACGTATCAAAAGATCTCATTTTTGGATTAAATTAATTATTGAACAAAGGATTCGATATTGTTTTTTTTTTCATTACCATTTGATCTGAAATTTGTGAAGTTTGTCAGTTTCAGTAAAATTTCGATAATTTTTGTCAAATTCACATCAGTTATAGATTTTCCAATGAAGTCATGTAAAAAGTATAGTATTCTACTAGCATGTAATTGCCTTCATTCACTCCAATAACTCATGGTAACACTGCTCTTTCTGAAAATATACTATTATCTATAATCGGACGAGAATATCACTAGTCCACGATGTCCATCTACAAGTTTTACTGAGAAAAAATCGTATTTGTTACAAGAAAATGTATATGAATGCATGTATATGTATATGAACGAAGTTTTTATCAAATAGAACATTGACTTTAAAAATAATAATGATAATAGCTTTATTGTCCAACAGTTACCCATTTACAGGACAATATAAAATTTTATTCACAATATTCAACCATAAACGAAAAATAAAATGAACAAATAAAAAACTAATTCTAATCACCTACTTCAAGTACACGTTAGCAATTCTAATAATGTTATGAAAGTTAGAGAAGAATAAATCACCATGGGCACGAATGCCATTGAAATTTGTGCACATAACATATATTGGAGAATTGAACATAATGTTTGTTCCTGCTCTGAAAGGTCTAAAAATGAATTCAGATCGAGCGTGGTACATTGAAGTTAATTTGTTTAAGAATTTTAGGATAGTCAACTCTCTAATTCACTAACTTGAATAAAAATATGAGTGACGCACATTTCCTACGTTGCTCTAAACTTAAAAGTTCCAAACGTTGATATATGACATCATTACTGATACCTTTCTCAGGGTAAGAACCATCTTTTCTGAAAATTAGAAATATACAAAAACTTTCTTTGAACTTTTTCAATCGCTATATTATGAATCTAATAGAATAGACTTCAGACGATACATGCATATTCTATCTTCGAACGTACGTAGGTGAAATACAACAGCTTCATGGCTTTAATATTATGAAAGTTTCTACAATTTCTAACAATGAAACCATAAGCTCTGAGAGATTCTGAAACTTTTTGTGAAATATGTCTACCAAATGTTAATTTATGATCTAATATTACCCCTAGGTCTTTCATCTCATTACATCTTAGCAGATCTGAATCCTGTATTAAATGCGGGAATGTATAAACCTCTTTTTTTTTATTATAACTCACTTCTTTACGTTACTCCACATTGAGTTTCAATTTATTATTGCTACACCAAGCAACAAGAAATTCTAATTGAGATTGAAGATTTGCATAATCTTCTTAATTATAGAAAATAATTTCGAGTCATCCGCGAAGCATAACCACTCACAAGCTAAACTATCAGCTAAAAGTCATTAATAAACAATGAAAACAAAGGAGGACTTAGATTGGAGCCCTGAGGCACTCGTACACTAATAGAAATCCTTCATCATCCAGAATCGATATCATTTGGATATTGAGAATGTGATAAAATATAGATCATTTTAAAATAATCATATACAAAACACTGTCAATTTATCATATTTCATTTTTTATGAGTCTACTCCAAACTGTAATATCTCAGAGAATAATGATTTAATTTGATTGAAATGAGCGCCATTTGAATCAGTGTACTTTCGTCATCGTGACAAAAGTAATTTTTTCTGTCAGCATAAAAATTGTATGCTCTGGATGCGAAGTCGACAAAGGTCGTTTTTGTCTGGTCCTGATTGGCGAAGGTTCTACCGGTGAGTAAGTTATCGAAGTAAAAGGAAGAGGATAGGATAAATACCTGCACTAAGGCGTTCTAACAGTATAAAAGAACAAACAAGAAGATAAAACGTTCAGTTTGGGTAGAGTCATAAAGATGGCAGCACAGCGTGCTATCGAAAGCGCTCGCATATAATAATAAGAAGTTAATGAAGTTTCAAACCCTTTTTGTGAATAAATGTTAATATTAAAATTATTGAGATATGGTAGCTACATGAGAACATGCCACTGAAACGGACCAAACGTATGAAACAACGTAATATTCATTTTTACCTCATCTCAAACGATGCGACGTTCAAATCTCTCGATATTTATCTTCACCTCAATGTTTGCCTGACCTAATGAACTAATTCAGGACACGCCACTGAGAGGAACTTAATGAGAGAGACAGAAACTATTCTGGAGCATGTCGATTATGATAATACAGCTTGCCTTCTTCTCCACAACTCACAGTGTGGGAACCCACTTGTGAATGAACCTTTGAGGCCACTTTTAATTATCAACCAGTTATTAAATATTCAAAAGACTCAAAGATATCGCTACGGGTGTGCAAGCGAGGTGAAAAAACGAAACTTGTTGTCAATAAAAATGTCGCAGCAGAAAGCTGGTTTCCATGATATGAATGCTGTCGTTTGGAATTTTAGAGATGCTGTATTTGCTGTATTTGTTCCATATATGTTCTGACTAGAATGGGTGACTTGGGAAAGCTACAACGTGAAAGAATTCTACAGTCAGGATTTGTGAAGATAAAATCGTGAAGTGTAGTTCTTGAAATAACTATGGATCTTCATCAAGTAACGGACGAATCAATCAGAAAAAAAAAGTGTATTTCATCTTTCCTCGAATTTTTTTCCCTGTCGCGAATGATAAAAAGCGCTTGCAAGAAATATTACACTATTCGCATTCAAATTCGAGATCAATATGTTTTCAAACCATTCATCAAAAATATTAGCTTCCATGTTCTTATGATAGTCAACATTGCAGTCTTCAAGTTTTTTCCACATAATTTTGGAACCCATCTTTTAATTCCTCCGCAATGCACAATGCTTCGTCTTGATCTTTCATTTGCAGGTATGTTAGGCGTACACATTCTCGAACCATCAGTCCACCCTTTCGTAACTGTGTCGTGAGTGTCATACCAAGTTTCGTCCAAATAGAAAATTTGTTCTGAGTATTTATCAAGTATTCCTCTGATATTCGTAACTGCTTGACGTTTGTTTTATTATTTCAAATCTAAATCCTAGTTTCTTCATGCAATTCTGAAGAGTTTTTTCACAGAAGCTCACGTTATGGCCGGAAGTATTCAACTTGTTTCTTATGATTTCAGTTGTAGGAATCACATTGCTTTTTTTACAGTTGTATATTGTTTTTTTTTTTCAATGATTTTATTAGATGAACATCTGAAGGTTTTGGTAATCCTGCATCACATCGCATCTTTCGTTCATAAGGTTCGTTTTTGACTAGTTTACGTACAGTTGAGAAAGGAGTTTCGGTCAAATCTGATGTTGCTTGTAATAGTTTGCTTCCCTCGAAACTATATTTGAGATGTAGATTCTTATATATATTGAAACATACTCTGTGTTTAGATATTCAAATGCATCCGAAATTCATTCACTGGTTTTTTCTTCGCATTATTCACCATCGCTATTGGAATCACTACACAGGAAAAAGTCTGCGTTGTTATCACACTCGTTATTTCTATTAGTACATGTCCAAGGACGCCACATTTTAAATAGGTAACAGAAATTTTAAGTAATTATAACTGCACCAATATCGAATTTCAACGTCAAATCAGTTCCTAAACTGAACATTTACGACACAATGGCGATACTATTCCTCCCCGTAACATGACTTCAAATTCAATTTTATGACTCTTCATCCAATCATAAAACTCGGTTAGTAAAAATTATCCAAACCGCCAATACTTCAGTCCACGTGGACTAGTTGGCAGCGGCATTATTTCTCTGTATTGGTTTTTTTTGCCTTTGAGATGCCGATAGCTTCAACTATTCACAATACAGGTTACCTCGACAATACAAAAATTTTTACCCAGCTCAAAATTGGCTGGGATTCTTCAAAACAATATACTCGTGAAAGAAATCTAAAAAATCCCCATCGATCAGATTCGTGCAAAAAATTTACTTGAAGTCAAATGTCACAAAAACGGATATTTTGTGATTTTCAGCAAAACGGTCAGTTTAATCATGAAATTAACTCGGACAGATGATTATCTATAGAAAATGTCTCATTTTTTAAGAGCCACCGTGGAAGAGTTGAAACCGTCATGATATGCATATGTGTCCACGCCACCTTTGAGGTAGTGGTTTCCTAGATAGGCCTATTCCACGGATCTGTTGTGATTCTGTTCAAATTTAAACTATTGAATGATAAAAGATATTTGCAAGGGTTGAAAATACTGAATGCGGTGTATATTTACAAAATGGGAAATTCATTCGTCTGATTCATAATCATCTAATTCTTCTGCTTCCTCGTTTTTCTTATTCTTCTTCTGCACCTTGTTCTTCTTCTTCACTCTGGGTGCAAGCAAATTGCCTCAATAGTGATACATCGCATGTTTCATCATTGATATCAAACGAATTCTCAACTGTTTGTAATTCAACATTGGAGCACGACCGGCGTTGATGATTTGTACAGGCTAGAGAACAAATCAGTTGAACTTTTTTGCGATCACATTTAGCAATACAACTATTTTTACAGTTGCACAAAATTGTATTTAGCAGTTTTTCCAGCTTGACATAGAGCCAAGCCCAACTTCACGAGCTTTATAACAACTAATTTCATCATTATCAACGACACCACTCGCAATAGATAGAATTTTCTCAACCTTTGGAAAAGGAAGAAGAACAAGGAGAAAAAGAAGAAGAGGAAACAAGAGTATCGGAGAATTATGAATCAGACGAATGAATTAGCGAATTTTTTTACCGCTTCATTTCATTTTCAGCCCTGTTCAGTATCTTCCATTATTCAATAGTTTCAAATCAGGCAGAATAGGCATACCTCAAAGGTGGCATAGAGACGTATGCATATTATGAGGATTGCAACTCTTATTCCTATTGTTTCAATCGTTATATCTCTGAAACGGTGGCTCCTAGAAAAAAAAGTATCAAAACATTTTTTATAGACAATGATCCAATCTACAATTTTTGTTTGAACTAATATTATGATAAAACTGACCATTTTGCTGAAAATTTCTAAAAACCCGTTTTTATAACCTTTGACCCCCGAGTAAAATGACTCTCTGGCGATTTGACGCATTTTCTATCTTGCTTATTCAAACAGAATTCATATTTTTCCTCGGGTCACGGTTAATAAATCAGAGCGAACTGACATTTTATTCTTCATCAAACGCGAGTTCAGTCAACTGTGTGGATGAACAACTTTTTCGTAATTGAATGATTAAATATTCATAGCTCAACCTGCCCTGGTTTACAATGGCTAGGTTGCTTCATCATTGTTTGAACAGAGGATATATTATTTCGTTTTGTAGTCAATCGATAAAATAGAGACAGAGTTAGAGAATGCTCATGTTTTGCGAATAATGTAACATTTTCAATGTATAGTCTCGTTATTAGGATTTTTCTTAGCATTTCAGGCATCATAACTGAACAGGGCATCTATAGATGGCATTTGTCAACTGCTGAATTTTCTGCTATAGGTTTGGCTAGCTTCTCTTGAGTTCCTTTAATTGTTTTGTTCGCCAAGGCATAAAAATTTATATTTATTTGACGTTTAAAGTGGTACACTTGTGAGAAAATGATTTATTGCCAAAACTACTTTAAAGGTTTGCCAAGGAATTTTACACCACAAAAGTCATAAAATGAACATTTCACGTCGATTCACTTATTTCAGTTAATTACGACAGTTATTAGGAGGTTTAATTTTTCCGAGAGAAATATTTCTACCTTCAAACGGTTGATTATTGCGAAATGCACAACGATTCGAGGTGAGGTTTCATTAATAACAGTCTTTGAAAATATGTATAGTAAATTTTGAAAATCGTAGAAATGTGGTAACCCCGTGCGATTTTGTTAAAACCACAGTTATTTGAACAATTGCTAGGGATTATTATATTTCAACCGAATATTTTTTTTAATTCTGTGTTGGAGTACAACAAAAAAAGATCCTTAGACTTCCCACATTGATATTTTTGATGATATGAATTTTTAAAGGTTTGAAAAATCTGAAATTTGGGTACTTCTGATCCATGAAAAATATTTTTAAAAAACAGAAAATATAAAATTATTTATTTTTCAATTCCTTATACCATAGTCAAAAATACAGTCAATTGAGATTTGGAAAATTTTCATTGTTCATTCCTATTTTTTATTTGTATATTGTGCGCTCCCACCAGTATACCTTATAGTATTGCCGTCTCTCTCTGACTTATACGCTGTATCGGCCTCTCTGTGTCCTGAGTAACGTTATTATTATCTACAGTTTGTTCCGAATAAGTTTTTTTCTGAACTAAATTTTACAAAAGTTATCGAAACTTGAAGCGGAACATGTGATTGAAACAGAAAGAACGAAGGTTATAGTTCGAGAAGAAGAAATAATGAAACAAGATTCATAAACATATATTCATTCATTTATTATCAATATCATTTTTATATAGTACATTTCTTGTCTTCAGAATCACAGGCACATAAAAGTGTGCAATTATTATAATTTTTTTTGCAGTAACATGCTTTAGTTTTACAGACTTTCTTACAATTACATGTTTAAAACATGTTGTTTTAACTTTTTGATAATTCCCATATTGATTTCAATTTAAGAGCCACCGGTAGACAGCTGTTTCAGCCTATTGGGCATCGTCAGTACTGGGCAGGCGGTCCTCGATTGAAGACAAAATGACGTAATCCATCTTGAGTTCCTACAGGTTGAAGCCTGGCTGCCTTCCCCTTTCAACTGGTGTTTGTCAGAGAGACAAACGGGTTATAAGACAAAATGACGTTAACCATCTTGATTTTATTCAGGTTGAAGCCTGGCCTCCTTCCCCTTTTAACTGAAGTTTGTCAGAGAGACAAATGGGTCACAACTGATGTTTGATGGTGGCATGAAAGTCCTTAGACATCCATACCGCCCTTCGCGTTTTACCCCTACCTGGCTGGGGTGAGATAGATGAAGATATTATTCATCTGTTAACGGAGGACATAGGGGCCTCATACGACAGAGTGTCGGGGCCTTCTATATCGGGAGGGGTCGTCTACAGCGTAATCTATTGCTTCCCTGACTAAAGGATTTTCGTGAGTTTCAGCATAATCTAAAACTCGCCGATTCCTCGACTGAATGGATTGCTGAATGGAAGGCAGCTTCAAATCTCTGCGGATGGCTTCATTCCCCACGAACCACGGGGCATTCACAATCATCCGTAAAATTTTATTTTGTAAAGTCTCCAAGATGGAGATATTAGTCGGAGCCGCTTGTCCCCAAACGCCTGAAGCATACATGATGACAGACTTGAACATCATGTTATAGATCGTGATTTTGTTCTTTAGGCTCAGCTTAGATCTTCTATTGATCAAAGGGTACAGGCTTGCCACCCGACCCTGGATCTTTGCCTTCACGCTTAACAGGTGCGGGTTCCATGTGAGCCTCCGGTCTATAAGAAGACCTAGGTACTTGACCCGCGTTTGCCAATCAATCTCCCTTCCAGAGATTCTCACTTTCATGGCCGGAGAAGCTATCGTTCTTCCCATGGTTATTGCCTGAGTTTTATCCGGATTCACTCGGATCTTCCACTCGAGGTACCAGCGCTCGAGGTCGCCCAATGCACGTTGCATATAGACGATCCCGAGCTCCCGACCCATGGAAGATGAGAGGAGAGCCGTGTCATCGGCGTAGAGGGATACCTTCACATGCTCGGACCTCGGAAGGTCGCTGGTGTAAAGAGAATATAGCGTGGGAGAGAGCACGGCCCCCTGTGGCACTCCTGCGAGGATCTCTCTGTTGTCAGACAGAGAGCCCTCTACTCTAACCTGAAATGTTCTGCCTCTCAGGAAAGACCCAATCCACCGGATCAGGCCTCGAGGCAGGTCGAATGCGATTAGTTTGTGAAGAAGGCCTTCATGCCAGACGCGGTCGAAGGCCTTCGAAATATCTAATAGAACTAAATGGACTTTTTTGTTCCTGTTCAACTCCGCGATGGTGTTTTCGACCAGTCTCAGAGCCTGCAACTCAGTGGAAGACAAAATGAGAAAAACCAAGAAAGTACTTGATAAAAATAGCTGCGTAAACGCAAGCGAAACATAAGTGGAACCACCTATTGGTGTGACACCCAAGTCAACTTGCCAAGCTTTTATGTCAGTGGTGGTGGTTTGACCAATCAACCGCCAACTGCGGTAGCAGAAATTTCGGTGGCTAACCTGAAATGCCATCGGAAAACGAATCCACATGTTTCTAGAAATGATGTGAAATCTAGAAAGGTTAATGCAGTCAAGCTGCTGGAAAATAATTCCATGAAAATCAAAAAATAAATAGATAAGTACTTTTTGATAATTCCCATATTGATTTCAATTCAAGAGCCACCGGTAAACAACTGTTTCAGCCTATTGGTTTTTCTCATTTTGTCGTCAATCGAGGACAGTCTGCCCGGCACTGACGATGCCCAATAGGCTGAAACAGCTGTCTATCGGTGGCTCTTAAATTGAAATCAATATGGGAATTATCAAAAAGTAGTTATATATTTATTTTTCGATTTTCATGGAATTATTTTCCTGCAGTTTGACTGCATTAACTGGTTTTCCGGGTATTTGATCCGTGTATGTGATATTATCTCTAATTTCACCGACGTTTCGACAAAATCTCATTTGTCATTATCTAGGTGTGCTAATACGTGTTCAGAAGTTTTGTTGACCTTGACTTCTGACTTCTGAACACGTATTAGCACACCTAGATAATGACAAATGAGATTTTGTCGAAACGTCGGTGAAATTAGAGATAATATCACATACACGGATCAAATACCCGGAAAACCAGTTTAGCATATATATATATATATATATATATATATATATATATATATATATATATATAAAATTTGTATAAATATGTGAAAATTGATAGATGGTAACTAGGGGAACGAGATAGATTTTCAATTGTTTTATCAACAAGGGGTTTCTTCTTGAGGCAACGAAAGAGACGCCACGCTAAAATTTTCTCTCCGTAAAATTTGAATTATATAAAGTACATGAATTAAGAATTAAACTGAATAGTAGTGAATACTGATTAGCAATAATGAAGGCAGTGAAAAAACCTACCTGTCCAGCCAAGTCGAGTAAGAAATCCACGAGTTCCAGCTTCACAGAAATATCACACCATACACACACCAGCGTTGGAGGAAAGTAAGGTATTTACTTAAACCATTCATAAACAATGTATGCGTATATTAATGAAAAGACCTACGAACGGAATAAAAATAAAAAGTACTTGAAATAAAAACCAGAAATTGGACTCTGCCGAATTACAGTGACCTGCAATTCATAAACTGATTCACACATTACCACATTTGTTCGGTGTTTCTTTATTGAATAGTTCGTTGTTCGGTGTAGATTTAGGACTTTCTTAGAATTGAGGAATTACTCTTTTGGCAATTGACAAATTTATATATTTCTGAATCAAACATATTTTTACTTTTACAATTGAAACTGTTCTATATTTCCTGACAACAATTGTGTCTTTTTCAAAATTTTTCCACAGGTGAAATCTACTTGAAAAATCAAAGTTTGGTAAGTGATTGTTGTGTTTTTGCCTGAATCTACCTGAGAGGTTGAGAAAAATCTCTATACACTGAGTTATAGGATTTAAACTCAACGTAAGAGTCTAGCCGATTGAAATTTTCATAAAAATTAATAACAATAATAAAAAAAAAATGTATATTTTACAAAACTCAAATCAATTAAAAATCATTTATCAACATCATCATCATATAATATATATATATATACATATATATATATATATATATATATATATATATATATATATATATATATATATATATATATACAGATAGAGATTTTATCGAGTGTGTATGATACAATCACTTGGCTGCACCGCGCTGATGAGGCCAATAGCCAGAAACACGTGTCCGCGGTTTGCCCCTATTTTTTGAGTGTTGTGTCCACGAATTATTTCATTCTTGATTTGTATCATACACACTCGATAAAATCTCTATCTGTATTTATATTCTGGACCCGGATGTCACGCAGGTAGCTATAGCTGCCTACGTGGTCATGTTAGATGTAGCTTAGGAATTCTAGGTCTTCTAACTGGAACCACAAATGTGCGGTTGGCTTCTGTTGTTGACTCCGTGCGTATGTGTTGTTTCCTGCTTTCGGCAAACAAGTGTTGCCGATCTTTACACTTGGCTGCACCGCGCTGATGAGGCCAATAGCCAGAAACACGTGTCCGCGGTTTGCCCCTATTTTTTGAGTGTTGTGTGTTGTGTTGGAAAGGGGCTATGACTTTTCACTTTATCGTGAAAAGTCATAGCCCCTTTCCAAGTTGTACTTTAACACGAAATAAAAATTAAATGTCTAATTGCAAAATAACAATTCCTTGCAATTGTTCAAACATTTAATTTAAAGAGGATCGTTTAAAAAATTTAGGTGCAATAGTTTTCAGAACTCACGCTCCCAATCATCGTGGACTAAATCGCTTCACACGGGCCTTTTAAATAATATATTTCCGGTACTTTTTAAAGCGAATGTATATTTAGTAATTATTCACCCAAAGTTTTTCAACGGTTTCTTTTGTACTTTTCAGGTTTTTTCCACGTATCATAATTATGTAATCTCAATGATCAGAAAATATTGAAAATAAATACCTATAGTTCAAAGAACTAAAAAATACAATTTTAAAGCACATCGAACTGAAAAGTTAAAAATATTTTTTTATCAAGCTTAAAACAAAAACCAACGAAAAATACCAGTATTGTTGTGATAAAAGCGGCGGGCGCTTGATATACAAAAAATATAGCACAAAGCGCCCACGCTTTTTTCACAATAAAACTAGTATTTTTCGTTCGTTATTGTTTTGAGCTTATAAAAAAAAACAATTTCAACTTTCCAGTTCGATGTTCTTCAAAAGCGTGTTTTTTAGCTTTAAAAACTGTTTTTATTTTTCATTTTTCAGATTCGTATGCTATAAAATCGTGTTATTTTAGAATTTTTAAACTATAGTTATTTTTTGTAAACTTTGGGATGAATCAGCCGTATATTGTTTAGAAAAATGACTATTGATATTTTCCTATTCCGAAGAGGGAGCCTAAAAATCAGCTACCAAGCGCAGCAGGCGCTTGTGTTAATAAAAAAAATACTTTTTTCAAATGAAGAAATACATGTAAAGCGAGTTCGAATTATATCAAGGAGGTTACGTACAGCCCCATCTGCCCGCGAATAGATCAAGCAATAACGTCGATAATTCTGTCAAATACAAATCCCGAGTTTAAGAGTTACAAACAATCAAACATACATACATACATACAGGTGAAGGTAATGAAAGCGTGTTAATTAAAATAGGTAATAATCCTGCCTGATAAATATCATCCAAGTTCCAAAGTGTAGGTATCAGGAAGGTAAACGCGCTACTACATTCCATTGCCAACCGATTTTTCTATCCAATTCAAATTGGAGGTGCTGCTATCAAACATAATTCTTACTAACAAGGTGTAATTTGAATGTTGCCTTTTGTGAGAAAGAATTCCAACAAAAAAATACAGCTGTTTGTTTCGGAATCCAAATGTTCCGTAAATCACAGCAAATGTAAAATTTTGTTATTTTACTCAGATGAATGGTTTATGTGGGCACATTCCGGCAATACTGTTGATAGCTATATCGATTTCATGAACGTATTCAAAACAAACATAAGTGAAATTTAATGTCGTTTCAAGCCTATTTCAATTTTTCCATTCGTCGCTAACCTGTTTATTCGAACAATATTTTTGAATATCGATGAATTTTTGGGTATCACTACCGAATAATGTTTATTTTTGAAACTCCACTCATATAAAAATGCATTAACAAAAATATCTATAGAGCTTTGTAAACGAATGGGTAAATTCAAATTCAATAGAAAAAAAATGTAATATTTTTTATCCCATCAGTCGGTAGAGTAATGGATTTCATTTAATAAAATCTGTATTTCATTGGAAATTTATTTGTTTTATTCGTTAAAAATGAAATTGTGAAAATCATTCCGAAAAATTAGTGGACACTGTTACTTTGTGTTATAGAATTTTATTCGACAAGAGCTTTGTCCTATTTTTCCATCGATTTTACAATTATACGATTTTTTAATATCAATAGACCATTGAAAATACATACTAGTAATATGATAATATTCATTTCATCAAGTTAGATATATTAAAAAACAACATCTTGAAATCATGACTGAATAAACTACGATTCCACCGAGAATTTATTCCTTATTTTAGATGAAAATTGTGAAAATAAGTAAAAAAATTAGCAAACTATACATTTAGAGCGATAATAAAATTACTCACTAGGAGTTTGGAAAAATAAAACATAATTTATTCATCCATTTATTTCACTAGCAATAAAGATACAAACAGACAGAGTCCATTACAGTATCTACTACTTACTCATTGATTACTGATAATTCTATGGAAAAAAAATCTAATTCATTCTGTAGAGTAGGGAGAGTGAGTGTAGGTCCACAGCACATAGGCTTCATGTAACCCATTGTACATCCTCCCAAAGAGCTGTCCTTCTAGATCATCGTCCATCATGTCCTTTCCAGGATGGTGGACAGGTCTCTGGGAGACATCTCCTTCATATCGGCAGGTGAAGGCTAAGACTCGCCGAACACACACTCTCTTATTGACGATAACTCCGGACATTCGTCTAGGACATGCCTGACAGTTTCATCTTTCTGTTCACACATTCTGCATAGAGGAGTGTCCACTAGCCCCATATTGTGGAGGCGTTTCCTTACTTGACAGTGGCCAGTCAGAAATCCTGCTGTTAGGCGTATATTTTTCCTGGTCATCGTCAGATATTTCCTCGGCTCCGAATTCCCAGGGTCGTCCAGGGTAATCCTGGCAAAATTGCATCCTTTAGTTTCAGTCACTATCAGCGGCTGTTTCAAAGTCACCATCTGAATGATGACTCTGTCACATGATCTTTCTCTTGATGGACAATTACTACATCGTGAAAATTTCGAGTCCAGATACTGCAGAAGCAAAATTTCAGTGATAGTCTATTTTTCTAACTAAGTATTTGTATCACTTCATATATACCGTATTGTTGTAGAAATTTGAGATGAAAAACTTATTGTCAGTAATCCAAATCCACATTAAGTGAATAGAGCTATTTCGATGTCAAATTTCCAGACGTAAAATAATTCATCCGAGAATTTCGAAATGTTATTTACGATAATGGGACTCTGGAAAATGGCACTCCTTGTATTGACAATCCCCCAAATATATCCATGTCTACCGGCATTAACTTAATCGATTCACTACAGATTGTGAGCGTGAGAAACGAAAAAAGACATAATGTTATGCAAATTTGGCGATGTGTAGGCTAGATATATTTGTTAATGATCATTCACGCGTTATTAAGAAATGGAAATCATCGAAACACAACTTTATAAAACTCATTTGGTGATGTCACGCAGTAAGGAAGTGTGTATATGTTATTCGAATAACCATCTTTATCATTGATATAAGCTACAAAAGTTACTTTTTTAGATGACTCATATGAATATTTTATTTATCATTTTACCATCATGTTTTTTTAAAATTAGTTTCCTCTTTGTCCGTCTGTCTCCTGGTCTATTCGATACAAATTCTGCAACCGATTTTCAATTAATTTTCTGCTGAGGCAACGACAAAGGAACTTCATACTCGAAACAGGATTGAAATTTTATAATAACTTCAATACCTAATCACAGCAGAAATGAACCAAGTCAATTTATGTTATGGTTGAGGAAAAACAAAAATGACAAGTGAACAAAAATCGGAAAGAGGTGAAAAATAGACCACAGAATTCTTCAGAAGTCGGCTGTGAAGGGAATATTGTTCAGTCAGGGAAAAATATTTCAATGCTTTTTTATACCCCAAAAACTACAGAAGTTCTGTAAATTTTGTTGTTTTATATTATATCGATGTATTTCCTTTTAAATTGTTGCAAACAATCGAAGAAATACTGTAACAGATACATTAAAATTCACTTTCGATTTCAATATCAACCTGCACGTCGTCTCGATTTCAATCAGGTTGGAGCCTGGCTCCCTTACCCTTTGAACTGATGTGTGCCAGAAGAACAAACGGATCATGACTGATGGTGGGTGTTGATGGTATGGTGACTGATGGTGGGTGTTGATGGTATGTTGATGGAATGTCGTCAGACATCAGTACCGCCCTTCACGGTGTACCCCTACCTGGCTGGGGTGAGTTGGATGAAAAAGTTGTTCATCTTTCAACGGAAGATATAGGGGCCTCATTCGACAGAGTGTCGAGGCCTTCTATATCGGGAGGGGTCGTCTACAGTGTTATCCATAGCTTCCCTGACTAATGGGTTTTCATGAGTTTCTGCACCATCGAAAACTCTCTGATTTCTCGACTGAATGGACTGCCGAACGGAAGGCAGCTACAAATCTCTGCGGATGGCTTCATTTCGCACGAACCAGGAAGCATTCACAATCATTCTTATTAGCTTGTTTTGCAATACCTCCAGAATGGAGATATTAGATTTCGCCACTTGTCCCCAGACGCCTGAAGCATACATGATGACAGGCTTGAACATCGTATTATAGATGGTAATTTTGTTTTTGAGACTCATTTTAGATTTTCTGTTGATCAGAAGGTACAGATGTGCTATCCGACCCTCGATCTTTGATTTGACGCTCGTTATGAGCGGGTTCCAAGTGAGCCTACGGTCTATTAAAAGGACGAGGTACTTCACCCGCGCTTGCCATTCAATCTCCCTTCCAGAGATTCTCACTTTTCTGTCCGGAGAAGATTTCAGTCTTCCCATGCTTATTGTCTGAGTCTTATCCGGGTTCACTCGGATCTTCCAATCAAGGTACGTCCAATCGAGGTCGTCCAATGCACGTTGCATTGGACGCACTCCTGTGGCACTCCAGCAAGGATCTCTCTGTTATCAGACAGAGATTCCTCTACTCTAACCTGAAATGTCCTGTCTTTCAGGAAAGACCCGATCCACTGGACGAGGCCCCGAGGCAGGTCGAGCGCATTTAATTTGTGCAGAAGACCTTCGTGCCAAACACGGTCGAAGGCCTTCAAAATGTGTAATAGGACAATGTGCACTTTTTTGTTGGTGTTTAACTCGCGGATGGTGTTTTAGACCAGCCTCAGAGCCTGTAACTCAGTGGAATGGTCTCTCCTGAAGCCAAATTGTTCATCAGGCAGAACATTTCGGTCCTCAACTTCTTCGTTCAGCCTTTGGAGAACAACTGTTTCAGCCAGCTCAGCCGCCGAAGAGAGTAGACTGATCGGGCGGTAGTTCTGTGAGAACAGCGGGTTCTGACCCTGTTTTGGGATCATGACGACGACCGCATGCTTCCACCTTCTGGGGAAGTGTCTGAGGGCCAACAAACTATTTATTATGTTCAGTAAGCATTCAACGCAGTTGTTCGGGAGCCTCTTCAACAACTTGTTAGTTATTGAGTCGATCCCCGGTGCTTTCTTAGCCTTTGCGGCCCTGATATATCCCTTCAGCTCTTCCACAGAAGCTGGAGATGTCGTCATTGTCATCGTCATCTTCCCTGAGGAGTCGGTGAACCCGGTCTTCCAACAGCATATCGCGATCGATGTGGTCGTCGTCGTCAACGTCAACGTTAAGCTGAAACTGACGTTCCATCGAGTCAGCAAAGGCTAACGCTTTGTCGGCGGGGGAGTAGCATAATCCGCGCTCTCCGTGAATGGGTGAGAGAGCAGTCTTCTTCCCCTTGAGCGTGTGAGTGACTCGCCAAAGCTTGTCACTCCCAGGGTCGAAGGATTCCAAAAGCTCTTCCCACCTTTCGTTTTGATGATCAATGATGGCCTGCTTGACTTGGTTGGACATCCTATTTGCCGCAATTTTATTCCCTGGAAAAAGGGTTCGCTGATAGAGCCTTCTCAGGCGATCTCTCTCTCTCTCGAAACGCATCATTCACGGAAAGCTCGAAACGCTCGACTGCCGTCTCGAGTTCGTCAGGAGAGTCGAGTACCTCAGAAGGGGCGCGCATCTCTCCGAATTGGGCTGTGAAGACATCCCAGTCCGTCTTAGATTTCGTGCAATAATCAGGGGAAGGAAGATCATCGCCCAATACCAGGACTACTGGGTTATGATCAGAATCCAGTTCCGACAAAACGTAAATTTCGCTAGTCAGAGAGACATTTCTGAGAAGCGCAATGTCTAGTACGTCAGGCCTAGTCTGCCCGCGATAATACGTAGGCTCATCTGGTCCCAGCACTAGATATTCATGTCTGTCAACGTGCGATTTCAGTACCAATAAGCTGAAGAATGATTGCAAGCTTCAGAATTTCAATTACAATTGGAAAAAATATCGGTTCAGATATATTTGCAACTTTGCCATACGCCAAACGTATAATGATTTTACTTCTACATTTGCATTTTCAAACTATCGAAAAAAACTCCAAAAGTTCTGCACTAGGTTAGGTTAGGTTAGGTTTAAAGTGAGTGAGTCTATTCGACCCTCCACCGCAACCCGCAAGGGTTTATTGTGGCTCACACCCATTCACACTCGACCAAATAAACCCATCTAGCCTCTCTCTCCAGAAAAATATGGAGAGGAGGTAGATCTGGAAGGATCTCCATGGCCGCTGACGGTGTGGTACTGATGGCACCCCTGATAGCCAGACAAGCCTGTCTCTGTAAGCCAGAGAGCTTCGCTTGGACCGTTTTCTGTAAAGCCTTCGGCCTGGTGGCCGAAGGCTTCAAAACAGTTCTACACTAGGTATTGAAACCAATATTATACGCTTGGCAAAAGTTTGCTACCTTCAATATTAAATAGAACCTTTATATTTTTATATAGTTTACTTGATTTTCAATAATTTGTCCTGAACAGAGAATATTGAATTCGTTATAGGAAAAAACTCTTTGGCTTTCTGTTCTCCATCTTTATACCAAAAATTATGGAAAACTTCTGAAAGAATCGTATTGAAAAGGTTAATGAACTGGAAAAGTGGGTACCCAACGATTTGACCGATCGATAGAAATTCTCACGATTCGAGGTCTGTTCTTCTTTGCCTTTGCGCAACCAAAAGATCAAATGACTTTCCTTGATTTTATCGAATCTAGAGCATCCAATTTTCATGCTAACGAAATCAATCGACTCCTGTTACGTTGCCAAAAGTTCGTTGATTAAAATTGCAATTGCCGACCCAAGGCGAGCTGAGCCAAAGCGAGTCGACGCGAGCCGAGCCAAGGCGAGTTGAGCCGAGTCGTGCCAAGCCGAGCAGAGGCGAGTCAAGCCAAGGTAAGTCAGACCGATCCAAGTCAAGACGAGTCGAACTAAGTTGAGCCGATCCAAGGCCGAGCCGAGCCAAGTCAAGGCGGGACAGGCCGATCCGAGGCAAGCCGAGATGTTGAGAACCGATTTGAGGCGAGTGTAATTGGGGCGAGTCGAGCCAAGTCAAGCCTAGATTTTGAGAACCGATTCGAGGCGAGTGTAATTGGGGCGAGTCGAGCCAAGTCAAGCCGAGATGTTGAGAACCGATTCGAGGCGAGTGTAGTTGGGGCGAGTCGAGCCAAGTCAAGCCGAGGCGAACCTAGGCGAAACGAGCTCAGTCGCGGCGAATCGAGAGGAGCCGAAGCGAGCCGAGCTGAGTCGGGCCGAGCCGAATTCAGGCGGGCACCGACGACCTGAGCCAAGTTGAGCCGTGACGAGTCGAGTCGAGTTAAGTCATGTCAATCCGAGCCGAGTCGAGCCCTGCCTAGTCAAGCAGAGGAGATCCGAGTCGAGCAGAGGCGAGTCGAGTCGGGCGCAGGCGAGTCGAGGCGAGCCAAGTCGAGTCGAGCAGAGGCCAAGTCATGTTTATGCATCAGCAATAGTGTGGTTTGCAAGGCATTCGCGTATTCTGATTTCAGTTTTGTATTGAATAACTCTCACATCTTTCAAACGTAAATCATTCAACACTGAAAGGTTACTTTTCTCCATGCTGCATTGAATATTATTGCAATTGCCGGTTACAATTGAGAAAACTGAAATGAGTGATATATATTTCTGACCTATATATATAATATGATCCAAACAACAACATGTCTATGAGATAATTTAGGGTATGAAAGATAATTCACGGCAAAAAAACAGGTCAGCATGATAATTCATGGCAGAAAGCTAGTCAGCATAGATGAATCCCGGTAGGAACTTATTTGAGAGCCGAGTTGAGCAGTGCCGAGCCAATTTGAGCTTAGGCGAGTTGAAACGGGACGAGGCGAGACAACCGAGGCGAGACGAGCCAAGCGAATTAAAATAGGCGAGTCAAGTCGAGTCGAGTTGAGAGGAGTGCAATGGTGTGGAATAGAATAGAATAGGCGAGCCGAGCCGAGTCAAGCAGAATGGAATATAGTAGAATAGGCGAGTCAAGCCGAGGCGTGTCGAGCTGAGCCGATTGGAATGGAATGAAATAGAATAGGGTAAAAAAGGCAAGTCGAGAAGAGGCGAGTCGAGTCGAGCCGAGACAGGCGAGTTCAGTTGAGCAGAGATGAGCCGAGTCGAATCGAGTCCAGTGAAATGAAATAGGATAGAATACGCGAGCCGAGCCGAGCCAAGTCGAGTCGTGTCGAGTAGAATGAGATGGAATATAATAGAATAAAATGAAGTCGAACCGTTCCGAACCATTTTTGTGAAAATCGTAAATAATGAGTGAACTATGAAATGTAATGCATAAATGAAAGCATAAGACAAATCTCACCCTATATTTGGAGAAAAACTGCGAAAAAGACTAAACGAAAAGTTATTTCTCAATGAGTAATTACTTGACCCCTATTTCCATTAAAATAATTGTGGGTGACACTCCTGCTTAGAGGGTTGAAAGTTTTCAAATTTTCCAGTTGAAAATATGCTGCTCCTATAAATGACCTTACTGTCTTTATTGTCTTTCCCGGAAAGTTTATTCCTTGGAATTTTATCAGCAGGTATAATTTCTCAAATCAAATTCCTGATAGAAATTTAAATGGCCGAAAGATCCACCAATATCTTTCAAGCAAAATACTTTCCTTCCAGAAAATTTCAGTGAAATCGTTAAATCCCTGTAACTGGGATTTCATTTGAATGCCTCATGATTATGTTTTTTTCGATTTTTCAAACATAGAGTTGATTTCACTTCATATAAAACGCCGTAGGCTTTTTCAGTCAACACGAACAAAATTTTTACTCGGAAAAACAAGCACATTATTACAAATGAAATGCCAGTCTGATGATTCCACAGAGAATTCTCCAAATTAAAAACAATAATTAATTCTGATATACATATGAAAAGAGTATCTGGAAATGAAAAGTTACTCATTACATATGAGGCATGATCATTAGCGTACAAATATAAAAGTTAATGATACGAAACAGGTGATCCACAATATCCCAGAAAAATGAGATGATGAAACCCATAAAATCTAACTTCATAAATTTTACTGTTAGAAGGAAACATTTGATTTTACGTCGTGATAACTGATTAGTTTCATTCTAGGCAAAGTGACAGCTCGAAAATACGATAATGCATAGAAACTACTTTCAGAGGCAAACTGAAAGAAAAAGTCATTCCGAAATAATCGCTTCCAAATGAACAGTGAATAACACGAAAGAGAAATTACTTTCAAAACAACTATTGGTTGTTTGAACTGTTTTGTCCGTTTCAATCTGTTAAAAAAAATCTGTTTTTACTGTTAATGAGCTGTCTCCCTCATACGAACGACAACTCTCAGAAGTTGAGAAACTTGTACGAAGGACTAACGAGGTCTCACCTTTTTACGTGTGATTCCTAACACAGTTGCAGAATCATCCCAGCTTCTACCAAATAAATTATCTCGAGGAAAATATCTGGTCGAGGCAGGAATCAAACCCACGGCCTTCCGATCGTGAGTCGGGCGCACTACCACCGCGGCCAATTCCACAACAATATCATGTGTTTTTGTAGTTCCACACCTCAATAAATATTTATTCTACTGTGTTGTGGTATATACTGATCAATTGTGAATTTTTTACTTCATACGTCGATACTATTCAATTTTTCCAAATTTTAATGATATGCATTGTTTCAGCTTAGTACCAAATTTTCTCTATGAATTCAAGTTGAATCAAAGCGTTGCCGAAACAACCCAAAAAATCAAGCCGGCATTTGGCAATTATAGTGTTAATGAACGCTTTGTTCGATGATGTTTGCAAAATTTTGTTCCAAAGATTTTAGCCTTGAAGATAAGCCCCGAAGTGGCCGACCTACAGTAATCTAGGACGATGATTTGAGGACCCTGATATAGATGCTATCGAGTGTTTATGACATGAATCAAAAATGAAGCAATTTGTGGACACAACACTCTAAAAAAAGGTCAAAACGCGGACAAGTGTTTCTGGCTATTGGCCTCATCAGCGTGGGCAACACTGGTTTGCCAAAAATTGGAAAAAACATACGCACGGAGTCAACAACAAAAAACAATCGCACATTTGTGGTTCCGATTAGGACACCTAGAATTCCCAGGCTACATCTAACATGACCACGTAGGCAGCTTTAGCTAGCAGCATATGAACGAATATATAGATACTATCGAGTGTGTATGATAAAACTCAAAAGTGGAACAATTCGTGGACACGTGTTTCTGGCTATTGGCCTCATCAGCGTGGTGCAGCCAAGTGCAAAGATGGGCCGCAATTGTTTGCCGAAAATAAAAAACAACATTTGAGCACGGAGTCAATAAAAGGAACCAACCGCACATTTGTGGTTCCAGTTAGAAGACCTAGAATTCCCAGGCTTCATCTAACATGACCACGTAGTTAGCTATAGCTACTTGCGTGACATCCGGTTCCAGGATTTGAACAATGATATAGATGCTCTCAAGTGTGTATGATATAAATAAAAAAAGAAACAATTCTTAGACACTCTAAAGAAGGGGCAAATCTCGGACACGTATTTCTGGCTATTGGCCTCATTAGCACGGTGCAGCCAAATGCGGTGCCAAAAATAGGAAACAACACATACGCACGGAGTCAAGAACAGGAACGTTTCCATTCTTTCTGCAAAATTTTTCAACATATCCTGTTCAAAGATGAAGTAGAATGTCAAAACATTTCTTTCCCAGAAACTAAAATAAAAGTTTACTGTTAGTAGCCTACACTCGAACCAATGAAATAAAGTTTCCAATTTTCTTTCGACGATAAATTTCAAAATGTTTCAGTTTTTTCCACGAAATAGAAGGACGGTGTCGTCGGCAAAGCAGCTAATATTCGCTTCCACGTCAACATTGTAGATATCATGGATATAAATATTGAATAGAATAGGTCCAAGCACCGTTCCTGGAGGCACTCCACATTCAATGACTTGATCTGAACTAAATGAACTATTGATTTCAACTCTCTGTTTTCTATTCGATCAATAAGTATTTGATGGTATCTCAGAAAGTATTTTTTCTTTCATTCAAGTCAATCTTTAAATGATAGTAGCTGTTTCGAGAGGGCTTTTTTTCAGATTGTATCTGAAAGTTACTTTTTTGCATGATTGATGATTGATGGAACCCAATCAACAATAATATCAAAAAAATTGGGTGTACCGCAAGGTTCAGTCCTGGGACCGCTCCTTTTTGCAATTTATATTAGTGACTTCCATGAATTTGTTAGTTTTGGTTGAATACCTCACTACGCCGATGATACTCAATTGTATAGTTCATTCAGCTCTGAAGATATCATACCTGCTAATGAAAATATTAACAGAAACCTCAAAACTCTATATGATGTATCCTGTGCACATAATCTTATTATCAATCCAAAGAAATCCCAGGTCATGTTATTTGGTCCCAAAAGTAAAAGAAATATTGTTTGTGGGTCATTGTCGATCCGTGTCAACAATAACATAATACCTTTTGTGAATGAATGTAAAAATCTGGGCTTGTGGTTAGATACAGACATGAGATTCACGAAGCATGTAAGTCATCTATGTAAAACGTCATTCAATGTATTAAGACAACTTTATCCAAGTAGACAACTTTTATCAAAAAGTCTGAAGTTGAGTCTCTGTGAAACACTCATTTTTTCAAGATTAGCTTACTGCGATTGTATCTACGGACCCACCTTACAACAATTAGATGTAATGCGACTCCAGCGTATACAAAATAGTTGTGTCAGATTTTCCTACGGTATCCGAAAGAATGATCACATAAGTCCGTCCTTTCGAGATTCTGGCTGGCTTTCACTCAAATATCTAAGAGCAATCCATTTGCTTAGTTTCACGCATAGAATTCTTGTTTCGGAATATCCGCCTTACTTACGTGAAAGACTGGTTGCACTATCACGCAGTGGCACTTCTAGTAATAGGCATACCTTGCTCATTTCCAGGCATTGTACAGCAATATTTACTCGAAGTTTCTTCTCCTACAATGCGGCAAAGTTGTATAACACCATCCCTACAGACTTTAAAGAAAGTTCATTGAGAAACTTTAAGAAAAGGTTGAAAGACATGTTTCTTACACGACAGTGATAGGGCACGACATATGCAAAAAGATTTTGGCAAATTCTCACATATCTGAATATTATAAAAATAATAAAAATACATACCAATCGAGATTGGGTTTAAAACCAGCTCTCATAGCTGAACTCCGCCTATTCATCATTTCTTTGAATTTTATTTAATTTGTACTTCTTATTGTGATGAATAAAGACATATTATTATTATTATTATTATTATCATTATTCACATATCTTTTTAAAGATTTTAAAATCGATTGATTTTTTCCTTCATTTGGAAGATTCCCACATTTTTGTTTGGAAGATGGGTCTATTTTTAGATAAGTTGAATTATCTTTTCTAAAAATACACTCCTTTTCAAATCTTGCATTCATACATTTCAACTTATTTACTGCCGCTTCGTCAATAAGATCTATTCTCTTGACAGTCAGGCTTATTTTTTTATTATTATCATTACAAACGCAGATGAATCATCGCGAAGAGACATTAAACCAACTCGCGAAACGATCTTTTTTACCACCAGTCCCGTTCTTGAACACGTCACAAACATGTGCAAGCTCTAAATTCAATGTAACATTATATTTTGATAATCTCCCACCGATGTTGAACCATACGCCGTGATCTAGATCTGCCTCCCGCTTTGTTTCACAGTTTATTTTAGATCTGCAGACATTGAAAACCAAACCGCAAGAGACGAGACACACTTTTTTCGATGTTGACGTATTTTAATTGTTTGTTGAATCGATCCCTGACATGATACGCCATGGTGTTATGTTTCGAAAGTGGCCGCAATAAAAATGTTCATGGTATTTAAATTTATACAGCACTTTCTGATAGTGTATAGCGAAGTTTTGGATTTTCAGTCTACCGAAATTTTCTGAAATTTTTTTACCGATTATACATCAACTTATTCGGGTAAAATAACTACACTGGCTAGATATTCAACAACAACTGACTAAGCATTCAGTAATTTTGTAAGCAGAGGTATAATCGAAGTAAACGATATTGTGCACTCTTAAAGTTTTCGGCACTCTCAAAAGCCAAAAAACCAATACATAGAAATGATCCGGCAGCGAACCAGTCCACGTCGACTGTAGACTTGGCCGTTCGTATTGGATAATTTTCACTAACCGAGTTTTATGACTGGCTGAAGAGTCATAAATCTAAATTTGAAGTCATGTTACGGTGACGATTAGAAATCGGGAATGCGGCGATGGTTATCGCCGTCGTGTTCAGTTCAGAAACTGATGGCGATTTGAGTGTTGAAATTCGATATTGGTGCAGTTATAATTACTTAAAATTTTTATGTGTTTAAAATATGGCGTCCTTGGACAAGTACTAATAGTAATAATGAGTGTGATAACAACGCAGACTTTTTCTAGTGTAGTGATGCCAATAGTGATGTTGAACAATTCGAAAAAGAGATGCCGGTGAATAAGGTTCGGATATATTTGAATGTTGGAACACAGAGAGTATGTCTCAATGTATACAGGGGTGCGCAAAAGTCCGGAATAAAATCAATATCTCTTTAACCAGTATTTTAGGAAAAAAACGGTGAAACACGTCAGTTGATTTCACGTTGTACGCATTTTTTGGCAGTAAAATGAAATATTTTTTCTCAACCCCTTAGCAGGAACCCTCCCCAACTTTTTTTTTTCAAATGCAAACCTATGTCGTGTATGGGCTCATTGAAAAGCTCCTAAAAATGGATTCTGACCATACCCTTTATTTTTTTTGTGGTTACAACGAAATGAGAAGAAACTCTTTTGAAAAGTTACAAATACCTAACTTAGTGCTAGAACCAATAAAGTTTCGAAATGCCGACAATTTAGCAATTTGTCTTCTTCAATATTTTGACCGATTTTCCGCCAACTTGTCTATCGAAATAATATTCAACGGTCGCCACCCTATTCAACTAATTACATATTCCTTATGTGGAAAGTTATACTGAAAATAAAACCCTAAGTGAAAGCCTTCAGCCTATAAAATTTCAGTTTTAATCCAAATTTACTGAAAACATCATTTTCATCGCAACAACTCGAGTGTTTCGAACTTGTTTTGATAATTTAGTTAGGTTCATCGTAATTTTATTAGTTTCGGATCAGAAATTTCAAACTGGATCTTACGAACTTCTCAAGAAAAACAAAATGGATTACTGGATAGCGACTTGTTTTGGAGGATTATTGTTCTCGTCAGTGATTCTAAAACGAAAGAGATGAAAGTCATGTTGCATATTGGTGATATGCATTTGAAAATGACATTGTTTCTATCAACATATCGAACACATGAAGTGTTTTATTGAGATAAAAAAAACGCGGTTTCAATAAATCAAATGAGTTGTAACATCATCAACGTTTTTACCTTCCATACTCCAAAAAATCAGCAAAAATTCCTTCACAGAAAAATGTTTTAAAAAAATTATCTTCAACCTTTATAGAATTATAGTTACATTAAGGTGAAACCTCTGTCGAATATTTAGAATACTGAATTAAAATGCAATTCCAACATCCAAGATCAGTCACAAAGAACGTTAGAACAACATTATTCAGAAGAGGAAAACACGAAGATTGCAGATCTTACTGCATCTATAGAAGGAAAGATACACCTTTCTTCGAAGAAAAGTCATTTTTCCAACATAATAGGTCATCGGTAATATGGCATCTCAGCAAGCCTCCCCACTTGTTGTATCATCCAAGATTTACATGATTTGTTTCTCACCAAATATCAGATCCAACCACAACTTGTCAAGATTCCTACTTTTGATTATGCAGTTGCTACAAAGAAAACTTATTTGCTGAAAAATTCAAGATACTTTGTCAAATTACTTGAGGCACTCCAAGTCACTGATTAAGATCAACTAATGAGTTTCGACGTAGAAAGTGCATATTCCTAACCTAACCTTCGATCCTTTCTGGGATTTGTCTCTTCCCATACCACAAAGAACTGGCCATTTGAGTTTGTCACATTGCTTGGACTCCTTCACAAGAGAGGAAACTCTGGATGGAGTTATGTCATGAGTTATGTCATGACGTTTCGATTGTTAGTATCCACAATCGTAAATGAAATCAAATCAGCCATATTGGATGACACTAGTGTACAGGCATCTGAAGTAGGGTTGAATGGGGGAATGGCAGTCACTTAAGCAGGAATCGAAATAACTCATTTCTTATATGAGCAAAGGCCGAAGTAATTTACTTACTGAATAGCTAATTCTCTTCACTTTCTGTATATAAAATACAAATACAAAGCTTTGTATAGTTTTTTATATTTTTATGCCTTTTAGTAAAGCTTTCATTGACCGCCATTACCCGGACTTTCGGGTAATGGCGGTCAGCAGGGGGGGGTAATGCCAGTCAGTCAAAAAATATAAGGTTTATTCTAAGGTTTGCTTTTAAATTAAAATAAAACAATAAAATATTGAGTACTAATGTATTATAAAGTAAGTAGGCAATTCAAAGTTTGCAAAACTAATTTAAATTATTACAGTTCATATTATAAGAAATTACAAATCAAGACGCTTGATAACCTTCCATTTTTTATCACAATAATCACATGCATATTTATCAGGGGAATCACAACCGGAACAATTTTTGTGAGCCCACTGCCCACAACTTCGGTGTCTATACCAAACCTCATTCTTTCCGAACTTTTTACAGATGCAACATATCTCTTCTTCATTTCCTGAAGAAATATCGTCAACATTATTGTCGTAACAAACATTTTCAAAACGCCTTTTCTTTTTTGAAGCCAAAAGTTCCTCATCCGAAGAAGAAAATTCTGAACTGATTTTTGATGCCTTGATATTCTTGGATTGTCTTGTCTTGACATTCTTGGCTTGTTCTTTAGTGTTTTTTTTGTAACCTTTGTTTTCTTCTGACCAGATTTATAGCCAGTTCTCTTATTCTCCTTTATTACTTTTTCTTGTCGTTTTTTTCCCTTTATTTCTAATTCTTCTTTTACAGGTGTTGCTGTCAATATGGCGGAGTGTTGTTTGGTTTTCACACGTTTTGTAGCTTTTGTTGCTGTTGGAAGTGGCAAGGGAAATAGTATAATTTTACTTGGCGTCAAAATATTACTAGGATCTGGAAGGGAATTATCCATTTCAGGCGGAGGTATGGTATTCTGCAGTTGGTTGCTGGTTTCTGGTCCAGAAGCATCTTCACCTGTTTCTCGATTTTGATTAGAGGTGTTAGGTATGGAATCATTGATGACAAGATCGGTGTTGTTAGCTAATAAATAATCTGAAGCGAAAAAGTCTTCTTCTCCAAAAATTGAAGGGTTAATTGGCACTATTCCTGATGCTTTGAAACCAGAAACCCCTTTCTTAATCGTAGCTGTGTCACAGTAGGCTTTGTTAAATAGAGACGCCACATCATATGGGGTAATTTTCTGTAATGCATTGCTTTTCATAAACAAATCACATGCCTTCCGAAAAGCAGCTTTTAGAGGGCCATAAAATGCAACATCTAACGGTTGCATTCTATGAGATGTCTGGGGCGGAATAGAAAGAATGACGATATTGTTTTCTCGGCAAAACTTGTATGCTTCTAAAGACACGTGGCTATAATGGTTATCCAAAACGATAAGGATTGGCTCGTCTGAAGATGGCTTTGCAAACTTGGCAAAGTGTATTAGCCATGTCACAAACAACTCTTGGTTTTTCCAACCATTTTTGGAGCAGTGATAAATAGCTTCAATTGGACCATCTTTCGATAGCTGTGGTGACATTCGCTGTCTTGAGTAAATAAACATAGGTGGTATGTAGGACCCTGCAGCGGACACTGCACAAATGACAGTTATATTTTTTCCTCTTTCATAACTTGTGACAGACCCTACTCTCTTCTGTCCTTTTTCCGCAATAACTGTGCCAGGGTCTTGCACGGTAGTGACCCCGGTTTCATCCATGTTATATATTTTGGAAGCAGGAAAGTGATATTTTTCCATAATATCTTCCAAATTTTTAAAGAATAAGCTAACCTCTTCCTTGTTGAATGCTGTCACGCGATTTATGCTGGTTGCTTCAGGTTGGCGGATAGATATCGAAGGATTTCTTTTTGAAAATCCATAGAGCCAATCTTTTCCATCAAGTCCTGCCGCTCTATTGAACCGGTGCTTTATATTATTTGTCTCAGCATAAACGTAGGCTGCACGACGAACTTGGCGTAGAGTCAAACCATAAAATAGTTCAGCTAGAATTTTTATATTCTCAGCCATAGATTTTTCTACCTCTAGTGAGAAAGTGGAATGTCTTCCTAAACGTGGTTCAGTAGCAGGAAGATTCTTCTTGATCCGTTCTGGCAAGGTACTGAACGGTATGTTGTAAGTTTTGGAAGCTCTTCTAATAGAAAGTCCACCACCTACTGCTTCGATAGCTTTTTCTAAGATCGCTTTACTCCACGACGCCTTTATTGTTGTTCTAGGTCTCTTCCTGGGCATCTGCGCACAAAAAGCAATTATGAGATACTATTTTTACATTATTATATGTGATAAAGATATATGAAAGTTTGTCAAAAACTTGTCCTATATTTTCGTATAGGGTAATACCGGTCACTGACCGCCATTACCCGCTTCGAATGATTGGCATAACCCCAAAACTACGAAAGTTTGTTTCAGTTGACAATACAAATGATAAAATACGCTTTCAAAATCAAAACCGAGATATTGTATTAATAAATACGCATGCAATAGTTGGTGGTTAATGCTGTTTTATTCGAATAATATATTAAATGACTTACCTTTGGTTAAAAATTTCCAATTATAACAAGAATACACCTCTACACACAGTAATGGCTGGCACGCTCACTATAGGTGCGCCAGCACGATTGCGCCATATATATAAGGTAACTTGCAGGTATACTAGATGGAAGCACTGGTATTTTTAATGAGATGTTTCGGGAAGATGGATATCTTAAACTGACCGGCATTTCTCACTGACCGCTATTCCCCCATTCTACCCTAAAACGTAGAAATGTCGCTTGAGATGGTGAAGCTCCAAATACTCAAGAATGTGTTGAATAATACTGATTGTTCATCAATATCAACAACAGTAATCTCATTCACAAAAAAATAACTCTATTCAGTGCACACGAAACCACATCTGTAAATCTTTCAATTCGTTCTGCTGAATAATCAGGTGCTGAAAATGGACTGAGCAAAAATTAAGCGTTCTTGACGCGTTAAACGCGATAAAAATAACCATCGTAACCATGCAAACGAAAAATTCGCGATAGTCGTTTAATACCAAGAAATAAAAACCGAGCACATGTGTACAATATCCGACGCCATTTTACGAGCACGCAAGTAGCAAAATAAACACAAAAGGTTTCCGGGAGGTCTTATCCCCTTATTTGCAGGAGAACTAATGGCCGTCCCGTTTTACAATGCGAGTTTGGCCTCAAACGGAATTATGATTCGTAGAATCGGACATTATGATGTTGATTTTCAACTAGTTTCCGTTGTTCGAATTAATATACTTTTTACTCAAACTATAACTATACAGTGCTTTCCATTTGAAATACACTGAAATACATCCTGAATAACTTTTGGTACAATGATTTGCAGGAAAAATTAAAAAACACATCAACCATAGTATACAGAGGGACACATTTTGACATATTCAGATTTAATATAACTTTCCCTTTCGCACCTTCAGAGCATGTCACAATTTTTTTTCAAATTGATCACCCTATATTGTTTCGCATTATCAGATGCTCCATGATGGGCAAATTTCAACGAAGTATAAAACATTTGACGAATATATTTCGGTTTGACTTTGAGCTTTTCCTGGCTTTAGAAAAAAAATAGTTTTTTCAGGTGGAGTTTGAGCAGTGAGAAGTACGAGTAAGTCTACATCTTCACCAACAACAAAAGTTGTATTCGTCAAATTAAATTACTCTATAGCTATTTCAATAATCAGTACGTCGGCATCGTTATTAGCCTGTTCAACCAATATATTTTCGCCAATAAACTTATCCTTCAACATTGAAATGAACCGAGATTTGTTGTGAGTATTTGCAAGAAATTTTTGTTTACTGGTAGGAAACTGTCATAAGTCCATCATATAGAATATCGGAAGATGAAGATGTTGCTAAAGTTCGACGACGTTGTTCTGCAGCTTTAATATTTCTCGTGCAATCATCATAGCCATCAACTACAAGTTAAGGGACTGGATTTCATTGTACCTGATATTCTTATATTTATACTTATGCACACCAATAGAAAATATTTTCACTTTAATTACATACTTATGCATATAATGACGAGTAAAACTTTTACAACTTTTTGACTCGTCGTATCTCAGAAACGGTGGCTCTGAAAAATGAAAGTATCGATACATTTTTTGTAGAGAATTTTATGATCTACACGATTACACGCATTTGCAGCTTGTTGTAAATTTATGTACCTTCACTCTTTCTTTTTAGTCTAATTTGACCGGACTATAAAGCATATTTTGATTGATTGTTTGATTGATAAAACACAGTTCTGAAACCACAAGGTATTGTATTTGCAAAAGATTCAATTCGAATGACACAATTAAACTTGTTGGATACAACGACCTTGCACTTCACACTTTATCTAGGTACATGCATCAGAACAGTAAAGAGCTTTCGTAGCAGTTTATGATCGTTTGACCAATTCCATTGCAGATTCCACGAAGCGACTATGTGCTGATCATTATTTGAATGTACCGAATTAGGGATTGAAGATCTATAAACAATATGGTGTATCATTGAATAATGAAGATGTTCTCATGGTTTTTTGAAGCCTTCCTCCACTACCAATTCCCACGGTTTCTTCATTCATCTCGAATTTCATTCACGATCTTCAGTTTTCTCAATGGACGCAAAATAGTTCGCATCCTCGTGTTCCGTTCGAGCAGAAGCCCTGCATGAACAGGTATCTTGATGAAGTCCCACATAATCTCCACTTATTTACTATACCAACCGCCCGAGGCCCGGATGTCCTAACGTCATTAAGACAACCGGTTCAGGAGATACCGCTGAAGTTCAGTGTATATTACAGATTAACACTGAAATATCGCATTCATTTTTCTCTGAGGAACGGATCACTGGCGAGTAACTTGTTTGATGAGAGAAATAATCAACAGTTGATGGTCAGGCTGTTCGATGTAATTATCTGTTTCCAGGTTAGGTGGAAGAACATTGATGCAGACTCAGATGCTATAGTAAAGTCGTATATAGCGACATAAAGGATCCAGTACCATACTTCGTTTCCCAATAGTGAATGGTGAAATGAATCCTCAATATAAATGCAAAACGCTAACAGAATGCTCAAAGAAAATTTGTGTAATTTGAAAGGGTTATATTTTTAGGAGTGACTAATTTTTGGGAAAAATTAGTCACTCCTAAAAATATAACCCTTTCAAATTGAATAAGATTCCTTTTGGCTGGGATTTAATCAAATAGGTGAATGTCATTACGATGTCATCGATGACATAAGTAGATCAAACTTATTCCGTGACATAAAAAATCGTAATTTATGAATTAAATGTGTGTTTTTTCTTATAATGTTATCCATATTGGTACTGAAGAGCCCTAAGGCAACTGTTTTACGGCGAAACATCGGTTCAACCAGTGAGGATGACAGTGTCCCATGTAAGTGCTAATTTTTACCATTTATTTAGTGTAAAACGCCCGTGAATGATATCTTATTTTATTTCATAACGAATGTTTGGAATACAAATTGAGTAGAAAAAAGTGTTTTCTCTCACTTAAGAGGGTCATAGAAAGACCAGAGCACCACAGGTTTTTCAAACTGAAATGAATAAAATACTTCTTCAAAAGAAACCCTGTTCATTCTATAAAAAATTCCTGTAATTTTCAGTCATCATAATATAGTTTTATATGTAGATTCACAAAACTCTTGTTATAAACGAATTGAGTTATTTGAAGTAATATAAATTCAATCAAGTTGATATTGCTTTTCATTTGAAACAGTTTATTCTTCCCTTCAAATAGGTGGTGGATTTTGAGATGATTCTATATTTTCTTGATTCAAAATAGTTCATCTTCGCAATAATATAATCAAACGAATGATGTCGTTGAAAGGACAAGAAATTTGATTTCTTTGTTGAAAAAAGTGTGATTTTCTGGTGGAACATGGCGATGTTAGCATAAAGTAATAGTTTCTCCCATAGAGATAAAAATTTCAAAGCAACCTATGATCTTCTTTTAAAGAAATACTTTTGAACTGTATACAAGGTTTGAAACGTAAGGAATGATGTTACAAAATGCGATGTTTCACATCGGTAGTTGGAGAACGGGGTCAGATTCGTCGTTGTAGGGGTAGACAGAGGTTTGGATTAACATAGATAGGAAAGGTTATAATAGCGGGTAATTCCCAAGATAAGGGATACAGGGAACTAGCTATTGGTAGCTTACAATATTTACGTGAAATAGACTTGAATATACGGGTTGCTTGAGAGAAGATATTCGAGAATATTGAATTTCATGAGGATAAGTGGATTAAAAGAGATCCGTACATGAGAAGACCAACTGGAAAACCCCGATTGGGAAACTCTTGGAAATGATGAAAAATTAAATAACTTTAGTGTCCGACCGAAAGTTCGGTTTCGGTCGAGTTTCGGCAAAAAAACGGGTTTCGGTTTGATTTCGGTGGTAAACCTGCCGAAACTACGACCGAAACCGAAACTTCATTCGGAAGTTCCCGCGCTGTGATCGATCATGTTCGGTTCGTTAAATTTCATACAAGTAATAGTAGGTAACAACTCAAATAAATAATTTTATGTTTGATATTTTTGAAAACCCATCAATAATATTCAAAAGAAGGATCTACACCTACTCAAATAAACAACTCACATATTTTAGGTATTTTTAAGGTGCCATTGATATTTTTTCTTAAATAAGGGTTTTTTTATGTTGATTATCAATGAGTAAAAATGTCGAAGACTGCATGACGTTGTGATTTAAAAATAAAAAAAATAAAGACTAACTGATTAAAATAACCTTTTCTTTATTTTTCCTCAAAACATAATCCTTGTGAGGAAGTTTCGGTTTCGGCTGAAACTGAGACCGTTGCCGAAATTCGTTTTCGGTTTCGGTCGTAAAAACCAGTTTCGGTCGGACACTAAATAACTTAAACACAATTTACTTGAAAAACATAATAATTTCAATTCAATTGGTTTGAGACCGAACACTGAATTTTTCAAGAATACTGTTTTTCCTATGCGATTATTTAATATGAAAGAAATCTGAATGATTTGATAATACAACTAACTGCACTGGAAACCACCAAAGAATTAACAGAAGTCAAACAATCGCATACCCGTTATGCACAAATAACCTATGCGTTTCCTCAAACGACCATCGATTACAAATATCGTACACAATTGATGCTGTTATACGAGGCTTTAGCACCTCCTTGTTGCGTGGTTATTTCTCACTGTCTTAACCTGGTTCAATATTCATTTCACAGCGGTTCACACGGGGTCACTTTGAGCGTAAGGGTTGCCAGACACGTAACTTGGGAAGCCCGTCTCAAAGGAACGCTTTATGATGATGGCACTTGGATTATTTCAGCCGCTGAGGAATTCATCACCTGAAAACAGATGTAACATCAGTCTTTCACTAAACACGGTCGTTTTCACTCGAACATTATTTTATCATTTATCTCGCTTGAAAACGCAGAAGCACAATAGAAATAGCAACTGATTAAACTTGGAGCATTAATATATACGGATAGCAGAGTAATAATAATAATAATAATAATATGTATTTATACATTTCTCAAGATTGTTTACAGTAAATATACATGTGTATATAGAAATTAACAGTGAACAAATAAAATACATCTTACGAGGCAAAATGATCTGCCTGTGTGTAAGGAATGAAAATACTGAATCTGACATTGAATGAGATTCACGCTTTAAATTGAGTACTAAGATATAAATTCAAAATAGCTATTTTTCAACAGAATATAAATAAATAAAACCAATCAATCTATTGAAATAAGTACTAGATACAGACAAGAATATAATTTTAAACTGGACATATTTGAACAGAATATGAAGAATCAAAATAAACTAATCTATTGAAACGGTACTAAGTATGGATAAAAACATAAATTTGAACTGGACACATTTGAAACGAATTTGAACAGAGAATTTGATATTAAGGTACCGTATTGAGTAGATTTATATTGAAATTTATATATACTGTAACGAATTAAAGAATTAACTGTCTTAAACAAATTTATTTTAACAATACTTTACTATCACAACTAATTTATTTACATCACCCAGTAACTAACGCTTAATTTATCTTCACCGTTTGTTAACCGCTCGATTCGCTTTCTTGGTACAGACTACTCTTCGGGACGAAGAGCGACGTTTTTATATCGTCAACGAACGTTTCGGATCCCTCTGCGGATTTCGGAACCCATCCGGAGTTTTCGCGGTATTTCGCGATGCGTCATGCGTTTGCTGACTGGGACATCGGTCAGGGCCGGCTTCAGATTCATTACATTTCCCCCTTCTTAAAGACGTTTCGCCCCGGAATGTCATCCTTGGCGTGTGTCGATACCTGCAGAACTCTCCATATTTGCACTGTGAAGTTCGATGGAAGTAACACTCCACAGTCTTTGTGCTCGGTCGTGGAAGATGGTTAGCACACACCAAAATCTGGATGCCGCTGGATCTGAAGATCGTTTCCAACATGCTTCTCACAATTCTCCAGTCCAGCCTGTCGAGCCCAGAGGCTAATTTCGGGATCGCCAACTCCACGAGATTCTGGTCGAGCATCGTCTCCTTCAGTCTATTAAGACTCCTCCAGACATCTTCATAGGACGGTTTGTTTCGAGAATGCTTTTTGGTCACCAAGTAGAAGATGTTTCTTCGACCCTTCTTCAACTGTAGCACTCCTCCGACTTCTGGATTCTGTTCTCGTAATGTTTGAAGCTAACCGAATTTCTTGTTGAATACCACAGCGATGCCCTTGGACATTTGGAGATCCTCTGCCACGCAGTGCGCTAAGGCGTAATCAACTGGAACCTTGAAAAGGTCTCGTGGCTCTTCTCGAGTTACCCCATGTACGACCTTCTGTCCGTTCGAGTATAAGGACATGAATTGCTGGAACGTTATTTCATCCTCTGGTGGTCTGAGGGCGCGAACTTGGTCGTGATTTCCAGCATAAGGAGCCAGTCTATTAAAATGGACGACCCTAGGCTTTCCTCGAGGTGGCTTATGGATTCGGTAGACGAGGTCATTAATCTTTTTCATGATTTTGTACGGACCTTCCCACGAGTTCCGCAACTTCGGTGATAAACCACGGCGGCGCTTAGGATTGTACAGCCAAACTAGGTCGCCGATTTCGAATCCTCCAGCATTCGCCTTGATGTCATAGGCCTCCTTCATCCCATTTCTGACACCAATTGTAACAAATTAAAGAATTAACTGTCTTAAACAAATTTATTTTAACAATACTTCACTATCACAACTAATTTATTTACACCACTCAGTAACTAACGCTTAATTTATCTTCACCGTTTGTTAACCGCTCGATTCGCTTTCTTGGTACAGACTACTCTTCGGGACGAAGAGCGACGTTTTTATATCGTCAACGAACGTTCCGGATCCCTCTGCGGATTTCGGAACCCATCCGGAGTTTTCGCGGTATTTCGCGATGCGTCATGCGTTTGCTGACTAGGACATCGGTCAGGGCCGGCTTCAGATTCATTACAATACACTCCCCCTCACCGAAAAGCAGCGTAGGTTAACTAATGTTGTTTGTAATGTATAATGTGTACATTTAACCGTGCTTATGGCCTGAACTTTACTAGGCTGAAATATTAGTAGGTATCTTTATGTTAAGTATCATTCGTACCATTTTAAAGCCTACACTTATTGACTTCGATGATTATGAAAATATTTCCGTTTTTATTTTCTTATGAATCTTTTCAGAACTTGTAGGAAACTGGAATCTTTGATGGCATTTGATATTTATATTCTTTTTAACAGGCTTTTATTAACTTCACCTGTATATAGGGGTGGGATGGGCATAGTGGCCACCCTAAGGAACATCAATTTTTTTCCACCCTTGAACTTTTTTGAAACATTTTATAAATTCCTCCAACATTTAGTATAATTACTTAGGCCTGATCCAAAAATAAAAACGACTTGATTTTTTAAGTTATTTGTACAAAATTTTGACTTTACCAAAAGTTGTCAATGTGGCCACTTTAGGCCACTAGGTAGGGCTTAGTTTCTCTTTTGATATACCTATTGACCTTGGGTACAGGAATAATTTCACGTGGAATTACAGCAAATGAAGTGGACATCTTGTTTGGTGGACTGTACAAATTTGAAGTTGTTTCTAGGAAACCAGCTGATGAAGTGCTGGGACTAGACGGATCAAATGTGGCAGAAGGAAGCCCACTGCTAGACCTTATTGGATGATCAACAGAAGATAGGGATACCATTATGAAGACGGTATTGGGGTTTTCAGAACCACCAATGGGTTCTGTTGAGCTACTGTTGTTGACAGTCTGAGATGAAGTTGCACAAACTTGTATGATGGTGTTCTCTTCTACTGGCGCAGGGTCTTCTTATAGAGTTATTTATGTTGTTTCAGCAGCTGCATAATCCAGTTCTGTAAACACATTTTTGTCGATTGGGACGATTCTACATTTTCTAAAGCCTTTTATGGCGATTACTGGTGTAGCTGCCTTCAAAAACGCTTCACCAAGTAGCCGGGAAACCTGAAATTGAGTCACTGTCCGTCCTGGATTATTTCTTAAGAACTTTTCAATGCTTTGTACAAAATACGTATGGAAAGGTGCCATAAACGCAACGTCGAGTGGCTGTATTTTATGACTGCAGTGAGGGGGAATGCATAAAACAGTGACATGATTGTCTCTGGCTTTTTCGATGGAGTCTTTGTTGTTCCTGTGAGTTGCATGACCGTCGAGTCGTCTTTTGTTTGTTTTGCAGATGTTAAAGAGCCGACTTGTCGCCGACCTTTTAGAGCAAAGACCTTGGACGACTTGGACTGGACTGTTAAGAGTCCAGTCTCATCAACATTGTACACCCTATGAGGTGGGAATACGTGATCTTTCTGAATGCCTTCCAAAATGTCAAAAAACTTTGATACATTAGTGTTGTTAAACGCTTGAGTCCGTGCAGCTGAAGTCGCCTCAGGCTTCCGTAATGCAATCATAGGTTGGGTTTTCTAAATCCCTGTACCCAATCTTTCCCAGCAGCTTTTTTTTCTTGACTAAAGTTATGAGGTATGCAATTTTTAACAGCGAGTTTGTAGGCAAGAGCCTGTAGATCAGCGACTGTTACACCAAAAAAACGGACTTCCATATCCAAAAGATGGTTAACTATTTCTTTTTTCTGCCCCTCAGTAAATATGGGCCGAAAGTGACCAAGAACCTTTTTTGTGTTTACTGCTTGAACATTTTTGTCGAGTGCACGCCGTTTTGAAGTATTTCGAGGTACCTGGAACCTTTTAGCTGCGGTTTGCCAAGGCAACTCGTCCTTCTTCACTGCATCAATGGCCTTTTGCATAGCTTCAGAGTTCCAGGACTGCTGAGCGGTTCACCTTTGATACTTGGACACCATACTGTTCTTCTTCTGTATAAAAAAACACGGAATTAGAATAACTGAAGTTTGCCGTACTCTTGCTCTTGATATTATAGGCCTACTTAGTTTTGTTTCAAAAATCAAGTTTTATGCAAAATACATTGCGGGCAAAGTGGACACATTCGCGGGCAAAGTGGCCACGGCTGTGGCCACTCTAGCACGCCAATTTCTAAATACAATATTTCACGTATAACCCGTTGTAGTATCTACTGTTGAGACATATGAATTCAAAGTTGAAACATGTTTTTTTGGACGATTGATGTACAATTTACTTCACCTAGGCCTACAATGAAATAAAGCGAAACATGTGATGCACTCACCTAACACCACCACCAAACTACAACAAAATAACAACGGCTGCCGGGCGAGTAGTTGTGACTATTGCCGCGAGGCTGCAGCACTATACAGGGAAGAAAACTTCAAGTGGCAACATTGCCCGCAGTGACCACTATGCCCACCCTTCTCCTATGTATATATGTATGTTTGTTTTTTTGTTTGTAATTCTCAAGCTCGGGATCTGCATTTGTAATTTCCTCTTTTGAAAAAAGATTTTTTTTTATTAACACGCGCCCCTGCTGCCTTATTTGTAACCCTTCTTTGCGCGCCTGCTGCCTGGGGCTTGGTAGCTGATTTTCAGGCTCCCTCTCCGGAATCGGAAAATATCCATGGTCATTGTTCTAAACAATATACGGCTGATTGATCTCAAAGTTTAGATAAAATAAATATATTCTAAAAAGACTAAAAATCACGCTTTCATAGCATACAAAACTAACAAATTTAAAATAAATATTTAAAAAGTAAAAAACACGCTTTTAAAGAACATTGAACTGAAAAGTTGAAATATTTTTTTTAAATAAGCTTAAAATAATAACGAAAGAAAAATACTATTATCATTGTAAAACAAGTGTGGGCGCTTTATGCCATATTTTTTGTATATCAAGCGCCCATCGCTTTTTTCACAATAATACTAGTATTTTCCGTTCGTTATTGTTTTAAGCTTATTTAAAACAAAAAAATTTAACTTTTTAATTCGACGTTTTTCAAAAGCGTGTTTTTTAGTTTTCCAATTATATTTATTTCTTTTTCATTCTGTTAAGTATTCTCAAGTCATCTTGTAATTTATATTATCGCACGTCAGGATTGCTAATGAGCATCTTTTTTTTTCTGTAGATCTACGAAATGTAATTGTAAGTATGTGAAACATATAATTAAGTTAGCCAACTGTATTCTAAATGAATGAATGAATGAAAACACTTCAAATGAAACTGAAGGCAAAATTAGAAGTGAAGACGGAACGTCTGTTAACCATAGCAGTGACGATCTTAACATCGATTACATAAAATGTTGTGGGAGGCCCATTGATAATACAGACGAATGAAGTCTGCATTTCTTGGTGAATGCAACTTGGTAATTTCGCGGGTGTTGTTCACCATCGCCTCTTTTTGGTGATATTTTTGATTTTCAATAAAAGATTTTTGGATTTGTAAACAATACATCCAACCGCCGACAAAATGTAACGACTTATCGCTGCAAACTTGTCACACCGTGTGAACGCGGCTTAAATAAATCTTCAATCTGAAATTCCGAAGCAATAACAAATTTTCATCGTTTTCCTTCAACTTACAAGCTCATAATCACCACTGTTGGGCTACCATAAGTGACCCATAAAATTGTAGTCTAGTCACGAAACACGATAACCCAAAATATGTTGTTTCAACAATTTCATCCTCTGAGAGCCGACTACCTGTACTAATTTTCTTCATATTATCCATGTTTCGACACACGGCGGAATGATGCCGAATATCCGAATGTTGGAGAAGGGCATGAACCTGCCGGGAATTTTATTGTCTTACATTCACCTGCTCAAAAGGCGGCTGCTCTTATGTTATTAACAGGTGGTAGACTTGGCCCCAGGGGCCCGAAATATCTTGGGGTCGGGGTGTGCTGTGACTAATACATTAGCAAACAATATTCTGAGAATTATTTGTCGGCTGGGTGATAATTGATTTTCACCTCCAAAAGGTGATAGTTTTTGTCAAAAAGACAAAAATAACTCTACTATCTGGGCTGAAAAATTTCGAGTCTAGCACATAGATGACACTAGTCTTATTGTATTCATCACTTTTTCAATTAGTTCTAACCTTCGAAGGGACGCTGTTGAAATTTTATGATATTCTATTCATAAGTTTCTGAGTTATCGACCTTTTTTGGGTTATTGTTACCTTCCAAAATCTGAAAAAATTATAATGGAGAACTTTATACAAGTGTAGAAGGGCAAACTTTTTAGTTTACCCCGATAAGTTACTGCGTAAAAATCAAAGTATTTTTCACAAAGAAAAATCTTGTAAACTTGTAACTTGTCGTATTTAACAATTTTGCCTATCAAAAAAATTATTAAGAAATAATACTTGTCTTTTACGTTTCGGAGGCCAAAATCTGCCTCCGTCTTCAGAAATGGATAAAAAATTCGAATAAATTCGCAGTTATTCCTTTTTTGATAGCTTATTTCTTTACTTCTTCGACAGATGTCAAAGAAGTTTAGTAATATGCAGTTTCAACAATAAGAACATCCGCATCATCTCTGGCTTGTTTAGTAGTAATATTTGCAGTTTGTAATTTTTCAATTAACATATTAGTGAACTTATCTTTGTTATTTCGATTTGATAAGAATTTTTCTTGAGTAACTGGTACAACCATTGTTTCTTCGCATTGAGAAGCAGCCTTTGTTATTCCAGCAACATGATTGTGCCAAGACATGTTGGTGTTCATTTTGACCTCTAACAAACTTATCGAAGCCAAAATCGAAGTTGTCTGTTCTAACATTATTATATCCGGTTCGGAGGATTTATCTCTTTGGAGAAAACCGATGTTTGGGTTTATGTGGAACTGAATTCGACCTGTTTACGTTCACCCCAATTTGAAATCACTTCTAGATCCTCATTGAGATATGCAACCTCCTGCTGCCGATGAAGATGTGCATCCCCAGCCGATGTCCTGGAATCTAATTGGAACGAGACAAGTGTGCTGTCGTCGAGTCGAAATTTTGGAATCAAAGTCGAAATTTCGAAATTAATGTCGAATTTTCACTAAACAAATAATGAAAATAAGTGGCCACTCTGCGCTTCCGTACCATAATTTCACCATTGTCATTTCAGAAAACCCTTTTTCCTCTTACGTTACTTTCTTATACTAGTTTTGAAAATTATTCAATAAAGTCGGTGACGCGAATCCAAAATTCTAGCTCTCATAGTTATGATTGCCACGTTAATTTTTCCGTAGAAATAAACAGATCCAGTTCAGCAACACTAAATGTTATGGAAGTGTACTTTATATGTACATTTCATTCAACTGTACATGAAATGCATGTTTTCGTTTTTGAACTGAAAACTTCAACCGCCAGAGAAACAATCGTTCGCTGCTTGTCTCGGTTGGAGGAATTGCTCTTTCAGATTGCGGTACAGAGAAGTTCCCTTATCCGTCAGTTTGCAGAACTTGTCAAGAATCCGCGAAGTGAACAATTCCCGGTCAAGTGTCTTGAATATTCCAGGAAAAATCACTGAACAATTTCCTTTATTAAATTTATAAACGGTTCCCTTTTATTACAATGGACGTAAAAGGATCACAAGTGGCCTGGAATAGATATGGGTTAAGTGGATTCAATTATGCAGACAACCAACTTGGCCCAAGTATTTTAATGTCATGTGATTTCGAGATAATTCCCAACCATGACTCCGAATGGAAAATTAATTGTACTGTGGCGATTCTGACGCTTGTGTCGGGATGATGCAGATGGAACTAATGTATAATAATTGAATTTGTTTGCTGAGTGGACTTGAATATCCTAGAATATTGAAAACACATCATGAACTCAAGGGGTGTGATTTGTTGGAGAGGATAAAAATTAGTAGTTTACGTAACAAGTCCGGAAAATACTGATGAGCCCTGGGAGTCTGCATGTCCAGAAAAACTGTTTTCGGTCGTATTGTGTACACTGTACACTATATTTTGGGCAACCCTGTAGACTGACAGAATAATGAGACACCTGTCTTCATTATGATTATTTGTGGAAGAAAATGTCGAACGTTTCATTTATTTTTTGCATTAAATACCGAAATTCGAACAGAATATAGGTACTAACAGAAACATTATTATACTCATTATATTAAGTAATATTATTCATATTGAAAATGATAATGATAAATTATTTTACATTCAATATATTCGAGCAATTGCTCGCTACAGAAAAATTACAGTTACAGAATTTTTCCACCAAATAGGCCAAAATTATAACCTCTGCAATAGTTTTTCATTTCTTCATATCTATCCATTTCATCCATATCAATGCAAATCAGAAAGTTTTTTGTAACTGGACTTCGATTTTCAGGTAATGCTTGTGCTGCAGCAGCTGCTGCATTAGAAATTTCATAAGGCACATTTTCACTCACCATTGCTGCTGTTTTCCATAGTTTATTGTGATAATTGCGAACTAAAAAACCTAAATGACAACTAATTTCATGTAAAACAATTGGTTCCAAATGGTTGATTATCAGCAACAAGTTGATTATAATCAGCAACAAACATATCAGGGAAGCAGTAAGCTGCAAAAATTTTTCAGGACTCCAGATATTTCTTGTGCCGTTTTGCATCTCGAGAATTTCAGTTCTATCTATTTCTAAAAGTAATCCATAAGAGCTAAACAATATTTTTCATTATACACACAAATATCAACCGCCATTTTTTGCCATGATATTTCAGACATACCATGAAGAATAGTTCAAGTACACTCAATAGGGGTTTCAGTTTTCCCCAAATCAACTCGATGGGATTGAAAACACAAAAATAGGGGGGAAGTCTCAGTATGGTGTGTTCATAGGTACGTTTCAGCAATACTCTCAAGGGCATACAAATGTTTTTGTTTGTAAAACTGGAAGTTTTTAATTTTTGGTATAGTAATTTTCAAATTGCAAATTGTCATCCATTGAAAAACTTTGTATTTCGTCTTTATTCGAATTTTTATTCGGTACTTTGATGTGCTGTCGCGAATGATAGAAATCGTTGTCAAGAACTATTACACTATTCGCATCCAAATTTGGGATTAATGTGTTTTGAAACCATTTCTCGAAAATCTCAGCTTCCATGTACCATTGCAGTCCTCAAGTGTTTTTCCACGTAATTTCAAAGACTTCGGAACCCATCCTTTACTTCCTCCGCAATGCACAATGATTAGTCGCGATCCTTTGTTTGCAGGCATGTTAGGCGTACACATTCTCGAACCATCATTCCACTCTTTCGTAACTGTCTCGTGAGTGTCATACCAAATTTTGTCCAAATAGAAAATTTGCCGTTGTTCTTCTCTATATTTAGATATTTCTTCTAAGTATATGTTACGTAATTCCAGGATTCTTCTGCTTTCCATAACTCCTAGACGTTTGTTCATTACTTTAAATCTGAATCCTAGTTATTGCCAAATTTCTTCCTTATGATTTCAGTTGTAGAAATCTTATTGCACTTTTTCGCATTGTTCACCATCGCTATTGGAATCACTACACTGGAAAAAGTCTGCGTTGTTATCACACTCGTTATTACTATTAGTACTTGTTTAAGGACGCCACATTTTAAACAGATAACAAAAATTTTAAGTAGTTATAACTGCACCAATATCGCGATCAGTTTTTGAACTGAACACGTAGAAAAATGGATATCATTGAGTCGCTTCGACAAAAAAATATCATTTGATGAAAGTATACTCAAAAAAACTTTTGTCCATAATATTATTTTTCTGTTCCTGCCCCCTTATCATTGCGAAGTCAATTCCATTGACTTCGTTCAGACTCTAGTGAAGGGTTTCGTGACAAAAGTAATACGACACTCAAAAGATGTCAAAATACTCTTGATGGAGTCTTCAAAATACGTCAATTCCGAAAAATGGCAAAAAAATATTGAACATGCTATAAAAGAAGAGGACAAAATGTTGAAATAGGACTATTCAGTTGTGGAGAATGTAGAACCTTCAATGTTTCATGATTAATTTCACTACTTTGGACTTCCATTGTCTAATATTTTATAAAATGATACGGAATCCCTGAAAGAACTAATAAAAAAATAAGAATTGAAAAAGAATAGCTGAAAAGAATGATTATATTAGGCAGAAAAAACCTGAACTGAAATAATCTAATATATAAAAATGGATGTTTCTTGGTTGGTTGGTTGGTTGGTTAGTAAGTGATAAACTTCTACATCGCTTAACCGATCGTGATGAAACTTGACATGCATAAGTAATTTTTCATAGGGAAGGTTTTTAGGCTATCAATTTTTTTTGTAACTCGCCACTAGATGGCGCTGTAGAATAATTTTTTGAAAGCACCGTTCTATAACGCTGCGCACGCCTGAGTTCATTGATTCTGAATCTGTCAAAACATTTGAACAGCAGCGACACAGCAATATTGTACTAGTAGTGAAATAAAATAAAAGTAGAAATAGAATAATTGAACAAAAAATAAAAAGTTAAGATTCCAAGCCAAGTTACTTCACGACGTTACGATTGTTAGTAACCACAAACGTCTTCGGGTGATGACTGCATTCATTCCTCCGAGAGATATATATGTATGGGTCATTCGTGTACTTTCACTTCGAGTTCTTCGCTTTCCTTTTTCCGCTTCTCCGGTTCAGTGGGAGATGACCGTTTGGCGAGAGTTGGCCATTTTTCGCTTGATTATGGGTTTCCATATGTTGCGTATCTCTACGCTAGCTTCGGTGAATACATTGTTGGACAGCATCTATGCAGCTTCTTTGAATTTCCTTCTAAACCAATGTTTCTCCCTGTGTGTGATCTCAGCTTGGGACAGGAAGGCGTCTAGTTCAGTATTCCCAACTGGACGCCTTCCTGAAACACATCAACAGCGTGAAACCTGCCATCACTTACACAATGTAGAAGGAAGTCCACAACGAACTGCCATCCTTAGACGTATTGGTGAAGAGGACCGACATTAAGTGGAAAACATCTGGATACCGAAAACCCACTCACACGGACAGTATCTGAACCACGAATCCAACCAACATCAATCGACTAAAAGAGGAATCATCAAGACTCTATTAGATCGTGCTTTCGGGCTCTGTAATACAAAGAAGGTCTTGAGAAGGAACTAGACATCATTAAAAAATATCTTCAACGGAATGGCTACTCCGGAGCGATGGTGGAACAGACTTTGGCTGAAAGACAGCAGGAGCCTCACAAGGAAGAGAAGCCGTCACAACCAGTGCTTCCAATTTCCACATCAGAGGATTATCGGAAAGGATAAGACGAAGTGGGTCCAAGTACAACATCAGAACCTGCTTCAGATCCGGAAACACTATAGGTAGTAGCCTCGCGAAAACCAGGCCACCAAAACGGAATGCGATTCCAAGAATTGCATTTACCGGATACCCTTTGAGTGCGGAAAATCCTATATAGGTGAAACTAAGAGGCCACTAAACACACACAGCGAGGGAAAACCTCGCTGTGGGGGAATAACAGAGCATGTTTGGACCCATCAACATAACATTGAGCGGTTCCAAGCTGAGATCATATACAGGGAGGAACATTGGTTTAGGAGGAAATTCAAAGAAGTCGCATTAAACTATATTTATTTTATATGATGGAATCAGCCGATACTTGATGAAAATCCATAGTTAACGTAGTCTTAGAACAGTTTTATTAAGACACGCCCGAGGAAGCCATCGTATGGCGAAACACGTGTTGAGTTTTTGTGAAAATCACATAATAAAGTGTTTTAGGATGCGTTATATTTATTTTATCTAATCTTTGGGATCAATCAGCCGTATATTGTTTAGAAAAAAAATAACCATTGATATTTTCCGATTCCGGAGAGAGAGCCTGAAAATCAGCTACCAAGCCCAAGACAGCAGGCACGCGTATTGATAAAAAAAAATACTTTTTTCAAACGAAAAAATACATGTGAAGTGAGTTCGAATTATATCGAGGAGGTTAACTACAGCGCCATCTGCTCGCAAATAGATCAAGCAATAATGTTGATAATTCTGTCAAATACAGATTTCGTGCTTGAGAGTTACAAACAAACAAACTGCCAAACAAACAAAAAAACAATTGTTTTCTTGCCGACGTTTTGAATTTAATTAATTTCTTCTTCAAGGCTCTGTAACAATGAATGTCCATAAATATACCTTCCACAAAACTCATACGATTATTATCGTTTCGTATCAGTTTTATGAAAGGTATGTTGATGAAAATGCATTGTTACAGAGCCCTGAAAAAGTATTTCATTGAATTTAAAACGTCGGAAAACGAAAAGATAATAATCGTATAAGTTTCATGGAGGGTATGTTAATGAAAATTCATTTTTACAGAGTCCTGAAAAAGAATTTGATTAAAAAGGAAAAGTCGGCAAGAAAATAATTTTTTTTGAGAAAAAATTGACCCTGTTACTCAACCAACCTTTCTTCAAAAATATTATAGCATCACTAAACTAGTTAACTGAATAGTTGTTAGTTTCAACAAATATTTTTGGTTAAATACCCAAAAGCTCATAAAACCTTTTGTTTGCGACCCGTTTGTGATACAACAATAGGGTGGACCCGGTAAAGCATTACAAAACCCCCTATACCAGCTGTGGCAAAGTATAATGCAATCAAAAAACTTTGGTTGAGCACTCTGTCATCGTTTTGCATTCATAATAAACACTTATTACCATTTTATACTAGCCTACATTGTATAAATAGCCTTATCACCTTCAGAAGGTTCATAGAAATTACGATTTATGCCCTTCTTTCACGGTATATCTGGGGTCAAATAACAATAGAACATCGCGCGTCAACAATAAAGTAGTAAATAACACCTTGCAGCTTGCAGCATCTTTTCTGTAGCACCTGTACTACAGGAGTATTCGGAGCATTCATACCACCCTTTTTAGTCTCGTTTTAAACTTTCAACCGATTCCACCAGTTGTCCTAAGAAGGATCAACATAACAGGTGATGGAACCCGAAGGACAATCGGTCGCGCTCGACTCTGGCCGCGGCAAACTCTGCACGTGAAGCAGCCAGTGAGTTTTAGGGCGCTGTTACTGCACGACGCAAAGCTCGCAGCTTGCTGTGATCCGGTTTTCGTGATTACTTCGGTTCATCCCAGCAAATATTTGTTTCACGGCTACCTGAGACATTCTTGCAGTGCTCAAGAGTTTGTTTTCTGTTCAAATTAGGAGGATTTTTGGACGTACTTTGTGCTGGTGCTAGCAAGATTTTCATTCATTACTCGCAAGTGACTGTGAAAGTGTAGACCTTGGATCCACTCTAGGTGTCGAAGCCGTTAGATTTTGTTCATTCATAAAAACCGGAGTCTGGCGCAGTGTAGTAACGACTGAATTTCGTTTTGCAATTCATGTATGAAGTGGTGGATTGGAGACTACGATTTTAATTCCATTAAAAAAGGAATACATTTAAATACGCTAAAAGTTATCGGGGACTAGACTCTAAAAGTGTTTTCTTTTTCGTAATTAAATGGTGATTTATTCAGAGATTAGGGGATTCAGGGACTGTGTGCAGTGCTGAAAGATTTAAACGATGCGTAAAGCAGATTAGTGAAAGCACTTATTAAAATGTTTGTTTTTGTTATGGTTTAATTGTTTGAGTGATTTATTAAGTGATTATTTCACGCCTGTTGACTTGGATTACGGCTTTTAAACATGGATATTACTCTTTTAACGACATGTAAGTAGACATAGTTGTTTTATCTGCTCGTATATCACTGATATGAGGTAGAAAGTATGAACTTTTTGATGGTTGATTCACTGGTGATGCTGATACTATGGGACTTTTGTTTGAATACTACTTAAATTTACTTAGGTGCCACTTGATAGATACACAAAACTCGAAGGATAGTGAGTTTTTCAAAAGTCATTGCTCTAACAGTTATAATTTGGATTTTTATAGTTTTAGATATCGTCGACATAACCGTCACTATTGCAATGAAAACTTGGTTGAAGTTGAAGATTGTTTTGTAATAAGGATATTAATAAAATTTAGTTTTCTCATTATCGATTCATAATTGGACAAAAATCGCCCTTCTAAATAAGGGGTGTTTCAAAAAGCAAAAACAGTTTTTTCTTAAAGTTGTCTGTAAAAGTGTGGGGTCGTGTTATCAATACCTACCAGTAGGATAGTTATACAATAAACAAGAAACGCAAAAAAACAAATATCTGATTTTTGCAAGAATATTTCATGGAATAGAGATCTTTTACTGAGAGACATATTTGGATCAAAATAAATAATATTATTGATGCCGAATAATCCTAGATATCAATGTTTTCCAATGATCTTTTGTTAATTTTTTTGAAGAAAAAAGTTCAGTTGAGTTACAGTATCGGAAAAAAACTAATTATAATTCAGTTTCACATTCATTGACCGAAGGTTTCGGGTGCTTGGCGGTTCGAAAATATATTGATTATATCCTGCGGAAAGCAGTATTTACATCTTTTACTTCAATATAAATACTACTGGTAACTCCTCAGTGATGGAGTATTTTCGGACACAATTTTATCCCAACTTTCGAACCCATTCGATGATTTGTTGGCTCTTCAATTACTTTTCGAAAATATCAGATCTCTTGTTTTGACCACGAATCAACAGAAACCATCAAACAAGAAACTATTTTCTTTTTTTGCGTCTAAAATCTCGGATTCAATTCAATCAATGCTCGCAATTTTGCTCGCATGGATTTTTTATTAGTAGGTTCTGTTCAAAACAGACCTAACTGTTGAGATGACCGAAACAAATCTGAATTCAACAGTTTTTAAAGGAGCTTTCTTTTTAGTTTGAATCAAATATACCTGCTCACTTGTTCTGTTGAAGTTCAAATAACATTTTAGAATAATATTTCCAAAATAAAGGCATTTGAACATATCAAGCATTCGGGTCTACCGTTTAAAAGTTTCATCCGTATAATTATTTGGTTGATTTTAGAAGTTAAGGCTTATTCAAAATCATTCAATCAAGCATGCATTCACTGAAGAATTGCGGTTTATCATTTTACTCGATTCTATCAAAAATTAGAAAAATATCATTAATTTCAAATTAGATCATAATATTGGCTCATTAAAGACTAATATGGCATTTTACCTCAAGCGAGATCAAATATTTGTATAATTCGTTCAATAAAAAGAAATATTTTCTGGGAAAATGGGGCACGTATGCTACAAATTTTTTCCTTATTTCCTGAAATACATACATATAAATCACATTACTAGGTACATATAAAATCGAATAATGTAGGTACATAAAAAATCGAATCTCTTTTTTTAAAACTTCCTCGATAAAGGAGTTTTGAATTGTAAAATATATTACTCGTCATATTTCACATTTAGAAACTCCTGACATCTGCCAGGGAAGTTGGAAATAATGAGAATCAGCGAAGAAAAAGTTGCTGATATACTTAGATTTTTCTTATTCTGAAAATGGAGCTTATTCACTATGAAAATAGTGAAAAGTCATTTATATTGTGATGTTATTACTCACAGTGAATGTACATTGAAATAATATGAATCCACTGTGTACTCTTATGGTACTAAAATGTTATTTCATAGAATTGATTCATTCGATATGAATTTTACCTAATTTGACTAGGGTGGTATGTAACGTGTATGGTCATCGCAGACAACTGAAATATAATTATCATTACTTATTATAATGATGCCAAGTACAAAACAAATTCTGTGAATCGGTACGCCTACCAAAGCTGCAAAAAATGTGTTTTAGGACCAAGGTTTCACAATATAATTTGTTCCCGAACTCATTGAAACAAATTCAGTATTCATTGAAAAAAGGTTAAAAAATCGGCGCTCTCTCTTTTATTTTCAGATTTAAATCCCTCTAAAGTTCCGAGAAATACAACTTGTTTGAAGGTGGTTGACAATGTTTGATATAAAATGATTTGAAATTCCCAATAGAACAAATAAAATTGAAATGCAAATGAATAGCTGCAAAATAACAATTATATCGAGCAAAAAATCCCCGAAATGAAATTAAGTACAATAAAATACAAGCAAAATTGAAAATTGAACAATCATAAAGAAATAAGCCAAGTTATTTCACGACGTTTCGATTGTTAGTATCCACAATCGTCTTCGGTTGATGACCAAAATTCAAAACACAAGTATTTATTCACCATATCATCTTCACATCTCACTCTTAAATATTCAAATCAAAATTTTTCCTGTTAACAAGGTATTCATTTGCTGGTGACATCCCTTCAGCTTGAGGTTATATACTAGTGACATTTTGAAAAAATGCGGTTGTAAACTGTTACTGACTATTCATTTAATTCACATGATTTGACGTGCAAATTCTTTTTTCAATATGTATCATGAATAAATATATATTTAGTTGCCACAGTGGACAGAATGTGGAGGGAAGTTTGACAAAATATTCCCCGAATATGGAGGAAACATTTTCCCAGCTACCTTGAAAAAATATTTATTCAAACGAAACATTCCACTTGATGAACGTTTTCGTAGTTTTCTGGAAATTACAGTGTATTTATTCCATGAAAATGCATGATTATTGATTTATTATTTTTATTTTGTTCCATTTTCACTACTTCATAATATTTGTTTAATTTATTTACATTAGATTTCTACAAGGTGGTTTTCGAAATAGTCTGTGAAATTGCAAAAGATGATTTTGGCTTTTTTTCAATACTTTAACTTATCGCTTCATTACATCTTTATAGCAAAGTATCATATTGCATTCTTCAATGCAAACACTCCGACTTGAACCAAATGGAGAATTGACCTCCCCATGACTCTGACCGAAATAAATAATATACAGCATAATTTTGTTCTATTCATCTCATTTATATAAAACTCAATATATTTCTTGGTTTCCTATTCAAATATTCATAAATTTGGTGTAAATTACACCTAGGTACTAAAATACTTTCTTCCTTTGGCAAAACTATTTTCCACATCTAACCTATAACTGTACAGGTTTTTCATTGTTTATAGTAGTTGTACAAAAGCATTGGATTTCTCTAACCGTTTGGATACAAAAACGAGCATATTTCTACTATTTCAGTATGTTTGAAAGGTTTCGATGAGAAAACCTCAATAACATAGTTTTGGCGATTCTCTTTGAGGTCCGACAAAATCCTGCATTATCCTACAAAATAGATTACAAAACCAAACCGTCAAAATTATTCTGCATTGCATTCTCACTTGGTTTATTTTGTTGGACTAGTCAATATCGATTTATTTCTTGAATCTTTTTTCGCTTAATATAGCGTCAAAGAATTGAAAATCTGAACAATGAAGGCAAAAATACGTTATTCGAATTTGAAAGTATGATAGTAATCAGTGATGCCAACAATAAAGTTAACCTCAAAAAGCAGCTCTATATTATAATAGAAAAAATGTCCATTATTGAACTGAAAATTACCATCTTCATACAAAAAAATGTGGGAATCCTCCAAAGAAAGGAAGGAAGAAATCAATTTCAAAACAAAGTAACTCTTTCTAAGATATGTAGATAACGCAAAGAAGTAACTTTCAGTTACAAACTGGAAGAAAAACCCGTCTCGAAACAGCTACTTCCATATACATATTGAATTAACCAGAAGAAAAATAATTTCGAAACAAATACTTTTACATGAACACTGAACTATATAAAACACTTTTCTCTATTATGGAATTGAATCAGATATCATCCACAGGATTCCTACACAATAAACTAAATGAAAGAGGTAAAATTTCACTTACATGGAACACTGTCACCCTCATTGGTAGACATCTTGTATGTTTCGCCGTTAGATAGTTGGCTTATCAGCTCTTCACTACCAAATCTGGATAAAATTATAAGAAAACACATTCCTTTAATTCATAAAATTATGACTTTATGTCACGGAATGTCATGTCAGCGATGAGAGTGCGAAATGACAGCCATTCGCTCATTTGATTAAGTCCCAGACAATAGAAACTTGTTTAAATTGAAAGGGTTATAATTTTAGGAGAGTTAATATTTCGGAAAGGATGTTTTTGGCTTCCTACTTCTTTCTCCATTTTTACATAAAAAAATGTGGAAATCTTTCAAAAAAGGAAGTAGCAATGAATTAAAATGAAGATTTGTAGATCATGCAAATAAGTTCAAAATCTGTTTTTCCGTTAATCAGCTGTCGCCCCCATACGAACGACAACTCTCAGAAGTTGAGAAACTTGTGTGAGCTAAGGACTAACGAGGTTTTACCTTTTAACGTGTGATTCATAACACGGTACTCACATATTTGATTTCCAAATTGGATGGTGCAGCATATCTGAAATTCTACCTTTTGGTTTTCATTTCTTATATTTTAGGTATATTTATTGAGTTTCTTTATTATTTTTGCATTTAACTTTACTTCGATTGAGTATGTGTACACAATATTACGCTTTTCCTTCTCAATAAAACAGTACCTACTAATAATTTTTTTTTCTTTTGTGGGACATGCAAATTTTGCTAACTTATACACTTAAAATTTTTGAAATATTATTCCATAATTGTAATTTTCAAGTTCCTGTTTTCAGTCCTCTGTATACTACTTACTCTACTGCATATGGTATTAAAATAATTCTAACTTTTCTCACCGGATGCTCTGCCACCAAAACTTCATAGTGCAATGTAATGTCGCCTCCACGATAACAGGTAATTCATGTTTTATTTAAAAATCATTAAAGTTCCCATTTAGAAGGAACAGGAGCTGTAAAAGCGAACGCTTGCATATTTTACAAGTGGCCGAGGTCTGTTACAATACAAGCGGCGCCCTCTTGTAGAGACCACTTCAACCACCACCTCGCCCGTATTCAGCTCGAGCACCGGACGAGATTTAGTACATGAGAATTAGGTGAAACTATAGGAATTTTTTTTGCAAGCTTCAAGTTGTTTGGAACGCTTGGAACAGAATAGGAAACGTGGAGTACTTAAGTTTTTTCATGAAAATCAATAATGTGTGATTAAATACTATTCAATTGATGATTGAAAATGTCTGTCAAAAATTTGAGTTTCCATTTTTCTTTGTCCTGGAAGGATTTTGGGTTCTAAACGTGTTTTTTTTCTCTTATTTCACTTCAATTTTTCATAACGGTATTGAAACTGAAATGTTTGAATAGTTACTGTTACAAAAAGATTTGTTAAACATTTTTCTTGCAAGTTTTCGATCAAGGACAAAAAAAGATTGATTTTAACCAATGGAAAATTCTTGAACTGGGCATCATGATACTCACTTGTTTGAAGTTATCTGCACAAAGCCACATTTACATTTTCAAATATTCAAAATCTCTATTTCATTTCATTCATTGGATGGTCTGGAAATTGTGAAAAGCTAAAACGCAGTTTGAGCCTAATCAGCTTCGAAAAATAACTTCTATGACTGCTCTAACTAGGTGTAAAATTGATATTTTTGGTGCCATATTAACTTCACTCATCTGTATCCTCTGTTCACTCATATTCACATCATTCATATTATTCACTCATATTAACTTCATCACCAAATTATATGTTCGCTGAATACCCAGAAACTTTGGATCTATCATTAATTATGTAGATTAGGACAGTAATTTACTCATCTCCTCTATCGTGTGGTTGTCAATTTTCAAAAATTGTTTTGTTTACAAGTAAACTGGCAAAACAAAACAAGAAACTAATCAAATCTTATAAAAAAGCCACCGTAAGCACCTGATTAGGCTCCGGCAGCTTTTTTTCTCCTAAAACTCAAATCGCCACTTTGTGTTACCCGTTTTCAGTCGACATAATACAATAAATGTGGATGAATAATACATATTTAGTGTTTCTTTGACGCATTCACGGTGCTTTTTTATAGTCTTTCTTTTCTTTTTAGTGTCTTTCTCATCTAGCATTTCTGTGTGTGAATCAAAAAGGGATTTTTCCGTCAAACGGCAAAATTTTCCAAAATATTTTTCATGAAACATAAAGTAGGTTGTTGTTACAAAGGATGAGGAACCGAAATAAAAAAAACTCTATCCGTGAATTACATTCTTTACTGAATATACTACAAAATCTCTTAAACTGAAGTGTACTCCCTCTATGCAGTGTTCAAAACTGTTTCTATACTTCAATATGCAATAAGTAGTTTCACCAAAAATTTTTGGATTTACCAACTTTAGGTAGGTACTATACTATACTTAGTATACAAGTAATAGATATATTCATTGGATACAAATAGTTGAAATTCGTTTATCCGTGTGAATACAGGTTTCTACACACTCGAATTGAGTCAGTGAAGTTCCCTTAAAAAAATCGATTTGAGATTTTTCACATCATATCAAATAATTCAACCTAATTTCTCTGTACTAATTCAAAATTCATCTCATTTCCGCTGCGACTTTTTATTTTTCACCTGCACGCAGATGGCCACGGTTGGAGAGAGGTTAATTGATCAGCGGAGGGCACATCCCAACGACACCTGTTATTTTATGGGGTTTTACACATGCAGCCTCGTGTGGTATTACATGGCATCCAATCCTCGAATATACTTAATAGAATAGTCACTTTACGGATTTATAAAAGGGTGGGGTGTGTAGCGAGGTTCGATTTTCGGGGTTTTCCTTTCAGATTTCCGTTCGCGTTTTCAATTATAGTTGCTGAACGAGTCTGAATTAGTACCTTGTTGCTATCAAATTTGAAATGAGGAAAACGGTTGAAGGTAATGACTTTGTTCTTTTGTTTTCTTTTGCAGCTGATCTGTATTTTTCAAACAGTATAGGATTTTCACTAAACAGTATACGAATCAGCAACATATATTTTACTTTGAAAAAGCTCAATTAACGAGTGTGAAGTTATTCACATCCACAAAGTACCATTAAAAACATATATTTCCTTGTATGCCTTTGTATATTAAGAGAAATATTCTAGTTTTCCAAGTAGTGTTTCGGGTCTAAGAAAACTGGAGATTATCACGAAGAAATGAACGGTGAATCTTTCGAACGGTTGTTTTCCAAAGTTCTACCCCATCTGGAAGATAATGCTGTGATTTTAATGGACAATGCACCTTATCATTCGCGACGGTTAGAGAAGATTCCGACAACGTCTTCAAAGAAGGTTGAAATCCAAAATTGGCTGCGATCAAAGAATATTACCTTTGAAGACTCAATGCTAAGAGTACAGCTACCAAAAATTGTCAAGGAGCGCAAGCTTGAATACCAAAAATATATAGTCGATGAGATGGCAGCAGGCCAAAACAAAATTGTCCTTCGCCTGCCTCCATACCACTGCGAGCTCAATCCCATCGAGTTAATATGGGCCGATGTGAAGAATTTTGTAGCTCAGCATAACACCACGTTCAAATTTGCAGATCTCAAAGTACTTTTTGATGAGGCTTTGAAAAGAGTCACAGCGGAGAAGTGTGTTCGGCATGTGATATCGGAAGTCGAGGACTAGAGGCACAAATCGAGCCACTGATAATTCAGATTGGTGAGGATGACACTACTGATGAAGAGACAAATTCATCCAGTTGAATAATTTTGATTAATATTCCTTTTGATTTTACATAAAATAAAAATTATCAATAAAGAAATAATTACGTCTCTTCTCATATAATGCTTGAGTGCGCTGTGAAAAATCCAATGAAAATCTTTTTTTATTACACATATTATCTGTATTTTTCCCGTTAAACTGCAAAACTTGTGCATTTCACTCGTTATTATAAAAAAGTTTTTCTAAGTATGATATAGCATTTGCGATCAACAAGATGTTGGTTCTGAATACGACCCTGGTCAATTCTTGGGATTTTCAATATCACGTGCGTAGGTTTACATCCACTCTGTCTTGGATTTGAATTTGCTTTAGAAAATAAATAAGCATGTACAGGTATATTCTTGACAATTCACATCACTATGTACAGCACAAACGTGCTGAGCTGAATTTTCTAGTGCAAAGTTTTTTGACTTTGACTTTCACACATTAGAGGTTCACAAGAGAAAAACGGACCATACAGGAAATAGCAGCCAGTAACGGTTTCTCGAGGGGTAATGTAGGTGATATAATAAGTTTAGGTTTCAAAGAACTAGGTATGAAGGTGGTTTTTAAAACAAGGTATACATTACAGAACCTTTTAGGAAATCCAAAAGACCAAGTCTAGAATCTGATAAAGTCTAGAATTTACGAAATTAAAAGTAAGGACTGCGATGCAAAATATTATGGACAGATGAAAAGATCTATTGAAATAAGATGAAAGAAACACTTAGTACATTTAAAATATGGAAGACCTGAAAAATCAGCAGTCGCCCATCACATTCTGCGAACAAAACCATTCCATAGACTTCAGTTCATTAAAATTAGTTAGACAAGTTAACAACAGGCATCTAGATGCCTATGAGAGTGTAGAAATGAGTGAACATAATAATATTATGAATAACGATGGTGGACCAATGCATCAGTGCGAAACAGCCATGGGGGTCAGCCACAAATTGGGGGAAATTACCATTAACGAAAAGGAGTGCGCCAAGCCACCATTGGCCGTTAAAATTCATTGCTGGCCATGAAAAGTTGTCTTTTATAACAATAATTTCATGGCCAGCCATGAAAATTGTCACATGAAACGACAGTTTTCAACGTTTTCAATGTTTTTTCAATAATACCTTTACAGTCCTCGATTTTGTCGCTGAAAAAAACCTTCCCTTCAACTCCTTCCATCATTTTGATTGAAAAAATCATATCTTTTGAAAAATTTGTGCTGCTGGGGATATTTTCACATAAAACGAAAGTATTCGGCGTATTTTATGATACCTACATAGTCCTCGAATTTGTCGCGGAAAAATACACCACCTGCAACCCCTTCAATTATTTTGATAACAAAAAATCAATTATTTTTAAAAATTTGTGCTGCTGAGAATATTTTCACATAAAACGAAGGTATTCGGCGTATTCTATGATACCTTTATGGTCGTCGATTTTGTCGCGGAAAACTACACCCCCTGCAACCCCTTCCACCATTTGGATTGAAAAAATCATATCTTTTGAAAAATTCGTGCTGCTGGCAATATTTTCACATAAAACGAAGGTATTTGGCGTATTCTATGATACCTATATGGTCCTCGATTTTGTCGCTTCGATTAGTTTGTTGGGGGTTGAAATGGATACCAATATGTCTTGGCATAATAATGTCGCTGGAATTGCAAAGGCTGCTTCCCAAAAGTTTAGAACACTGTTCCGAACCAGAAAACTGTACATACCTCAGCAACTTTTGATGCTTTATAAAGCTCAGATCGAACCTTCTTTGGAGTAGTGTTCTCATGTATGGAGCTCAGCCCCTGGAACATCGAAGAGAGGTTGGAGATTTGTCCCCCTTCTGTAGATACTTTCACGGGAGGTGTTCAAGTGTCTTGGCACACTTTATTCCACCAAGAGCGGTACATATCAGAAATACGCGACGAACTGTGGCTGCTCATCGTTTTCAAAATAATGAATTATTCATATCCGTCCTGTAACTTGTTTTATTCATAAAAATGAACCATTCTGCCCATTCAATCACTCCAAAAGTGTGATAAATGCCCCAGCGGATAATTTTACCCACCTTTGTTACAACCTCGTTTTTGAAGCAAATTTAATGCCGTGACTTTATTGACGGATCCGTAACAATCCGTCAAAGTGTTTGTTTTTACACCGGTACACTTTCTGTTCGTCTTTCGTTTGATTGCTATACACAATCATTCTTTCGCCTGCTCTCTCATGTACTTTGTTCTCAAAAATTGTCGTTTATACAGTGTGTAACAACGAAAACTTAACACAGCCGTTTTTGAATATAAAAGTAATATTTTTAAAAAAAGCTCGCACACATCGATTTCTAATTAAACGGGGACACCTTTCAGACTAATCAGATTTTTTGTAGTACGCACCCCCTCGGAGGGGTGCGTCCGACGACCCTTATTTAGATAGGGAAAATAGGTCGAGTGGCATCTTGTTTTAAAGTTCTTTCGAATACCTTTACATCTCTGTCGAAAGAAAATTTTTGTAACGATTAGTTTTCGAGATGATTTGAAGATTTAAAGGTATTTTTATTGAGTTCAACTCTTTTTAAAATAAGTCAAATTGTTTTTAAGGTACAATTTACGTTCAGAACTTTCATAAAAAAATAAATTTTTGCTTTTTATGACAACCTGCTAATAGGTGTCCATTTGATTTCGTAAAAAAGTGAGAATTATTTGTTTATTACGAGGAGATTTTTTCGGGGGATGGGGTTGGTTACCACCCTTACATTTTAGGTAAATTGAGTGGCACCTCCTTATGAAGGTTGCCTCTTGACGTGGATAGTTTATGCTTCTAATAAAAAAGTGAATCATACTAAAAACTTACCTACACAACGAATACAATCTGCTGATTTTTTTGAATGTTGATGACATAGAAAAGTTTGAAAAACTGTTTTAGGGTTAATAAAACCCAATAATTGTTTTTAAAGCACACACAAAAAAAGTAACATCTAATAAGGGTAACTCACATAGGAAATTTAGAGTAAATGTTCAAAATGTGCGCCATTTTGCTCCATGCAACAATAAAGATTTTGTTCGAATTTTGCTCTTACATTATTCAACATTTCAGGAGTTATAGCTCGGCATTCATCAATAATTCTACGACGTAATTCATCCAAATTGGCTGGCTGTGTAGCATAAACTTTAGACTTTAAATATCACCACAAAAAGTAGTCCAGTGTTGTTAAATCTGGTGATCGTGCTGGCCATTCAATTGGACCTCTTCTGCCAATCCATTGTCCTTCAAAATGATTATTCAAAAAATTTCGAACCTGCTGGGCATAATGGGGTGGTGCACCGTCTTGTTGAAAATGGATAAATTCATCTTGACATCTTGGATCCTGTTCAATTATTTCAACTATACGAGGTTGTATTGCCTCTTCAAGAAGTTGTAAATAAGAATCACCGGTTAAATTTCCATCAATGAAAAATGGATAATATGATTGCCTACTATTCCGGCCCAGACATTCAACTTTTGGGAATGTTGGGTATGTATCTCTGCGTATTGTCTTGGGTTTTCATCCGACCAATAACGGCAATTGTGACGGTTATGCAACCATTTAAATAAAATGAGCTTTCATCTGAAAAACAGATGTTATAAAGCAGCTCGGGATTTTGCATTAATCTCTTACTCATGCCCGCACAAAACTCCTATCTTCGGTCAAAATCATCCTCATTAATTTCATGAACAAGTTTGATTTTGTAAGGATGGAATTTGTGGTTTTTAAGGATTCTCCATGCGCTCATATGGCTTATTCCGGCCATTGCTGATAAACCTCTGTTACTTAACCTGGGATTGGCGATGACTTGACCAATCACTCCAATCGCATTATAGTCATTCACTACCCTTCTCTGAACATGTCTTTTCTTATTTAAAACCGAACCTGTCTCCCTGAATTTTGTGACCAAATCCAGAACGTGATTTCTGCTTAGGTGTTTACCAGGGTTTTGCTCGTTAAATAAAATTGATGTTCTATTAGCATTCTGGACGTTGCCAAAAAATAAAGCAATAACTGAAACCCTTTCAGTAGTAGTGTAAGGCATTTTTAAACAAATAACAATACACGACCCGTTCAAACAAAACAATCGAACGATGTACTAATGAAAACTGGAAGAAGAGCAGTGGGTATTGATTTTAAAAAAGGGATTTTATTTAACAAAAAACTGATAAGAAGAACCGCTCGAATTTTTTTTTATTTAGGCCTACAAGTTACCGAGTGGTCTGTCTAATGTATTATTAACATGGCAATTTTAACTTCAAATTATCTCGAAAACTAATGGTTACAAAAATTTTCTTTTAACAGAGTTATAGAGGTATTCCAAAGACCTTTAAAACTAGGTGCCACTCGACCAACTTTTCCTATCTAAATAAGGGTCGTCGGACGCACCCCTCCGAGGGGGTGCGTACTACAAAAAATCTGATTAGTCTGAAAGATGTCCCCCTTTAATTAGAAATCGACGTGTTCGAGCTTTTTTTAAAAATCTTACTTTTTATATTAAAAAACGGTTAAGTTTTCGTAGAATAATCAAACTCAGAAGTTATTTCTGACACACGCCGTTTTTCACACATCCATATTCGTTTTCCAAAGAATCTGCCTTGCTAATAAATGTTCCTGTTTGCATAGTGGGACACACTACAAATACGCCTTAACAAATTGCGACGTCTTGGTAGGTAGGTAGGTAGGTATGTAATTTCTTCGGGTTGATAAAACGGAGAAGTTGTAACTTATAATTAGTTGCGATGCGGGCTAAATTGCCTAATTCGTGTAGACTTCCTTGGGTTATAAACAAAGGAAAACAACGTGGAAACCACCCCGTTCTTGAAATTTAATCTCCTCGTATGTTGTCTGTACTATTTGCAACTCGAAGAGAATATTATATGAGTAACGAATTGAATCGTTAATTTGAACTGGAGTAGCATTCGTCTACTTCCGAGTTTGCTGAAATGTTTCTACTTTTGCATAATCAGATTTGGCACGAACGAGTGGCAGCAGGCTTGGTAGTCTGAAATATTGGAAAAGAAAATCCATTCAACAAGAAATCAAACACCTAGATATGTTTGGAAATTTTCTGGAATTGTGAAACTAATATGATAACTAACAAACTCGTTCGATTGATGACTTATTTATTTTGTAGAAATTCATGTTGAATATAGAATAAAGAAAATACTTTTGTCTAGTTTCTACTGTGTTTATTTATTCGTTACGATCGGTTTCGGCTTATAAGGCCATTTTCAAGTAACTACCACAAATTGTCAAGTTGCGTACCTGACCTAACACGTTACCAATATTACAATATGTCACGATTACCAACTATTGGATGGATCCTAAAATTCCTAAATTCAAAAGGGACGAGCTGCATAGATCTAGTTGGTCGTTGAGCGTTATGGGGTCCTTGTACAATTTATTCATTCATAAATTCATAAATTCATCTCCCTTCCTTTGTTACATGTATGAAGCATTTTCATGTTTCCTTTATTTACTGTATGGTTTGTTTCCTTTAGATGTCCATATATGGCTGATTTTTTATCTGATAATACATGCTCTCGGTATCTTATGTCGAAGTTTCTGCCTGTCTGACCTGTATAAGCTGCTGGGCAGTGCCCACATTCTAGTCTGTATATGCCCGATTTTTTCCATTTATCCCTTTTGGGTTTTGCGTTGAATAACATGTTTCCCAAATTATTCTTATTAGAAAATGATGTGCTTATGTTGAGTTTTGATAAATAGTTCTTTATATTTTCTGAGAGCTTCCCGGAATAACTTATGCTATCATATTTTTTACCTTCTTTATGTTCTTCCTGATATAAGTATAGTTCCTTCATGATCAATTTATTGTTCTTATTGGAGATCAGTTTTTCAGTTAAGTTGGCGGCGAATAAATAAACACAGTAGAAACTAGACAAAGTATTTTCTTTATTCTATATTCAACTAACAAACTATTGATGGAGTCGTAAAACTGAAAAATGTATGAAAATAGAAAATGAACTGCCGCAAAGATCAGTTTTAGCATGTTGTTATTTGTTATCCATGTGAACAGTATGCTGCCCAACTGTATGTGAATGACTTTGTTCTAGATACACTGACGACGTATTTATAGTTGTAAGTTTGTTTTTTTTGCGGCATCAACTGCTAGGTTATTAGCCGCGGACTTGTTGTTTGTTTTTCAAATGTCATCTTTTATATTTATGGCTTTAGGTTTGAGGATGCTCAATGTCCGTCTGTCTTCACATAGAATTTCATTCATTGCCTCAGTTATATTATGTTGTCTTCTGTTTTCCTCATATTCTGGACATTCTACAAGTATATGTTGTTCTCCTAGGAGCAGGTGATGGTGTGTCATTTTTGTATGACCGACGTGTGAGAACAACTTGTTCTTTCCTGGTCAATTTACTTAAGTGGTGAGATTCGCTTATTCACACTTGGTTTCGAGCATTTCAGTTTCGCGTCAGTTCCATTCCAAAGAGTCTGCCAGTCACATTCTTCTTTGGTTTTATTAAAATTCTTCAGATCTTCTAAGTTGAGTGGTACATCTTCATGTTCCTTGTAGTTGGCAACCATTCCAGCTGCCTTATCCACATCCTCGTTGTTCTTTATGCCACAATGACTAGACACCCACATGAAGCTGACAGTTCTACTGCTTTCCTTCATAATATGAACTCTAGCAAGAATAATCCTTACAAGAGGGTCAAGAGTAAATTTATTTTGAAATGATCTTATGGAACTCAACTAGTCGGTACAAATTAGGAAATGAGTTTCATTTTGTGCGAAACAGAATAAAAAAGATTGGTATCTAGCGTATAATTCTGCTGTGTATACGCTGGTCGTAGTGCATCGTCCAGCTATGGAGATGTCCATCTACAAGGAATGCACAACCCACTTTATACTCACTCCTTGATTCATCAGTATATATTTTGCAGTAGTTAGGAAATTTACTAATGTTTTTGTAATAGTTCAGTTTGTGTTGTTGTGAATTTAATTCTGACTTTTTCATTTCACTTCCCGAAACATTGCAATGTATATCACCTAGTTTCCATGGAGGGAACTCAGGGAAAGCGAGCATGAAAACTTTTGAATCTGGGATTTTACGTTGCTCTCTTATGCGTGTACCTGTTTGTCTGGTTGCAGTTGGTTTTTGTAGGAATAAATCATAGATTTTGTCATTGAAAAAGATATCGTGATTCGGTTGTGATTAGGTTGGCAGTATATTTTTACAGCATAGTTTGCCAGAAGTCTCGTTCTTCGAAGTTCAAGAGAAGGGGAAGCAGTCTCACAGCAGAGTGATATTACAGTTGTAAGTAAGTATTTTAATTTTTGTACAGAGTATGGGCCAAATTTGACACATTGAAGGGAAACTCCTCTTTTCAAACTAGATAGATGAAAACTGATAGCTGTGTCTAGGGGTCAAATTTAATGAAAAACCTAATCGTGAAAACCGCATATTAATATCTATAATCGTTTTTGAGTTTTTGTATCCCTCTCCAGGCATCAAATCGGAGTTTATTGTGCCACAGAAATTTCGAAATAAATCGAGTTACTACGTTTTACATTGATATTTCTGATTAATTTATTATGAATGTCAGAATTTTGTTATGCATTTTTTCATTGAGTGTAGCTAAACGGACTGTTATATTGGTTGGAAACGAAACATTCGAGGAAAGCAAATTATTTAAGAAATCCGGCCGGTACAGTTTGAAGTTGGGACATGTGAATAGGATGTGATTTATATCCGCTAAAGAAAAGTTGTCATATGAGCATAATGGATTCACATAATAGCCTATTGGTTTCTGAGTTACATCATGTTTTTCAAAAATACACATTTACGAAAAGTTACTGTAATTTTTTTCTTGTCAAAACATTATTGTTTCTATGAAAACATTTCCAAAGCATTTTTCCATGTAGAATTCAATGGTTTAAAATACTTTCAAATCGGATATCAACAGTTATTGATGGAAAATTATTCTTTCAATGGGACATCCTGTATATTCCTGCATATTTCACTAGAGCTTAAAATTACCTTCCCAAAAATCTAGCACATTGTTGTTTCACTCGAGTAATCTTTGAAACATAGAGCTTTCAGTTTTTTTTCGTGTAGACTTTGAAACGCACACTTTGACCAAGTAGGCTTTGGACGATGCGGCTATAAAACATAATGCAAATCTTTAATGGTATAGTCGAAGTAACCGATATAGTAATCTTAAAGGTGTCGGCGAAGTCAAAAGCCAAAAAAACCAATACAAAGGAATTATGCCGTAACGAATTAGTCCACGAGGACTGAAGAATTGGCGGTTCGTATTGGATAATTTTTACTAACCAAGTTTTATGATTGGCTGAAGAGTCATAAAATTAAATTTGGAGTCATGTTACCGTGATCAACAGAATGTAGCGATGAGTACCGCGTTGTGTGTGTTATTGAAGGGGACTGCTGGAAGGTAGGGGGCACTATATCTTTTACTTGAACTATAGCTTCATTCGCAATGAAAGAACTATGAAAAATAAAATAAAAAAAGCGATTTATTTCCAACAGGAGTACCCAGTTACAGGAAATGCTATTATTACAGTAGTACTGACAAAAATATTATTTATAGTATTATTAAAAGTGATTGTGGATACATGATACCAAGGAGTTTAGGGAGTCGAAATGAATATCGCGATGTTCACAGATTTTATTGAAGCAATAGTGATCGTAGCATAACATTTGTGCGTGATGCTTCGCAATAGAATTTCAGATTGTGTCGACCTCCACTTCTTGGTGCTAAGAAATTGATCTCAGGTAAAAGAAACGTACTATCAATATCGTTGTTTAGTTACTTAGGCAGGAACTTTATACCAAGGATAACTCTCCTATTTTCCAAAGATGTCATATCGAATCGTGTCAACAAAATGATCAATGCCTCTCGTGGGGTATTGACAATCAACTTTTAGACATAAGTATTTTAGGAACTTCCTTTGCACGCTCCAATTAATGTTTTTTGGTAGTCGTATACTGGATTCCATAACACATAACTTTAATCTAACTTGTGGCATACGTTAAATACAGCAATTTTAAGGTGACAATACTTTTGAAGTTTTTGCCATTTCTGTTAATGAATCCAAGCATCCTATTTGCATCAGCAGTCATATTCCTTACTAATATGTGTTGTAAATGTTGATTTACTGTCGTATGTTATATCAAGATCTTTTATCTCATGTACGCGGTTGATTGTAGTATTGTTGTTTGAATAATCGTACATTAAAGTTTTTTGTTGTGAATTATATTATTTTACATTTGGATACGTGGATACGTCATCGATTTCATAATATAGTTTAAGGTCGTCTGCAAATAGTAGGCTAGGAATAATCAAAGAGGTTGCCAAGTCATTAATAAAAATTAAAAATGAAAGAGGCCCAAGATTAGATCCTTGTGTTACCCCAGATGTAACTACGTACTGAGACGATTTGAAAGATTCATATTCGACGAAATGTTTTCTGTTAACTAGATATGATTCAAATAGAGTAAGCAGAAGCAACATTGCGACACAACATGTTCGATGGATGATGTATGGTAGTCAATTTAAAAAGAAAAAGACAAATAGGGATAAGGAGTTGAAAGAAATAGTCATTTTAGGAGTAGTTGAAAATAATCCCAAAACGTCAACGTGAAATTTGAAAATATCAAAGGCCCACCAAGTCATACAGGACAGGAAGAGATCACCAGCTCAGACCATGAGATTGTGAACGCCGCATGGCTTTTTGCCAGTGATTCCTGGAAAGTTGTAACCAAGTGCGTGATTTTTCGTTAAATTGTATTTCGATATACGAAGCTTATGTTGCGCCAATTTCTGTTGCCGGAAAAATGTACTTTGTTTGCTGATGATACTACCCTGATTACCTCTCACTATGACTATCAGCAACTACCGATGTTATCACTGGCGTTACAAGAAAAAGCCAAATATTGGTTTCAGGCTAATAAACTACAACTTAATAATAGTAAAACCCAGAATATCACATTTCCTACAAATAATTCTCCCGTGGAGGACAATAACGTTAAATTATTGGGAATAACAACAGACTTGGCTGGAATTGTCATATTGAACAGCTTAGACATAAACTTTCTAGTAAGCTATTTTTACTTCGGCAATTGAAGAGATATGTTAATCATGATACACTGAAAAGTATCTACTTTGCACTTTTTCATGCTCATATGAGTTACGGTATCATAATGTGCGGTAACTCCTCAAAGTCACTGCAAATCTTTCGACAACAAAAAAAGGCCCTGAGAATAATTTTAAATTGTAATAGCAGAGAACATTGTCGTCCTTTATTTGTTCGCCCCAAAATGTTATCACTACCTTCCTCATACATATATGAGACTCCTCCAGAAATACATAGACAAACAAGAAATTTGGTAACACAATCTCAAGTACATTCCTATGATGCAAGACGATCCGATTACATACGAATTTCCAGATACAGGCTTACAGTCTCCCAAAGAAATTCACCAGACTATCATGTGTATAATATATTATCATCTGAGGTCAACCAACGCAGGTCAACCAACGCAGGTAAAGTTTTTTTGGCTCAAAAAAACATCATCAGAAGTATCACTGGTATAAGTTACATGGAGTCCTGTGAACCTTTTTTCAAGAAATTACAAATACTGACTTTACCCTGCTTGTACATAATGGAAATTTGTGTCTACGTTTTTCAAAATAAAAGTCAATTTCCTTTAATAGGCTCTACTCATACAAATAACACTAGGCCAAAAAAAATATATCAAGTTCCTCTAGCTCGAGGGCGGATTGCTCTTAAAGGTCCTAATGTTGCAGGTCCTCGTTTGTTCAATATGTTACCAACTGAAATAAAAGAAAGCAAAACATTAGAGATGTTCAAAACAAAGATTAAAATTTTTTTAGTTCTGAATGCGTATTACAGTGTTGATGATTATTTAACGTAAGTGTATGTGTGGTGTGTGCATGCGTTTTCGTGTGTGCTTCTAGTTTTAGTGTAGTAGTTTATAATTTTAGCTTTACTGACTATTCCTAATACAATTACTTATGAAATTGTCGAACAGGAAAATAAAGGATTTGATTTGATTTGATATCAAATCACTCAATATAATAGAAACGATCATGTTAAAATATATGAATTCTGCAGTAATTCATGTGAACTTTTCAAATTATATCCAGCTTCAATAACGTTTTCCTTTTCATTTGTGGTTGAACATCATACATAGAAATTCTCCATTCCTCATATATTTCCAAGTATGTTTCCATTCTCATTCCATTATTCTATACTGCTAATGTCCTAAAAGCCTCGGCTGTTGCCGAGAATTACAAAAAATTAATTAATTTCTGCTCTTGTACGTTTTGTTTCATAATTCTGGGATTTGTATCTTCATTACGAAACTTCACTATGTAATCTTCCACGTTCTTGGACATTTTTAATTGTATAGCCACACTGCATTCCCACTTAACAATAAATTCTAGATAATCCTACCTAATGAACTTCTGTTTACGAGGTAATATACGTGCTCTGCCTTTTCCTCCACCCGGCGCAGTTTCCAGCTTATCGTTTTTGCAGATCTTGGTAAATTTGCTTTTCAGTTCTTTCTTTAATTCCATCTGTGGAATTAAAGCAGAATATAAAAAGGACAGTTTTGCATTTTACTGTTCGAAGGAAACGCAACAATAAAACTTAAATTCGATTAAATGAGAATCTAGTATTGTTATAGCGTTTTTTTTCAATAAAACCAGGGCATATTCATCATCCGTTCTCCCCCATGCGTTAATATATCAATACATATGAATTTATCTAGAAAAAAGTTCAGGCAAACCACAAATAGTGAATCTAAAAGTGTAACGTAACATCGTAAATTTCGACTCGTTGCGAGATGACACGGTTAGGTTCTAGAAAAATTTTGAGTTTTGGTCCTGTCAATTATTCCTTAACGTAGCCAAAAAAGGTCAGGAAACACATCCACAACGGTAAAAGATAAGTGATACCTCTATATTCGTTGTTACTTGTCGCTGTCCGTAACGTAAGTCTTTTGATGCGATAGCTACAAACCGATAAGAAGTTACTAACCGTGACGTAACACGTTTGCGGTTATGTTACGGATAACTTCTCACGAATTGATATGTGCCTTAATGATACTACTGTCTAATATATACATTATTACTTGTCGCTGTCCGTAACGTTACATACTTTTGATGGGATAGCTACAAAACGACAAAATAAGTAACTACTCTTTTGTAACGTAACATTTTTGTGGTTATGTTACAGTTAATTTGTTGCGATGTATGAACCACTTGTTTTCCAGTATAAGTTCGTGAACATGCGGAGTATATCCACCCGACAGTTTTCCAGATTGAACGTGACTCATAACTGAATCACTGGCATTTTTTCCAACTCAATTTCTCTTTCGAATATAAAAAGGACCCCAAATTATTTTTATTTTTCGCCACATTTTTGTTGAACACGTAACTCTCATTACGTTGAAACAAGATATCTCAAGAGGCAACGATTTCGGTTTTTCTGTTGCGAAAGGAATTTTCTTCACCAATCAATCAGTTTTTATCTGTGCTTCGTCTCAAGAACGGAATATAACGTGAAAATCCTTCATCTGCCGAAATCGATTCAGGGATCTTCCGGTAGAGGAAACACTTTTCAGACCCGTTTTATTGGGACTTCTTTTCCTTTGATCGTATTATTTATAATACAAGGACTTTGGAGTCTTTCGTGATAAAGTTTATTTGGATCGTGCATTTTGCAGAGATTTTTCTCCATCAGAGACGATTTGCGTTCGTTCTAGCGGATAAATGTTGGGGTAGGGTTAATAAGATTTTCAACTAATACGAAGTGATTTGAGAAATGGAGGATTCCAATTAAAAAGAACCTACGCAAAATATGTTTTTCGTATTTCCTGTTAGAGTAAAAACTTGGTCGAGCAAATCTTGTTCTATGCTAGTTTAAAATGAAAAATACCATGATATCAAGTGTCATAGTCAAGTTTTGACGTTAGTATAATTTCTGGTAATTGTGGTTGTCACTTCTAAAATAAATACAAAAGTAAAAAAGTTATTTGTTCACAAAACGGAGCGATTTATTTAAGAGATAACTTCAATAGGTTAAAGGTCCAGATACACAATAAATAGGTTTGTGAACAATATTGTATTTGCTGGTATTCGAAAGCTGCTGACATGGATTTAGCGAAGCATATCAAACCCCGTTGAGTTAGAATAGCCCATGTGGAAAAGGAAAATCTGGGATCTGCTAGACTATCATGAAGGCCTACAGTTATGCCAAGTCAATGATAACATCTGCAATAAGTGACTCCGTTTATCAGAAGATCATGGATAAGGAAACCTGGAACCTGGAAAGCGCTAAAACAACAGTTTGAAGCTACATCAAAGAATCAGTTGTTCAAAATCTGTACCGATTTTTTCGCTTCAGTCTGGACGTCAGGAGATGATGTTTCTACTCACATAGCAAAGTTACGGAGTTTATGGAATGAACTCAATAATGGATTCAAAACGAAGAATCAGCCAGGTCTGCCAGATTTGATGTTGGTTTGTAAAATGCTCCATGTTTCACCCAAAACCAAAAAAACATTCAGATCCAGTTGGATGTTGCTGACTAAAGAAGGTGACAAAATCTTTGATGACTCCTTTGATAATTACGAAATTACGCAAGACCGAGCGTACGAAGGAACAGTACAATATTTAAAAGGTATTTATAGAAAATTTGTCTGTGGATGGTTGAACAAATCCCAATAATTTGAGTGATTTAGATACAATGTGATCAATATGACCTTTAAAGGTTACTTCATTAGCAAACACGACTCCAAAGCCCCGAACGCTGTTGGTCAACATTAGAATATTTTTTTTGGTTTTGTATTGATACACAATAAGTTTCACAGTTCTTGACAATATTCTTTGATAACATACTTCTATATTTAATTGAAGCATGTTCATATCACACCAACGAGATAAGTTATTTAAGGCTAGCTGTAACAGTTCTGCATCACAAAAGTTATCTAGTTCCCTATAAAGTTTGAGATCGTCTGCAAACATTGAGTAATGGCTATGGTGTATGACATCCGACACATCGTTTACAAAAATATTGAAGAGTATTTGGCGCACATGCGATCCTTGAGGAACACTAGACGTTACAGAAATTTTTGATGATATTAGGCCAGCATGTTTGACATACTGAATCCTGTTCCCCCAACAGCTCTTTATCCATTTTGACATGTTACCATTAATGCCAAATGCTAGGAGCTTAGCCATGACAGGATCATGATTTACCCTGTCGATCTACCAGATACAAAGCCATGTTGGTGTTCATTTATCATGTGTTTCGCATCGAATATAAGTTTTCTAGTTATCATACAGTCCATACTTGGGCATTTCAGATTGCTTGCTCACTGGAAGGTAGTTTTTAATGTTTTTTCTATCTCCAGATTTGTAGATTGGAGTTAGAAAACGTAACTTCCAGAATTCTGAAAACGTTTTCATGGATAAAGAAAGATTGAATATTGTTTTCAAAGATTTTGCTAGAGTTAATATGCAGTTTTTCTTATTTTTAATATTTTTACAAAACTTCAAAAATCGTTTGGAAAAGCATTTTCGATTCTTTAGAGGTAACAGTCATGGCATTGCTTATGAACTTCTTTACACCTATTTAAGAGGTCAGCAAATTGATGGTAGTGCTCAATGCACTTGTACCTTTGTAACTTTCATGATATTTTTTTTTCTATTAGTTCGATTATATGTGTATAGAAAAATAAATGTCGTTATTAGTTTCAATAGGTATTTTTGATTGTATACCAAAACGCACTCCACTGCAGGTAACAAAAAGGCTTGATAGCTCATTAAATCTTCTTTCCGATCCAAAAATACGGTGGACTTGGTAAAGTAGTATAAACCGGCCTATACCTGCTGTGGCAAATCATAAAATTTTGTTTGAGCATTCTGTTAATGTTTTGCATTCATAACGTGCATTCATTACACTTTAACATTAGGAAACAAAGCATACCTCTGAAATTTACTCATAACTAACTCCTATGTATGTAGGTAGTTTGGTAATGTTGATACAATTGGCAGTCTCATTTGCAGAAATTGTCGTAGGTATACATGTCGACAAAGTTATTTTTAGACAATGACCTCAATATTTTCCAACTAATAGACTGTACTTCTGACTTTCTGAATTTACAGGTTAATTGTTTACTTTTTTTCATTCATACATTATTATAACCCAGGGAAAAATTTCTTTAAGAAATTTATCTAACTACTATAGAAAATTATAAGTAATTTCATGAATATGAAAATATAGAAGCATACAATTTAAAAATAAGAAAATGCATGTAAAAAAAAGTAAAACACAGTAGATATAGGCAAATATTTCCTAAATAAGAAAATGTAAATAATGATTAATGAAAAACAAGAGACGAAATTGAATAGAATTCATCAATGAAAAAATAAACCTAATTAATATGTGTTATTAAGAAGAGTTTCTTCCCAGCTTCCCAGAGCTTCCCAGGGTCGTCCAGGGTGATCCTGGCAAGATTGCATCCTTTGATTTCATCCCATCTTTTTAGAGATTGAGCATGGGTGTAACATTTGACTAGTTCCGCAATTGTCGAAGTCATCAGGCCGTGGGTGCCACTGGGTCCTAAAATTCCTAGTCCAGCCGCTTCCTTGGCTTAAGAGTCGGCAAAGCGATTATCTTTACTCATGTCATGCCCTTCAACCCACCTCAGGATAATGTTATTATCTGCCGAGGTTTTGGCTAAATCTTGGTGGCACGCTATTACTAGCCCTGAGGTAACACGTTGTCTGTTCAAGGCTAATAGGATTTTTCTGCTGTCAGTGCAGATTGTTAGGTTTTTGTCAGAAGTTCCTTTCCTGGTTATTTCTTTTATGGCTTTTGAGATACCAGCCAGTTCTGTTTGGACCACGATGGTATTATTTTCCATTCCCCACTTAATCCTTAGGCTCAGTGATATAGAGTACACTCCACATCCTGAGCCTTCTTTGGTTTTTGAGCCGTCTGTATATATGCTTATTATATTTGCAGCATCTGACTCTGTGTTCTGTTTTATTTGTATTTTATAGGGTTTATTAAATACAAACCTGGGTTCAATAGCATCACTGGGTTTGTTCTGGTTCTAACATCCGAAACTGTTTGGACACTGCACAAGACATGGTGCGTACAAACAAATAATCTCAAACAGTCCGAAACAGTCTCGGACACTTGTTTGAACCAGAACGCTTTTGAGGAGACCACTGTGCCACCTATCGTATATATGAAGAGATGAAGACGAGAAAATACTATTAATCGTGTCCATTTTGTTATGTAGCGTATCCCTATAGTCAGTTCAAATGTTATCTACCCTCAATCATCAATTACTCAAATCAAATAAATAAAAAAACATCCTAGCAAAGAGCCCAAACAAATATCCACACGAATGCGCATGAGCAACGCGAACAGTTCTCAACAGTTCAGCCTCGAGAGCAAGAACGATTCGGGACGGTTCAAAACAGTTTAGGATCATTTCGCAGTCGAAACCAGAACAGAGGATTCATCAGTCCGAAATTATCCTCAATAAAGCAGAACGCTCTATATTAACTGCGCATGATCCTGACGTGCTAGAACCAGAACAAACCTACTGGTTGCCTGCAGCAGAGGTTACGTAGTAAGCGCTTCTCGCCAAAGGCCCAGCCTCAATTGACCCATTTCTACTTCCGAGGTTTACACCGACCATGCGCAATCGTAACATGGCCATTAACGCAACCTTTTTAACGTACAGGTCCAGAGGGGTCAGACCCGTAATTAATTCCATTGCCGCGGTTGGTGTTGTTTTCATGGCTCCTATGATATTCAAACAAACCAGTCGCTGCATTTGATATACTTTTTGAAAGGCCGTTGCTTGCAGAACTTTTGGTCCCCATGCAATGGCTCCGTACTTTAACAAAGGTCTTATTATTGAGTGTAGATCCAGGTGACCACACGCGCGTCCCACTGTCCTCCGACATTGCTCATAAGCCACATATGCTATTTTTGCTCTACTCTGTAGGTGAGAGTTCCATGTTGACTCCCTGTCGAGGAAAGTACCAAGGTATTCCACCTCTTCAGAGAAATTTAGTTTGCTTTTAAAGATTTTCCTGGTGAAAAGAACTTACTCAGTCTTCTTGGGATTGATCGACAGTGAGTGTTCCTTACACTATGTTTCTATTAATTTGAGCCCATCCTGCGCTCTATCGCACAGTGTGTTCACAAATTTGCCGGTCTCCAAGATAACTATGTCATCTGCGTATGCAATTGTGTAGAATCCATTATTGTTAAGGTGATTAATCAGGGTATCCAGAACTATGTTCCAGAGAAGGGTTGATAAGACCCCTCCCTGTGGACATCTCCTCATGACCAGTTCTCTCACTGTGATGTCTTCTACATTGATACTTATTGCTCTACTATTTCTGATATGTCGCGTATTTCGAATATGTACCGCTCTTGCTGGAATGAAATGTGCCAAGTCACCTGAACACTTCCTGTGAAAGTATCTATAAAACAGAGACAAATCTCCAACCTTTCTTCGATGTTCCAGATCAGGCGGATGACTCTTTTCTGGATGGAATCCAGCAGCTTCAGGGCATGCTTAGAGGTGGAGCTCCATACATGTGAACAATACTGCAAATAAGGCCTGATCTGAGCTTCATAAAAAAATGCTGGGGTTTGTACAGTTTTCTAGTTCGAAACAGTGTTCCAAGCTTTTGAGAAGCAGCCTTTGCAAATTCAGCGACATGATTGGGCCAAGACATATTGGTGTCCGTTTTAACCCCCAACAAACTTATTGAAGCAGAAAGCGGAATTGACATTGACATTATTATATCCGGTTCGGAGACATTTATCTTTTTGGTGAAAACCGTTGCCTGGGTTTTTGTGGCATCGAATTGAACCTGTTTCCTTTCACCCCAATTCGAAATCACCCCTAGATCCTCATTAAGATATGCAACCTCCTGCTGCCGGTGAAGATGTGCATCCGCAGCCGATGTCCTAGAATCCAAATGGAATGACGAGACAAGTGTGTTGTCGTTAGCAAGGCTTCATATTGGATTCTTGGTTTTTCCAATGAGTCGTTGATATACAATAAAAAAGAGTGTTGGAGACAATATGGCTTCCTGAGGAACACCAGCGTTGATGGGAAAAGTATTCGAGAGATATCCTTTAACGGTCACTTCATTTAGAGAAGGATTTTCATGTAGTACTTGTGTTTTGTCTTTAAAAAAAATCGTACATTTGTAGATTTTGCCATCCGAAAGGATGTATTTTCCAGGTGGAACTCATCATTTACGTAGTAAATCAACTTGCACGAACTCTTTCGCCACCGAAGCAGTTTGGTTTGAAAACAAAGCGGTGTGCATTGGAAGAGAAATCGTGTTATTTACAAACTCCCTGTCGTATTTTTTGCTGGGCACGCAGTGTTACGTCTCCGAGAAGTTATTGCCTCTAATTTGTTATTCCAGTTTCAGTTAGAAAGTAAGTTTATTCCCGCTGCAAAGGTCGTAACGAGATTGCCTCACAGAAGAAAATAGGAGAAAAACAACTTAATGGGTAGTTGAAATTCAGTAGAACCGATTTTTATTAGGAAATCATTCTCCGGTCTACGTAAAGTTGGGATTTGAAATTTTAATTTCCAGACTACACAACCGGTCTCCGGCTTTGAGGAAATAGGCCAATGCGCCTGAACATAAAATATGGAGTTGTGTGGGAAAGCAATGTATGCGGAATATATTATTTCGTTTTTCCTGCTATACGCAATAACCGGGTATTCACAGTTTCTTTTTATTTTCGGCTCTGCGGGTATTTTCCGCATCACGCAATCCAGAAATGCTTTGCGACTCTCTCGGCAATCAGCAGTCGGAAGTAACTCCAGATTCAAACTGCGGTTGAATTTTTGATGTGAGTTATTTTTTTAATTCGGAAGATAGTGTCAAGAGATGAAAAATACTCAGCTGCAGGAGGTGAATAATACTGAAGACGCCCACTTGGTTGGTGAAACGCGCGTCAAAAAGAGAATTCCATTTCTGGTAATTGATAAAAGTGCTTGTTTTGGATTAGTATCAGCGCCTTTAAAATACCTTCCACCAAAGCTTCCAATGAAAGTGATAATAGTTATAATGTTTATTCACTTAATATACTTATGATGCATTTTTTGGAACCTTTGGTGTAGTAATGAATATTACCGGAGTTTTTTCCCAACATCAAATCGTTATTTTCAACACCTCGACACGTGTTTCGATCACCAAGTGATCATCTTCAAAGAGGAAGATCAAAACAAGAAACTAATGCGAGGTAGCCCTATTTATGCTACATAGGTAGGTATCCCATACAGGTGAACCATCCAGGCGTACTACCCATAGAGGTATACCAACCTAAATTAATTTTACAATTTTGCCTTATCTATTATTTTCCAATATATGTTTATATAAAACAATTTTCAGCTATATAAAAATTAATTTCACAATATTGCCTATCCAAATTTATTTTTGCAATGTGTCCTTATGTAGTAATCAGTAAACCCAACAACATTTTATTTTAACAAGCTATATAGTATAATCTTTGGTATAAGTTCGTCATTGTTATCCATAATATTTATTTGTTTTCTTATTTCTACACTCTCATAGACATCTAGTTGCCTGTTTTTGTTAACTTGTCTAACTAATCTTAATGAACAGCGACTGCTGATTTTTCAGGTCTTCCATATTTTAAATGTGCTATGTGTTCCTTATATCTTACTTTAATAGATGTTTTTGTATGTGTGTACAAAAAGAATTTAGGCAAACGTTCATTGATTCAGTTCAGTTGCTTTTGAAATTATTTCAACTTTACTGTGAAAATGGTTTATTCCATTCCTGAACGAGTTGAAATTGTTAAACTTTATTATCAACGTAATAGTTGTGCTAAACTTACTTTAATAACAGTAATCCCGGGAAAATGTGAATGATTCGTACGTTGCCAAGTTAGTCCAAAAGTTTGTCGATACCGGATCTGTCTGTAATGTGAAACACCAGCCAGGGAAACCGATCAGAAATGAAGCAGTGGAAGTCGCTGTTTTGAGACATGTTGAATTGGATCATACCCAAAGTACCCGTCAACTTGCTGCAGCCTCAGGTGTCTCCCGTTCGTCCATAATACGGATATTAAAAGCCTATAAATTTTATCCGTACAAAATTAAATTAGTACAGGAACTCAATGAAGATGATCCTGATAGAAGGCTGCAATTTTATGAACAAGTGAGACAGTGCTTTTCCGATGAGAGTACATTTTTTTTGAATGGAGCTGTGAATAGGCATAATTGCCGTTACTGGGTTGACAGTAACCCACACTTATTCCGAGAGGTCCATACCCAGTACCCTCAAAAAATCAATGTCTGGTGTGGCATATTAGGTAGTCATATCGTAGGACCACTTTTTATTCTTGGGAATTTAACTGGTTAGGTCTACCTGAACATGCTTGAAGCTACAATTGATCCTCTCATAATAGAAATAATTGAAAATTACCAAAATCATAATGATGATCGGCTTCATTTCCAGCAAGATGGAGCACCTCCCCACTATGTTGCTCCGGTAAAAGAGTTTTTAGATGACCAGTTTCCTGGACGGTGGATTGGAAGGAGAGGCCCCATCGAATGGCCTGCCAGGTCACCTGATTTATCGCCTTTAGACTTTTTCCTTTGGGGTCACTTGAAAAATAAATGTTTTGCTAGGCAGCCCGAGTCCATAGAAGATTTCGCCAACGAATTACAGCAGAGTGCAGAAGTATAACACCTGATATGCTACAGAATGATAGGAATAGATTTGAACAAAATCTGTATTGTATGGAAGCAAATGGGTCACATTTTCAGCACTTGCTGAAGTAGGATTCTACTAAGTCAATTACACATTTCAAAGTACTGGGTTGTAGTTGTTTTTCTTCATAATACCTACATGTTTGAGTGAAATACAACAAATTAGGTATCATTGGAAAGATAATTTTGTGCCCTTTCAAGTGATATATCACTCGACCCCACTTTCCATTTAAAATTTTAGGGTTGTTATTCACCCTCGCTAAGGGGTTGAAGGCACAGATAGAAAAATACATCTAAAATGTGCCCCCCTCAAAAGCAAAACTGACCTGTCTGAGCATTTTTGCGTTAAGTTACAAAAAAAGGAGAAAAACAAGGTGCATAGTTTTTGATGGACCACTCTGTTGAAAATTGAAAACTGTTGGGTACCATAACAATCTGAAACATATTATTAAATAATTACATGGATTGACACTTCATTTCTAAAATATCTTGAAGAGTTTTTAAAATGTTTGAACAGTTCAGTTTTATATATTTCATTGATTTATATTTTTAGCAACTGTTGATTATAATCGATAACTTACTCGAGCAAAAGGTTCACACGCACTATTCACGAAAAACGAGACAGTTTTAATTCGCAGAAATCTAATAAATGTAATTCTTCAGGTAATGCTAACAACTTCGACTTATAAGTATGTGTCTGCATCCTTCCTCTCTCGGCACTGTTACACTTGACACCGAATATATAATAATACATACCTACTCCTGTACTCCTGAAATGTAAAAAAAAAGTGTCTAGACAATGTCTAGCGGGGCTGGACGACTAACCGCCAAAACAAAACAGTATTGACACTCAATAGACTTGAAATATCAATGGCGCTATCCTAAGTATAATAACACTGATGATGATAATAATAAAAATCTGTTTTTTCGTTAATCAGCTGTCACCCCCATACGAACGACACCTCTCAGAAGTTGAGAAACTTGTGCGAGCTAAGGACTAACGAGGTCTTACCTTTTAACGTGTGATTCCTAAGGTGGTGATGATTATTATTCAATTATTATGGATAGAAATGATTTTATGAGAAACATTTCAGGAATGACATATTAAAATTATGTGTTTAGAAGAAGTTTTCTCGTGTATACTGCCTGTAAAGTTTGATAAAAATAACTAAAATTGCAAAAAACTCATGATGAAACCCAAACGAATGATTTTTCGATGAACATTTCATAGGAATAGTCTCTAAATTGTTCAATTATTTTCGCTGAGAATGCAATTTCAATTTCTTCGCATAACTGTAATTTCTATGATCTGAAAACTTTTTATGTCGCAAAGTTTTTTCCTCAAAGGTATTTGAAACATTGGAAGTCCAACAAATCTTCTGAAATTACCAAACAACCATCCTTTGTTAGTCGCGACGCTGAACATAATTCACTGAAATAGACTTTCTGAAATTAGGTGGTCTCATACTCGTTTTTATTTCTGGTACTATTTATATGTTAGTTTACTCCGTTTATTCCCGGAATTTATGCGTTCAACTTCGCTGGCAAATTTCCAGAAACCATTAGCAGAACTGTCAGCTGACTAATCCACTAGGAACCTCCCCATAGTATAGCAATCATAATTCATTACCAGCCAAATAGACAAACACAAATATACTCAAGACGTACACAAAATACGCTGAATTGCCAGCAGAGTTGTGTCATTATCCATTGAATTTAATTATGTCTCTCAACACAAGTTGGAATACATCAACAATGTGATATTCTATGCATATGTCAGAAAGTCGTCGAAATGTTTATTTCATTCGTAATAGGGATTGACTGTTTGTTTCAGTTCAGTAGTTTTATTCATTTCAGTAACTGTGACAGTTTTTCGGATCATTTTTCTCAATACATAAAAACGACTAAAAAGTTGAAGGCTAGACATTTTGTACAGACTTGTGAATCACTGTTTGGAACATTTGGTGCAGTAATGAATGTTACTGGAGTTTTTTCTCCAACACCGAACCGTTATTTCAACACCTCGACACGTGTTTCGATCAGCAAGTGATCATCTTCAAGAGGAAGGTCAAACTGTGGGGTTAGTATGTTGTCGCATTTCTTGAGGACGTCTTTTACTTCGGCAATCATCTTTGGTAACGGATTCCAGGACAATTTCGCATACAGTCCGTTATTGATGAGAGAATTGACCCTTTCATGGTAGTCCGATTTATCCAGAATTACTACTTCGTTACCTTTGTCGGTTTCCAAATAAAAAGAGTCTGATAAGTTTCTTTTGGTTTGTATCGTCGTTTATTAAATGTTTCCGTTTATCTGTTATCATATTCCTGGAGATTTTTTTTTCAAAAATAACCTCATCAACCGCGAAGGGTTATTAGCGGAGGAACAATTAGGTATAATTATATTTTATGTAATATATGAATAGATTTCAAAAAAGTTGGTAAAGATTTCAAGTTCACTACGTCTAGGACAGAATTGAGATCACTGGGAAGTCTTGCTTCTTGTCGTTTATTTGGTCGAGTGTGAATAGGTGTGAGCCACAATAAACCCTTGCGGGTTGCAGGTATCACAGGTAATGATAAAGCTGATGAATGCGCTAGACGCGGATCATCAACTTCATATATAGGTCCTGAACCAGCTCTGGGGGTACCAAAATTATTGGTACGAAACCAGATTAGGACATGAACCAATAAGAAGCACATAGAGTACTGGATAAAAGTACCTGGCAACAAACACAGTAGAACCTTCATTAGGGAACCATCCGAGAAAAGAACCGAAGAACTACTTTAATATAGTAGGGATCGGCTCAAAGTAATTACAGGGTTACTAACCGGTCATTGTCCGCTTAGAGGACACCTGAATGAAATGGGGCTGTACAACGGAGATCTCAGCTGCAGATTATGCAACGAAGGGATAGAAACAGCTCTACATATCTTATGCGAATGTGAGGCACTGAATGACAGAAGGCAGGCAATATATGGACGTACAAAATTACGTCCAGAAGACTATGAGGAACATCCAACACGGAACCTGCACAAACTAGTACAGGAAACGAGACTGATGGAATGGGTGTCATGAGAAGATTGGAGAATAAACTCAATAAGTCCAAGAGGCTGCAGTGTTTTCTGGAGACTTCGACTAAATGGACAAGTCAGACAGCTCCCAAGATACAAAAAAAAATACAGTAAAAACCCATAAATCAGTCTGGAAACAATTCATGATATTTTGCAAGGAAATGGGTTATGGAATGAAAACGAATACATCTGTAAGGAATATTGCCTTGATACTCAAAGAATGGGCGTTCAACATGAAGAAACGAAACGGTGGTGCTAACTGAGAAAATGTTATCAAGATTCTTGGGAACATAACTGCCAAAAAATTACAAGAAATGTACTTTTATGGTTATTGAATAATTTTTGACCCATTCAAAAACACTGCTAAAAAAACGACGAAAATTACAGAAATTTCCAAATATAACAATAATTCGGTGGCTTTGAAAAATTGATAAATACGGGGGTGGTCTGAAAAGTTTTCGACCTCAACATGAAAATGACGGCACTCGTAAATTAAAGCTAGTGAATTCCGTTGTTCATCTGTTGACAGTTACTCACCAAAGTTTCAGTCATTTTGGCCGCGCAGTTATTATGTAACAGTCTCGAGTTGATGTGAGTGATAATGAACAAAATCGAGAATCGAGCTGTCAAAATATGAAAATTTGGCCTTCAGGCAAACGCTTTCGTGTATAAAAATTAAAAATAAAATCCCTCGACGTACGGTCTCGGGGTTTTATTAAATTTTTATACACCCAAATGATTTGCTTAGCAAAGTTTCAAAAATTATGGACTTGCACATATTTCAATCGACTGAACTTTGTGCACTCGGAATATAACTCCTGAATAAAGTTTGTGTAAATCTAAGGTATACTTCTGATTTTCATTTAAGATTATATTACACACTCGACTATTTGAAAATTCGATCTATTCAGCCTCGATCATTTTACCAAAACTCTTCAAGCAATCTTTTGAATCTAGAGATTTGCCTTCCCTCTTTATGAGGGTAGATCCACACTGGAGAACTTTCCAACTATAGATCCTTATAGTTATTAGTCACTACTATAGAGAACTGTACATAAACTTATCAAAAATAAAATTGTGCTAGTATCCTTCTGTAATAAGCATTTTTTGAACTTTCATCTGCTTTGACTTCAAGCTAACGAAGCTACTATATTTTTTCAATAACTAGTAGCTTTGGTCGGAAAACTTGAGCTCAAAAATTTTTTTTAAACTTCATAGACTATTTTTTTGGTGAAAGAAAAATTACTCAATTTTTCGAAAAATATTGTACAGGATTTTTTCAACTCTTTCTGAAGTTCAATCGATAATTAAATAAAAACATAAAAATGTTTGAGTGGGTACGCCAATGGATCGAACAGCAGGCTTACCGATATCAATCTAATTTAAGAGGAACAAAAACTAACAGAATCTCATCGTGGTAACATAATCTCTGAAATTTTCTTAGATTTAACGAGGGATTCATTTTTAAAGCGAGCTTTATTGATCATGATTTTATTACTAACCGTAAATTATATGGAGGGATAGGTACTTTGTATAACTTTTAGTATAACTACATTTTGAGATAAAAGTCAATTATACTCCAGCTCTGATAAACCCCGTAGATTAGAATATTGCTCGTAAAATCCGAGATTTGATAGCGGAACTGAAGCCCGGAGCAAAATGTAACCCGCGCGTTCACCAAAAAAGTAAATAAATTCGGGAGTGGAACTTTTGGACATTTTATTATTATTTACATAATTTTTCTCGTCATTTATTGCGATTTCATTAGAGACTCGAACAACAGATGTAAAAACCAAATGGAAATTCTCCAGGCAGTATTTCCAATTCATAAATGAAAATAGAATGAACAATGTTGAAATTCAACAAAAAATTAATTTATGGGACCTACGTATGACATATTCTGATACTGATTTACTTCATTCTGTACTGTGTAATCATGAATATGATAATAATAAAATTATTACCTGTAAAATCAACAAATCAGTCACCGTAGTTTTTTCATCTTATGTCAAATAATTAGTGTCCGACAGAAAGTTCGGTTTCGGTTTCGGTCGAGTTTCGGTTTAGTTTCGGTTTCGGCGGCAAACCTGCCGAAACTACATTCGAAACTGCATTCGGGAGTTCCCGTGCTGTGATCGGTCATGTTCGGCTCTTTAAATTTCATACAAGTGATATTAGGTAACAACTCAAATAAGTAATTTTATTTTTATTATTTTTGAAAACCCATCAATTATATTCAAAAGAAGGATCTACCTACTCAAAATTGATATTTTCTTTTTTTATCACTAGTCAGTGTACAAAAAATCATGAGAAATTGCCAGAGATTTCCAAGACATGTAGAACCCAAAAAAAATTGTATTTCATTAGCAGATAGCATTGTTCCAATCTACGATAGGTTTGACAAAATTCTTATGTTTATGAAATGAATAAAAATACTTTTGTCTAATTACCACTAGTTGATTTTATTTACACGACCGGTTTCGGATTTGAACCCATTGTCAAGTATGAAACTCAAGTTTCATTATCAGGTATAAAACTTGAGTTTTATACTTGATAATGAGTGCAAACACGAAACCGGTCGTATGAATAAAATCAATAAAACAAACTTGAGTTTTATACTTGGTAATGGGTTCAAACTCGAACCTATTCATGAATTACCATAAAATAAACAAATCATCAATCACACATATAACATTCTTACGAACAATATATCAAATAATAAACCTTATTATAGTTTGGGGAACTCTCTAATGATACTGATGAGTGATTTTTTTTTTCTGGTATCTTTTTAGCAACACGGTTTATGACGGATCACGCGTGAATCGTGCCTTGTGTCATTGTCAAACTTGTTCAGTTTGGTCTATAATTTAACCATGAATCGACTTACGAATGCACAACGCTTGCAAATTATAGAATTTTATTATCAAAATTCATGCTCGGTGAAGAAAGTGCATCGTGCACTTCTTCCAATTTATGGGCAGTTTCGTCGACCTACTGAGGAAGCTATTCGGAAGCTTGTGACTAAATTTCGAACCCACTTTACATTATTGGACATTAAACCACCAACTCGCATTCGTAGAGTGAGGACCGAAGAAAATATTGCGGCTGTATCCGCCAGTGTTCGTGATGACCGTGAAACATCGATTCGCCGCCGTTCACATCAATTGGGCCTCTGTTACTCCACTACGTGGAAAATTTTGCGAAAGGATTTGGGTGTAAAATCTTATGAGATACAGCTGGTGCAAGAATTGAAGCCACAAGACCTTCCACAACGTCTGACATTTGGTGAATGGGCGCTGGCAAAGTTGGAGGTAGATCCACATTTTTATCGAAAAATTGTGTTCAGCGACGAGGCTCATTTCTGGTTGAATGGATATGTTAACAAGCAATTGCCGCATTTGGAGTGAAAACCAGCCACAAGCATTGCAAGAGCTACCGATGCATCCCGAAAAAGTCACTGTCTGGTGTGGTGTGGTTTGTGCCACACGGCACGCGAAACAATGGCCCAATTAAGAGCCGCCTTTGGGGCCCGTCAATTGGCCGCCTAGATCGTCTGATTTAACGCCTTTGGATTATTTCTTGTAGGGTCATGTTAAGGCCCATCTCCACAGGAATGAACCTGCAACAGCTGGATTGGACCTTGCGCATGGGCATATAAAGCAAAGCCGCGGACAACATTTGCATGAAATCATCTTCAAACATCGAATTATATTGATCGTTCTATCGGTTTCAATAAAGATTTTATCAATTTTTTTTAAATTTTTTTGTTGTTTTGAAAATCAAATCCTATACCTTTCAAAAAATCACCGTTATTTGAGCTTTAAAATGTTTCATTTATGCATTGGGCATAGAAATCCCTTATTTTATTTGTTATAATGTATACATGTTTATCAATGAAATTTATTTTGTTTTTTATATTGAAAGGGTATATTTTTAGGAGAGATTAATTTTTGGAAAATAAAGTTTTTGGCTTTCTGCTTCTCCATCTTGATTGAAAAAATGTGGGATAACTATACATAAAGTGTACATCATGCCAAAAAGTAACTTCTAGGCACAAACTGGAAAAAACGCATTTGAAACAGCTATTTTCATATAAACATTGAATCACACTGAAGAAAAATACTTTCCAAACAAATACTTTTATAGGAACGCTGAATTATTCGAAAAACACTTTTCTCCATTCCGTTTGTATTCCAAACATTCGTAATGGGATCGAATCAGATATATTTCACAGGATTCCTACACAATATAATTAATGAAAAGAGTAAAATTTCACTTACGTGGAACACTGTCATCCTCACTGCTAACCATCTGAAGTTTCGCCGTAAGACACTTGCCTTATCGCCTCTTCAGTAGCAAATACGGATAACATTATAAGAAAAAACACTCAGTTCGTTCATAATTGCGTTCATAATGTCAGCGTATTGGGTTGAATTCACCCATTGCTTCATTTTGTTCAGTTTTATGAATTTTCAATAAGATTATGTTTTGAATAATAAATTATAATTATTATCAACATTATTATTGTTTTTAACTGTTCCGAATCATTCACCGGAAATAAGATATGCAGGGTTATCACCTTTTTAAATCCATATGCAAAATTCCATCCACTAGGATCTTGAAATATTGACAATATTTTTCTTTTCTAGTGTATTTCCTGACCGCCGTTTATGCATCTCAAGCCCAGCAGCAGTACTTCCGTTTGTTACCGAAAGATGTCAAGATCCACGAGGGCGGAGAGGCCATGTTGGAGTGCGAAGTGGCCAATCTAGCAGGTCAAGTGCAGTGGACCAAAGACGGATTTGCTCTAGGTAAGCCGCCAACAACCCTTATTAGCGTCCCTGTAATTTACTAGTGAACAAACCTAACTCCTTCTTGGTCCGCCAATATAACTTGTAGGACGCTGATATTGAATTAATTTGGTTGAGCTCAAGTGATACTGCAAGCCATTATAGATTAGGGTTGGACTATCGGGGTTAGTCTACAGGTGAAGGGTCAAGTTATTTCGATTAGTTGAAACTTTGTGTTTGATAAAACAAAAACATTTTAATAATCTTTCCCTGAATGTTGAAAGATTATTAAAACGGCATTTCTCTTCACCGAATGAATTAAATTCTTCAAAATTGTAGCTTTCTAGATTACACATGTGTTCCTTAAACACATGCTAATATTTAAGGAGGTAATTCTTAGACCCATTTTAAGGAAAAAACGTCCTATGGATGTATCTCCTAAACGCCTCAACTTTTGAGATACAGGGTGGCAAAGTTTTCAAAAATAATCAGTTTTTTAATAATAACTGAGATAATTTTGTAGACATCTTTGGCATATTTGGTACATATGTTCCATGCCTCTAGGCGCATTTTCTGATGTACAATTTTCTTAATTGTCTCTGCCAGTGGCGTACGTACGAGTTTTGAAATGTATATTTTTGGCGAAAAAAATACTACGCCACTGCTTTATCTTGAATTAAAAATTATTTTTTAAATCTCCATACATTTTTGAGCACATTTGATTTGCTGGGTTTTCTTTGTCCGACGCATGGTTTTCGCTCAAAAAATTAAAAATCACTTTACTTAAGGATAAATTCCTTAAAAATCTGATGCGGTATCGTGTATCGACTGAAAGCAAACTAAGAGATCAGATTTGTTGGAAAATAATTGAGGATCTAAAAGGTATTTGTTTGTTGTCAGATGTACTGTTCTCAATTAAAATTACGTCATAACGCAGCACCGCTTAATAATTTTTGAAAACATAAATTTAGTTATCCTGGAATAAATGACGTGTAGCAGAATTTATTTACTGCACCTCTTGGAAATATGGAGTTTGTCGATATGTGATTTCTTTTAAAGATCAAAAGCAGAAAAAACAGCGTACCCACCATAGCAATAAAAAACGAATTCTCTGTATGTACAAACGTCAGTAGCTAATATTGATGTTGGTTTAAAGTAAGGTGTTGGTGTTAAAAACTGTCACAGCGCGTTTTGATTGATTTTGAAGTGTTATTGAAGTTATTTTGGTAGTCCGCTGTTTTTCTGAATATCAGTAAATATGGTAAATTATACGAATGCGGAAATGGCGCAAATGCGTTACGTATATGGCCGTGCCGATGGTAATGCAACAGAAGCCAGGCGCATTTATCAGGAAAGTTATCCTAATCGTGCCTTACCAGATAGCCGAACCTTTTCAAATATTCATCATCGACTTGGGGAAACTGGTAGTTTCAAGAAAGGGACTCCGGAAGGTAGACCTCGTGTAGTAAGAACTCCTGAAATTGAGGAAGCGGTGCTGCAAGAAATTGAGGAACATCCTGAGACGAGTACGAGGAAGATCGCTAGAACTCTGGATATTTGTCATCAAATTGTTTGGCGTATTTTGGTTGATTTTTTGTTATACCCATACCATATTTCAAGAGTGCAGGCATTACTTCCCAGAGATTTTCCACAGCGTGTGAACTTCAGTCAGTGGTATCTACAAAGTATTGCACTAAATCCGCAGTTTGAGACACAAATCTTGTTTACAGACGAAGCAAATTTTTCTCGGAATGCCATTCAAAATTTCCATAACAATCATGTGTGGGCTGAAGAAATTCCCAATGCATTAACCGAAACCCATTTCCAACACCAATTTTCGGTTGATGTATGGGCAGGAATTATAGGTGATCATCTAATAGGCCCATTTTTTTTAGCAGGACGCCTTGATGGTCGTTCTTATTTACACTTTCTCGAAGAAGACTTACCTGGGTTATTGGATGATGTGCCACTTGCGTTAAGGAATCGAATATGGTGCATGCACGATGGCGCCCCTGCTCATTTCAGTGTAATTGTCCGAAACCATTTATATACCGTTTATCCTAATCGTTGGATAGGTCGCGGAGGATCTCAGCAATGGCTAGCAAGATCCTCCGATCTCAACAGTTTAGATTTTTTTTTTATGAAGTCACCTTAAAACTCTTGTGTATAAAACTCCCGGTAATACTTTAGAAGATTTAAGAGAGCGAATAGTTGCCTCGTGTGAAACTATACGAAATACGCCGGGAATATTTGAACGGGTTCGTAATTCCACGCGTAGAAGCATGCATACTAAGTGCAGGTGGCCACTTCAAACAATTCTTATAATCAGTTTTGGTATTATTACTAATTAACAAATTTGTGCTATTCGTTTAGACTTACTATCACAAAATAAAATAAAACTCGTTTTTGTGAAAAAATAATTTTTTTGCAGATTATGTTTTCAAATATCATTAGGGAATTGGTAATGGGTTATGAAGCAATTTTCAGATTCTCATTCATTTTAGAATTGATCTAATTTCTTAATTTGCTTTCTATCGATTTTTATTTTTTTTAAGTGAAAATCATGCGTCGGACAAAGAAATATCAGAAGATCAAATTTCCTCAAAAATAAATGAGGATTTTAAAAATGATTTTATTTTGAAAAGAAAGCATTGGCGTAGTACTTTTTCCCCAAAAATATTCAATGCGAAACCCACATGCCACTGCCATACCACTGCCATGTACCAAATATGCCAAAGATGTCTTCAAAATTATCTCAGTTATTATTAAAAAACTGATTATTTTTGAAAACTTTGCCACCTTGTATCTCAAAAGTTAAGGCGTTTAGAAGATACGTTTAGGAGATACGTAGGAGGACGTTTTTTCCTTAAAATGGGTCCAAGAATTACCTCCTTAAATATTAGCATGTGTTTAAGGAACACCCTGTATAACGAAAACAGGAGTCATTTGGGCTGAACGTGAGCGTCTGTAAGAAAACATAGGCGTAAATGGGGAAGGCGACACGGCGTGGCAGTTCCCCCCCAAAACCTACGTTGTCACGTATATTTTTTCATTTCAAGAACACCCCGTTTCATAGTAGTCGTTCCACTCTGAATAAAATGTTGCCATCTCCATTGAAAAGCTAAATTCACGACTCTTCAAGAGCACACTAAAAAACTGGACGCACGTTTTTTTGTGTGCGTTTTTCTTTCAGGAAGATTTAAAAAATTCAACAATATTTTACATACTGTTACAATAACCTTCACTTCAAAATTACCCTCTGGCATAAAATAAACTAAAACAATAAAAATTGAAATGATTTTGCCAAAAACCTTGCGTATTGGGGGAAGCACAAAAATTGTAAATCATCTAGTATAGTTCAAAATAAATAACTATCCTTGAACCACAAGTTGTTAGGTATAATGGGAATAAAATTCAAATCTTGTTTTTATAACAACTAATAAAGCTTGAGTTGTATTCAGTTGCGTCTCTCAGTCTTCATTTCCCTTTCGTAGAGGTATTAGAAAAGAAGGAGCTAACAAAACCTGTAAGTGTTTAAAAACCATTCCCAACAACAACTAATTTCTATATGTTAGCAGTAATGTGTTTCAATATAAATGGATATATGAATAACAAATCTGTAGAATAAAGAAGAGATTGAAATAAGTATAATTGTTGAAATGAAAAGCAAATTGATAAAATGAAAAAAGCCCAAATACCGTAAAGTGATAGGAAAGTACCAAATAAAGACATTTTTCCACCTTGCTAATGATACTAATGAGTTTATTCACTAGAATTTGAGAAAAGTGATACTGAATATTAGTCAGTAATCTCTTGGTGAGAGATATTACTAATTGAACATTGATATTATCGCTTGCTAGATCGTCTTGGTCCATGTTTTCCAAGAATATTTTCGTAAAGTACCTAGTCATCACCGTTATTGTTTCTCAGGATCCATATTTTTGCTGACCCTCTTTCGACCAAGTAATATCGATCTATATATTTAGCTTTAGGTTAGGTTAGGTCCAAAGTGGCTAGGTCTATTCGACCCTCCACCGCAACCCGCGAGGGTTTATTGTGGCTCACACCTATTCTCACTCGGCCAAATAAACCCAGCTTCTTAACGAAGCCGATTACTTTATGTAGTGAGTGGTCTTACAGGTCAGATGATAAGAGTACGGCTCTGCCGAACTCTAAAGACCTGATTCGGTCCCCAGCGGGGCAGGCACAAAGTATATGCTCTGTTAATGAGGTAGTCGGATAGACAAGTTGCAAGAATCCCACCTCGATATCCAAAAACCTTCCCATATGAGGGATTTTGCACGTCAGCTACACCTGACGATGCCTTAAATTCAGCCGTGCAGGGATTTTTCGCCTCTGGTTTTGGTGAATCATTACTTGGGCACAAACGTTTGCAAACCTGCTCATGGGTGGTTTGTTTCCCCACCTGAGACAGATTATGCGTACGCTGCTCAAGAATATGGTGCAAGGCGGTTTTATAAGGTACACCGCTCTTGAGGAGACGACTCAGTCGTTTCCTGGCTGCACCACCAAACCTTTTGTTTTAAGGTTCAGTTGTTAGATCAGGAGTTGAGAAGCTCTCACTCCTCAACTGAATTTACAGGGAGATCAGTTGGAGTCATAAAATCGACATCCATTTCCTCTGTAGACTCGCTCCTGAACTAAATTTACAGAGAGGTCCGTTGGAGTCGTAAACTCGACATCCATCTTCTCTGAAGACTCGCTCCGAATTAAATTTACAGGGAGGTCAGTTGGAGTCGTTAACTCGGCATACATTTCCTCTATAGTCTTAGCGTCAAAAAGAATGTTTTAAGTTTACTCTGCCCATATAGGTCCCACGAGTAGCTAGGGAAAGAAGGTCAATCACGGCAGAGCCGCGCATTATCGTGACAAGGCGATGCTACGACGAGAGGGCGCCCGGTATCTCGAAGGTTCCGTAGAGACAGCTGATAGGCTCATTGTCATTCATCCTCTCGGCACGGATACACACACCTTAGGATTAGGCCATCGTTGGGATGCCATTCGGTTAGGGAATAACAGATCCACAAGTGATTCTGTCATTCCCGTATCCAGCGGGTCAACGTGGAAGCAGTCATCAGATGACCGGTTTGCTCAACCCCAAATCCCAAGTCAATGCACTCGCTGAAAACTGCATGTACAGTGGTTCAGGCAGTGAAAGATGAACAAGGACCGCAACCCAATATTTAGCTTTACTCACGACAGCAAATTTGCCTCATCTCCTCAAAAATGATGCATTTCAACATATTTTCTCATCCTATTTTATTTTAATTTCAGCTCATCTTCTCTCATTTGTTTCAGGGATAGATGGCATTTTGCTTGAAGGGGCAATCTTTATGAAATCGTGATAGGCAAAACCCCCATGTCTTTGGTAATCACCCATTTCTTTCTCTATGTTTGCCCACTTCATTGTCTACCTACATTCATTCTACAGTAAATCATTTGTTTTCTCTCTATTTTCTTTCTCTCTTGTTTCAAAGATATATCTCATTATTTTAAACGTACTTTTCAACCTTCTTCACTTCTACCAAAGACCATTTTATATTTCCTGCCTCAAAATTGCTAGCGCTCAGCCTATTCCCAAAAAGGGCAAATAATCTTTCAAATAACTAAAGACCAATCGCTTTACTATCAGTGATATCAAAAATCATGGAGAAAGCCATAAACCACCATACTCTGAAATATTTGGAAGGCTTTACCATCCTGAGCGATCATCAATATGGATATCGGAAACAGAGATCAACAAGCGACCTTCTACCGTATATCACCCATATTTGGAATAACGGAATCGAAAAACATAGAGAGTTAAGAACTGTTGCGCTTGATATTTCTAAGGCCTTTGACCTTGTGTGACATGAGGGTTTACTGGCCAAACTTCTATGTTAGGCTTGTATACTTTTTCGATAAGTTTGTTGAGGGTTGAAATGGGCACCAATATGTCACGGCACAATCATGTTGCTGGAATAACAAAGGCTGCTTCTCAAAAGCTTGGAACACTGTTTCAATAAAAAAAAAACTGTGCACACCTCAGCAAATTTTGATGCTTCATAAAGCTCAGATCAGAACTTATTTGGCGTATCGTTCCCTGAGCATACTCGAGTTCCTCGATGTTATTGAACTCTCACCCCACTTCGCCGGCTAATCTGCTGCCAATCTGTAAATGTAACCTCCAGAGATTTGAATTCAAACACTCCATCATAAAACAGCTCTTCCATTCAGAAGCTTCACTTAAAACTCGATTGTTCATCTGTTTTAATTTCTTCTTGAATAGACGAAGATAATGTTTTTGTGTATACTAAATCGTGAAATCACTATTGAAAACCAGTCCATCGAAATACAGTTACGCATTTTTATCCTATTTACCTCTATATTCAAATAAACTCAAATCGTTCAAGCGAAACCGCTTCTTCACAAAGTACAGCAAAGATCAACAGGAATAGTAAATCGGTGTTCCGAACTAATTACATGTAATTTCCACGAATTGAACGGTTAACTCGATTGGAAACGCATTAAGAGATTATTCTAACTGTAATTGAATATTCGCAGACATTTAGTGAATCATAACGAGTTGAAAAATGACGATGAATGGTCTTCTTTCAACCGGATATCTCTTGCTAAGGTTTGGAAACTATATTTATTAATTTTCTGTAAATAATTTTGTTGAATATCGACTTGAACCTGAGTTTCCAGACTCAGAATTTGGTGAATTTTATTTTCAAGGAAATGTATGGCCCATGTAGATTCCCTTGAAAATAACTAGCAAGTACGAAAAATAGTATTAGGTTGATTCAAAGGTGTTGTCCGTTTTTATAAGTCTACTTCACTCAGTTAATACTCATTCAATTCAATGTAAATAGGCGACCTTTGAATCAGGGCACTTTTGCCAACATAACACAAGTCAATTGTTTCCGACAGCACAAAAATTGTGTGCATGGCATTCGGTCAAGTCGACGAAGGCCGTTTTCGCCTGGTCCTGATTTGCGAAGGTTCTATCGGTAAGAAAGTTATCGAAGTGATTGATAAGATGGTATTCGGTTGGCGAGAGGTCTGGGGGAGTATGGTGTGTGAGTCAGAACTTCCACTGTTAATTCGTTTAGATTTTGGACGGGCCTTGTCGTGGAGCAGGATCAGACCTCTATTGTTGACCAGTGCTTGCTGACGCAATTTTTGGTATATTTCTTCTATTTTCTCACAATAGGACTCTGCTATGATGGTTTTGCCCGGTTGCAACCGGGTTACACGTTGTAACACACAACGTGTTACCTCAGGACTAGTACTGGAGTGCCACCAAGATTTAGACAAAGCGTCGGTAGATAATAACATTATCCTGAGGTGGATTAAAGGGCACGACACCGGGCCAAACCCGTGTTACAATGTGTAACACACAACGTGTTACCTCAGGATTAGTACTGGAGGACCACCAAGATTTAGACAAAGCGTCGGTAGATAATAACATTATCCTGAGGTGGATTAAAGGGCACGACACCGGGCCAAACCCGTGTTACAATGTGTAACACACAACGTGTTACCTCAGGACTAGTACTGGAGGACCACCAAAATTTAGACAAAGCGTCGGTAGATAATAACATTATCCTGAGGTGGATTAAAGGGCACGACACCGGGCCAAACCCGTGTTACAATGTGTAACACACAACGTATTACCTCAGGACTAGTACTGGAGGACCACCAAGATTTAGACAAAGCGTCGGTAGATAATAACATTATCCTGAGGTGGATTAAAGGGCACGACACCGGGCCAAACCCGTGTTACAATATGTAACACACAACGTGTTACCTCAGGACTAGTACTGGAGGACCACCAAGATTTAGACAAAGCGTCGGTAGATAATAACATTATCCTGAGGTGGATTAAAGGGCACGACACCGGGTCAAACCCGTGTTACAATGTGTAACACACAACGTGTTACCTCAGGACTAGTACTGGAGGACCACCAAGATTTAGACAAAGCGTCGGTAGATAATAACATTATCCTGAGGTGGATTAAAGGGCACGACACCGGGCCAAACCCGTGTTACAATATGTAACACACAACGTGTTACCTCAGGACTAGTACTGGAGGACCACCAAGATTTAGACAAAGCGTCGGTAGATAATAACATTATCCTGAGGTGGATTAAAGGGCACGACACCGGGCCAAACCCGTGTTACAATGTGTAACACACAACGTGTTACCTCAGGACTAGTGCTGGAGGACCACCAAGATTTAGACAAAGCGTCGGTAGATAATAACATTATCCTGAGGTGGATTAAAGGGCACGACACCGGGCCAAACCCGTGTTACAACGTGTAACACACAACGTGTTACCTCAGGACTAGTACTAGAGTGCCACCAAGATTTACTTCGTAGTAGGCTTTCCTCAACAGAATAGTCTTTAGTTCCTTTTTAAATATTTCCAGGTGTGTATCTTTCAATTCAATAGTTAATTTATTAAACAGCCTCATTCCTAGATAATTGCGACTAGTACTTGCTAATTTATGTTGTGGAATCAGCAGGTTGTCTCTATTTCTTGTATTATAATTATGATTATCACTAAGTGTCTGATAGTTGCTGATATTTTCTTTTATGAATACCAAGTTAGTATATATGACCGATGAAGGTAACGTCAAAATACCTAACTATACAAACCACGGCTTACAACTTTCCAGTCTGTTTAAACCTACAATTGCTCTAATTGCTCTTTTTTGGAGTAAAAAATAGGCTGTAAGTAGATAGAGTGTCCCCAATTCAATAATCCATATTTCATAACATTATGAAATAGTGAATGGTATGTCATGATAGCCACTTCCCTACCTAAATTAATTTTAACTTGTCTTATAGCATAAATGGCCTTAGATAACCTACTCGAAAGAATGTATGTGTGAGTTTTCCACGACAAGTTGCTGTCCAAGTGAATTCCTAAAAACTTTAACGACTGAGCATCATTTCCTTGGTTTAAGAATATCATAGAAGCTGTTTTCGCTTTATTGATTTGTAATTTATTTGCGTTAAACCAATCATTTGCTGACTCAGTTATGTCCTGGATAACGGTGGTTTCCTCTCCTTGTCTTACCCTCGTATAAAATGTTGTGTCGTCGGCATATAAGATAATCTTCATATTAATTGAAGAAAGCAAATCGTTTGTATATATAAGAAACAGCAAGGGTCCAAGAATACTGCCTTATGGTACTCCATATTTTATTGGGGATTGTTTACTGAAATTAGTGTCATGGTACACAGATTGTGTTCGATTTGTCATATAAGATCGCATCAAATCAAGAGATATACCTCTGAGACCCTCTCCTATGAAATTGGCTAGCTCAAAAACTGCCCCGGCAGTACTTTTCCGCTTTCTAAATCCAAACTGCGAACTCGTGAATAAGTTATTTTGTTCTAAAAATGAGGCTATTCGCATTGCAATTTTTTCAGCAATTTTACCCAAAATGGGGACCAATGCAATTGGTCTGTGTTTTGATATCGATGTTGTATCTCCTGATTTGAATATTGGTATCACTTTTGCGATTTTCAGTTTATCCGGAAATATTCCAGTTGTTAATATATTATTTATTATCTGAGTTATTGGTTTTAGTAATGCATCTAGGTTTTTTTATACATACACACTGAGTGGTTGTAGATGTCAGTTGACTTGGAATTCTTGATTTATTTTATTATATCAGTTATTTCTTCTTCTGTTGGAGGATAGATGAAAAGTGAATTTCCATTTGAGGTAGTAGGGGATTTACCCAGATGTGTCGAGAAATGAGCTTTCGAAGGTGGAATTTCATTGATCATTTCATTTACGATATTCACAAAGTAATTGTTAAATTCTTCGGCAGATATTGTCGTAGTTTTTTTTTTTAGGTTTCCTTCCTGTATTGGTGTTGATGTGCTCCCAGATAGCTTTTGGTCTATTAGACGACTCGCGAATATTATTCTGCGCCACTTGAGTAGTTGTTCATACTCGTATTTCTTTAATTTGAATTGTTCTTTTGATTCTTCATTATTTGGTAATTTTAACTCTATTAAATGGTTCAAGTTGGTAATTTCTGTCTTGGCTTTTATAATGCTAGTATCGACTGTAGCTTCTTTATTTCTCCGGTAATTATCACCCTTCACCTTGATTAACGGAAAGCTCATTTCGTGGTAATATTGAAAAATATTCAGAAATGTTTCAGTGCACTCATTAGAATCTGTTATTTCATCTGAAGCAACCCAATTTTCTGCAGAAAGGAAATTTTTAAATGATTGCTTATTTTCATTGTTGTTGTTGAAAACTAATTTACTAGTGATACTCGCCCTTTCCAAAATATTTGTGAATTCAACCGATTGTGCTTTGTGATCGGATAGGTGCAATTCTGTAACTTCTGCTTTATCGACAACGAAATTTTTAGATATATTATCAATACAGGAGTGACCTCTTGTCGGTTCTATGTATAATATTCCTTTCCAACCCAAAAGCTGAAGAAATATCAGCAACCTCACGACAAATAGTCGATTTCCCATTGAAATTAATGTTGAAATCGCCCCAACTATTATTCGATACTTAGAAAAATTTTCCTCAATTTAGTGAAAACTATCATGTAGATGATCTTTGAAAATTGTTAATTTGTTAAATAAATATAGTTTAAAAAGACTAAAAACCACGCTTTTATAGCATACGAAACTAAAAAATGAAAAAATTAATATAGTTTAAAGAACTAAAAAATACAATTTTAAAGAAAATCGAACTGAAAAGTTAAAAATATTTTTTTAAGTAAGGTTTAAACAATAACGAACGAAAAATACTAGCATTATTATGAAAAAAGCGTGGGCGCATTGTGCCATATTTTTTGTATATCAAGCGCTCGTCGCTTTTTTCACTATAATAGTAGTATTTTTTGGGAAAGAAAGTTTTTGACTTTCTACTACTCCATCTGATACAAAAAAATGGATGAGAGAATCTTCCAAAGAAAGGAAGGATTAATCAATTTGAAAATAAGTAACTCTATACATGGATATGTAGATCATGCAAAGAAGTAACTTTCAGACACAAACTGAAAGAAAGTCCTCCTAAAACAGCTACTTTCATATAAACATTGAATTACACGAAAGAAAAAATTCTTTCGAAACAAATACTTCTATATGAACACTGAATTATACAGAAGATACTTTTCTCTATTCAGTTTGTATATCGAACATTTGTGGAGGAATAAGAATCAGATATCATTCACATGAGTTCTACTTTGAATGAATGGTAATAAATTGTACTCACATGGAACACTGTCACCCTAACTGGTATACACGTGTTTCGCCTTTCAAATCAAATAGTAGTATATTTCGTTCGTTATTGTTTTAAGTTTATAAAAAAAATATTTTTAACTTTTTAGTTCGATGTTCTTTAAAAGCGTATTTTTTAGTTTTTTTGAACTATATTTATTTTTTATCATCGATTTAAAATCCTGATACTGAAAGTCTCTCCATTTTTATTATAGATTATCACTATAAACCGCAATAGGGATTTCTCTTACAGTAGCTTTATCATGCAGGAATCATCAATCTTGTATAATCCGTTCCTGCTCAAGAAAGCTATCGTGTAGCAAAACACGTGTCTCGGGAATATAAACCTATTATAGTGAAATTCCTTCAGTGAACTGTATCAGTAAGTTTCAATCGTTCAAGCCAGTCTCAACTCACCTACACTGCAAGTTAGTGGACTGACACGTATCAGAAAACAATTACTCCCCTGGCTTATACCACGTCAGTCCATTAACCTACAGTGTAGATGAGTTATGACTGGCCTGAAAAATTTTTTTAGATAATTTGATTTACAGACTATATGTGCAGTTAGTTTTGATAAGAATTTCTTCAAGTATCAGCCATGTCAGTTCGATTCTCAAAGCTACCCCAACCCGGTGACGTCAATTCATATCTATCACTACTAAATGTTAACGATTACCACTTGTTTTCATTATTTCAAAGCGACGGAAACACGACAGAAGAAGCGATCGCAGAGCAGTGCATGTCTTTGCTGAACCCACTTATTTTTTGCAGGTTTTTCTTCCGTAATTCCCGGATTCCCTCGTTACTCCGTGATAGGGGACAGACGACACGGAGTTTACAACCTGAGGGTGAGCAATGCATCCCTCGAGGACGACGCCGAGTATCAGTGCCAGGTGGGACCGGCAAGACTGCAGAAGGCCATCAGGGCCAACGCAAGACTCAACGTTATCTGTAAGTCAATTTTTGTTATTGATTTTTGGTGGTATTACGCGTATTGCGTTTTTGTGAGAGAACGGGGGTTTTGGGGTGTTGGGGAGGGGTGTCCGGAACTCTATCACCGCGGACCGCGCGTCCCGCACGCGCGGGACAATAAAAGTTATTTCAACCGATATATCATTAATAAGAAAAATAATCACATACCTTTTAAACACTTGAATAAACGAAAATCAATGTAAAAAATTTTTTCCTGTGATTATTATTTTTTTTGTGGTTCAAAGGCATCGACGACGAGGTCATTGGCCTTCTACTATTAGTTTGTTTATCATTTGCTTTCTTGTTCAAATTTTTGAGTATAGCCCAATAGCTTTCATGAATTTTATTCAGACTTTCATTATGATCTTTCAAACATTCCTTCATAGAAATTGGTGTTTCAAATCGTTGTCTAGCTTCATCATATTGGAAACAATTTAGCAAGATATTTTTCACTGTTAGCCTCTGCCTACATTGTTGGCATTTTGGTTGTTGTTCTCCTGAGAGCATGAATATGTTAGTTGAGTTGGTATGACCTATTCTCAAGCGTGTAATCACAGTTTGTTCTCTTCGTGTCTTTGGAATAGAATGCCTCCAGGGTGTGACTTTTGGCTTCACCTCTTTCAATTTTGCATGTTTCCTCCCATTCAGTTTGCCATAAATCCATAATCTGCTGTTTAAAATAATGTTTTACGTCTTCTGGTCGAATAGGAATATTATTAAAAAATAATTTTATTAGATATTCTTTAGTTAAATAACTAATTTTTACAAGTTTTAAATTTACATAAAAATCCTGATAATTTTTAACTTGAAACTTCAAAATCGCTCCACTTCTTGGAGCTTTTCTTGTAAGCCTTGAAAAATGATTCCCGTGGAAAAAATAACAAAATATATTGTTTATAAGATATTTAAATTTTTTTGGGGGGAATTTTTATCAGTGATGAATATTATGATTTTTAAAAACAAAACCGTTACTTAAAAAAATTATTGCTTGAAAACGCATATCAAGAAACTATTTTTTTCTAAAAATCATAATTTCTATTTCTTTGATTTTCTGAAAAAAAACTTTGTTTCATACATATTTTCTTTATTTATTCAATAAACGATTTGTTTTAAACAAATCAATTCTTACGCTATTTTTTCAAATACTACCAAAAAAACAGAAACATCCATGTGTCTCTTTTTGTGTAAACAAATTTTTCTTTATTTTTCACAAATTTTTAATATTTCCCTGTTTTCAGACAAAAAGTGACACATGGTTGTTTTTGTTTTTTGGTAGTAATAAAAAAATATATCCTAAAAATCAATTTGTCTGAAAAAAGTGCGTTTTTAAGCAAAAAAAGGATCTTCTGACCCAGACTAATAAGTATATTTTTGAGGAAAATATAAAGGCAGACTTATAAAAAGAACAACAATCTTCAGAATTTTATTATAATTGGAACTCAACATTAGCAATTGAATCAGAACACAGAAGTTGGTGAAATTCCATAAAATTATTAATCGTTGTGAATATTTTTCCACTGGCTTGATAATACGTTTTGCCTTTTGTAATCATAGTATATTTATTTATTCATGAAGTACTGCTACAACACTCGGTATTCTGTTGTTTAGAATCCCACAAAAGTATTTTACTAACATGCCTTTTTAATGTGGTTATATATGCCCCAGAATCCACTACATTATGGCAGAATTTCTGCGGAAACAATGCCCAGCAAATTATTGTGGGTTTGGTGTCTTTAAAAATTTCATTTAATTTTTCTAAGTTCATGGAGACAAAGTCGTTGTCTGAATGCCTTACCATTCAAAAGTGAAGTAGCATTACCAATCATGAACACTTGATTGAAGTAATTGAAGTAAGTATGGACATCTGGGAAAACCTAAACATCCATAAATTCAAAAGTCATAATTCACTTATCGAGGAACAAACACAAATCAATACGTAACAAGACCTAATATTCAATATACGACACAATACAATACACATTCCTAGAAAACATGAACCTAGAGAAACACCAACACAAAGGATATTACATGATATAACCCAAGTACAGGCAAGATACATCCGGATGAAAGGAGAGGACAAATACCTGCACTAAGGGGTTCAAACCCTATAAAAAAACAAACAAGAAGATGAAACGTTCAGTTTGAGTAGATACATGGAGATGATAGCACAGCCTGCTATCGAAAGCGCTCGCATATAATAATTAGAAGTTATTATAGCTTCAAATCCTTTTTGTGAACAAGTGTTAATAATAAAATACTGAAAATAAAGGAAAACAAGTTGCATCAATTAAAACATCCAAGCCAATTACCTGGGACTGTCAAGAATACGCGATGGAATCTCCTATTGGATACTCAAGGTCAACGGCCTACCTGCGGAAGCCAAGAAAGTAAAACTCTAACCTGAAACATTTTCTTCTACAATATGCCTTTTATGATGTCAATGAGTTTTTCAGCGGTACTCTTACATTTCATAACAACTGAATTATACAAATTTTGACCTAATTTTAATGACTTTTAGACTTTTAATGTGCGACTTTATCTCCTTTTCCAAGCTCTTTTGTCTCTTTTATTTTTGTAATTGTTTCATATACAACTTGAAATGACTTATGTTAACAGTTTTGTTTGTATCTTAGCACCAATAAAGAATTTGAATTTTAAATTTTATCTAACAAATTTGCAATAAATCCAACTTGCTGCGAGACGTGCTGAGTACAAAGTGAAAATGCATAGAGTTTACCGAGTACAAACAATAGTCCTGACTCTAGAGGGTTTTTCAACTGTGATTTCACATTTATAATTATTTGAAACAGAATCAATTGTGGACGACATATCTAAAAAATATTAAGGTGAAATCTCTGATCTTTTCGATAGATATATAAATTCGACAACATCGCATCATTTTTAGATAAATTTTGTAACGTGCCATGTTGTATATAACAACAAAAGACGATTCAGTCAATTCCTTAATGTTTTCATGATAATAAATGATGAATACAAAGGCATAATCAATTTCTACACAAATATCAATTATACATAGAAAATGGTCTATCTATATTTAAAAATGACTATGCATAGCAGTTTTTCTAGACCTCGCTAAGGCCTTTGACACAGTATCACACGAAATTCTACTAAATAAATTGAGTCACTACGGTATTCGTGGTCTTCCACAAATTCTTATGTCCAATTACTTAACAAATAGAGTTCAGAGAGTAAGTACGGAGTCAATAGTGAAAATCAGGGTGCCTCAAAAAACAGTGTTGGACCCAATACTGTTTCTTGTATACATGAACAATATAGCAAAAATAGATGATCTTGGACACCTTATTTGTTATGCTGACGACACAGCCTTGATCTGCGCGGGACAGAATTGGGAGGATGCTAAACACACCATCGAAACAAAACACACTATTAAAAATCATCCTGAAAAAAAATGAACGTTTTTCCACCGATAAGCTATATCAGGAAGCAAATATATTAAATGTTGATACACTCACCAATGTTTGAAGAGAATGTACATAAATCAAGAGAAATTCAACTGGAAAAATAATAAAACAAACAAATATAAGTACCACAAACATGAATGTTAATATCCAGCCCTTATAAAAAAACATTAACACAAATAACTTTTTTTTTCGGTCCCAAATTTTTTCAACGCTTTACCAATTGACCTAAATTCAATACAATATTGAAACAAAAAACTATGTTTTGAATTATTCTAAGAAATTTTATGATACACTGAATACAAAATCAACCTAAAAAAAAACATGTTGACATCCTCTTCTCTGTGATGATCACAACCGGAAGTAAAATATTCAATATCAAAAATATAGTTTATTTTGCTTACTCACCTTGTCAAATAATGTACATTTAACTCTAAATTTCTCTGATCGAGCACATGGCAGACAGGCAATTTTGCTTAGAATAATTTGTTGGATCACGAAATTTATTCTAAAGTGCAATACGTCAAGATTCGATACTCTACTCTAAATTCAAAGAAAATAAAAAAAAGACGTCAACATTCTATCAAGTTTTTTTATTTTTCCTGATACATAATCAGTTTATGCAATCTAGCAAATGAAAAGGTAAAAGAAATTTAAGAAATGCATTGGAATTTTAGACGATATCGTAAAATTTCAAATTCTTGCAGAATAACCACAGCAGGAACTTAAACCTAATGTAAGTTTCACATCTCAATAATTTTATTTACCTAAGCCTTCAGCATGCACAGTCCGTACTCAAAATCTTTCAGTGAGGAATTTCCAAAATAAATTTCGAACATTTCCCCGAGGAAAGTACATTTCATATCGAACTTTGATCTCAAAAGTTGCGAATGAAAGGGTTTCTTATTCATACAGATGTGCACTCATGCAAGATGCACCAGTGTATTCCGAGATACTTCCTCTAGGATTTTTCCTCGTTAACGTTACGTGAAAAGAAAGAGACACTGACAGTTGCCAAAGCAAAGTTTCATATAAGAACCTATATTTCCCGCGCCGAGATCAAAGGAAGAAAATTCAAATTATACATGCCCGTACACACTTTGTGAATAAGATAAAATGTAGCACAATTTCTGACAGTATATTTATACGTTTTCCAACAAAATTACTTTTTGAAATGACAAAGGTAAGACAGCCAAGAAAATTTTATCGCGTCAGCAAATACATAAAACGTGGAGTTTAACAAACATAAAAGTTTCAGGTGTAGTCGGAGTTTTGCGCTTCTCAAAAGAGTAGGTTTTTAATTTTGCTGAACGATTTTTCCTTTTTATATATGTCTTTGAAATTGAAATTATTGCACTTTTTGTTATTGGGAGGATGGTGAAATATGGAAAACGGAAAAGTGTTTCCCACTTTTTATGCAACTTTTGCTCAATTTATTTGTGAAGGGACAAATGTTTTCAGAACTTATGTTTCAATAGAAAGTTTGAGAGTTTTATTGTGGTCGCAAACAGTATAACATTAAGTAGTTGGAGAGATAAGTTCGAAAGTAATATTCAATTTGAGTTACTAATATCCCGAATTTGTTACGTCCATAGAATTTTGACATACTTGGCGATAAAAAAAAATCTAATTGAATGAAGCCCTTTATGTATATTGAGTACATCGTGATTCAAGGAAAACGGAGTAAAATCAATTTCTCACATTTCAAAAAAATCTCTCGTACTGGTCCATCTACCAGAAATACTGACGAGCAGCGGAAGTATAACGAGGACTTATTTTCAGGTTAATGAAAATTGTTAACGTGTGATTTTCAAAATTTTTCAAGTACTTCTTCGGTTTTTACCAGAAACTGCCTTATGATTTTTTGGCATTAATCGATGGGTCAATATTGAAGTAACTCAAAACAATAACATCTATTGCTTCGTTTTCCACCATCATACTTTTTCATTTGCCACCATTATGGGCATTCAATAAATGTGCTGTAATATTAGTGTACCTACCATTTTTATAATATAGTTCAATTATCTGTACCCATGTGAAGTTGAATGAGCTATTGAAAACAAAATATTATGCCAAAATATCCATATCCATATCCAGTTGCAAATTGAAAAACAAATAATAATAATAATAATAATGAATATTCTCATGCAACACATAAATGTAACTATGAGAATATAAAAACTATAAAGCATAAAAATATAAAAGTGAATGGATAGAAAATAACAGTAAGAATCAACTTCGCTCGAGCTATTCGCGGGCAGATGGCGCTATACGTAACCTCCTTGATAGGTTGTTCAAAAGAAAATCAAAATGAAAAACATATTTTAAGAATTATACGTGTTAGCGAAATTATGTACTACAGATGATATATTTAAATATTTTCAATTACCCGTGATTCAGTAAAGAAAAAAGTTTCTAACGAAACGGAAGATACATTTTAAAATCAAATTCGATTATTTGAAAGCAAACCAGAATATGGATTTCAACAATGAAAACTTTATCGTAAATTGTACACCTGAAAAATTCAGTTACTTAAATACTTCAAAAAATCGAAAAATTTGAATTAAGGTGCTTGACATGCATATCAAATCAAAAGATTCATTTGAAAAATAAAATTATTCACTGAAAAAATATTTTTAGTCTATTAATATTTTGAATTGAAATCAAAACATCAAGACTGATTTTTTTTTTAATTTTCTCTTAACTTCGAAACAAATTTTACAACTGTCCGCCCTCTATTGGAGACTTACTGCATCTCATTATTACTATAGAATTTAAGACCTCAAACCAATGCCCAAACTTTATTATGTTGTTTGAGAGGAATTTTACGCCTTCTTCGTACTCCGTCTGTTAAAGATTTATAATACTAGTGACTAGAACTAAAGAGTGAAAAATAAATTTAGTTTAGAAAAACTTAAAAACACGCTTTTGAAAAACATCGAACTAAAAAGTCAAAAATATTTTTTTACACGCTTTGTATTAGCTTCACCTGTATGTATTATCGTCATTAATGCTTGATCTATTCGCGGGCAGATGGCGCTGTACGTAACCTCATTGATATTTCTTTATCTATTCGCGTGGCCGATGGCGCTGTACGTAACTATAATGATAATAAAAATAATAATAATAATCCGCTTTATTCATCAACATAATAATATACAAAAACAAAAATAATGATGAAAGGCGAAGTTCAGCTTAAGCTGTTTTTCGACTTAACCTAGCAATTATTGTTTGAGATATTCGCGGGCAGATGGCGCAATACGTAACCTCCTTGATAGGTTGTTCAAAAGAAAATCAAAATAAATAAATATAGTTCAAAAAAACTAAAAATCACGCTTTTAAAGGACATTGAACTAAAAAGTTGAAAATAAATGTAGTTTAAAAAAACTAAAAAACACGCTTTTAAAGAACATCGAACTATAAAGTTAAAAATATTTTTTTAAATAAGCATAAAACAATAAAGATCCAAAAATACTAGTATTATTGTGAAAAAAGCGTGGCCGCTAGATGTACACAAAATATGGCAGAAAAGCGCCCACGCTTTTAAATTTTTAGTTCGATGTTCTTTAAAAGCGTGTTTTTCAGTTTTTTCAAACTATATTTATTTCATACCTGGGTTTTGCAAAACTATCACCCCGATCTGTTGATTTTTTTGCGGAAGATATATTTTGAGCATATCTTAAAATTCCTGCAACAACAAATCTAATGGACCGAAACGAAAATAGAACTTTCTGACTATGACTGCGGATATCAAAAACCGTTCTGGTGCACTCTCCCCCAATCTTTGTGTTTTGACGAAATCACGAATCTGATCAGGGCTCTATACACGCTGACGCAAACAAAACAACATTATTTCTCCCTTCTCCGTGACCACATGAATATTCATAAAAGTGCCCCGATGCTGAAACGGCTGCCATGTACAAAGAAAATTGTCCGATACGACTCAAAGAGAATTTATTATTCCGTTTGTTGCTTTTGAAACATGATTCTCAATGAAAAACGATAATAACCTGGAATCAGAAATGAGGCGGCTTTGAAACAAGTCTCATTCTCCGGGATACCTTCGTTTTAGATAGGAAAGTCTTTGTGATTCACGGCGCAGGAACTTCCATAGGCATTCACTCTTCATGTGATAGCCGATCCCGGGAAATGAAGAAAATTAATGGCGTAAATCTATATTGTGGTCGAATATGAAGTTTTTAGATTTATACACAACGTGTTCATCTTATATCCGCCCATTTTGAACGTCCTATACGGACATTTTCAAACTTATACATTTATTGTATAAGTTTGAAAATGTCCGTATAGGACGAAACTGCAGTAACGTTAATTACAAATAAAAGTTGTAAAAAACATAAAAAGTTTCGTTTCTCTTTTCTTCATAACAGAAACACTTTGTATTTACCTGGCACAATACAACACTTCACGAAAATAACCAGTAATAATGTATTTTAAAATCTCCAGTATTGATTACATGAACTGTATTGAGAGTCAGACACAAGTCAATCAATCAATCAATCATGCTTTATTGTCCAAGAAATCCTTATTGACAAAGCTAGTGAAACTTTATGAAATCAATAATGTTAAAGTTTTTTTAAAAAATATTAAAATTATGATACACAGTGAACAATCATTATAGGGTTAAAAAATGTACATACAGCGTGACTCACGGTCGATGGTAGGTTAGTTTCTGAAAAACGCAAAGCATGATTTTTCTGAAAATTTCACCTCTCACATTTCCGTACCTGTTCTATCGATCTAAAATATTTCCAGCATTGCGGTGTTGCCACTTCTATCAAAAAGTCCTAGCAATTATATTTTTTTAAATGGAACACCCCGTATATTAATACATTTTTGGAATCGCTCTAGTATTTTAATACTTTTTTATTGGTAATGTCTTATACCTATCTCTATCTGTTTTCGAGATAAAAAATAAATTGTGCTAAATATGGTCCAAAACATAGCCTTAATTGAAATCAAGTACATCAGTACTCTCAATTCATGAAAAGTTGATATTTTGATGATAGTTTGGACAAACTCGAAATATTCAAATAACACCAAGAAATCGACTCCATATCATACAGGGCGTGCATTGGGACTCCATTGTGCATAAAAGTAGTCGAAAGTTCATTTTTTCAAATGAAACCCCCTGTATATTACTCAATAAATTGAAAGATGATATACATGTCCCTATACCTAAACCGTCAAGTTTTCTCAATAAAGCCGTTTTTGTGGAAAAATAGTTATTCACGTTTTAACTACAAGTGTTGAAAATGGCATTTCATTTTGTGAGTGAGGATTATTGCAAAACGAGCGTTAGCAAGTGGAGCAAACTCACGAGCAAAATAAAATAACTTTTAACAAATGTATCATACAAATTTTTTTGTATAACGTTACTGCTGATAATAAAAAAAAATTATAGGGTCCATGGGGTACAAAAAAACAATTTAAAGTGTTTAGAATGTAATGGACAACATTTTCAGCATTTATTGTGAAAATGTGATATTTTGTTTACAATTTTGTTATTTTGAATCATCCTATTCTGTTATTGTCTGTACTTTCACATGTGTTAGCCCACAAAATCTTACAGTTGTTCCCTGGAAACTTTGAGCCATAGTTAAGGAAATTATTTTGTAACCTTACAAACTTTCTCTCGTTCATTGGTGTTAATTCAGGATACATTTGGTTGAATTTTTTACACGTTCTGACAATGATTTGATCACTTTGTTCATGTGTATAATAAATAATTTCATAAGAACTTCGTTTGAATAATCGATATTTGCATTCATTTTTGAAGATGATTCGAAACACCGTCGATAACTCTTTGTAAATTACTTATAACCGAACTGCTGTAAGCTTGATAATTCCACTGGTACCTAAATCCAAATTCTAAAAAAATGTTTCTAGAAGAAGCGACTTTATTGAGAAAACTTGACGATTCAGGTATAGGGACATGTATATCATCTTGAAGCATTTTTCACCATCTTTCAATTTATCGAGTAATGTACAGGGGGTTTCATTTGAAAAAATGAACTTTCGACTACTTTTATGCACAATGGAAATAATAGTAATTTTAGCACGCCCTGTATGATATGGAGTCGATTTCTTGGTGATATTTGAATATTTCGAGTTTGTCCAAACTATCTTCAAAATATCAACTTTTCATGAATTGAGAGTACTGATGTACTTAATTTCAATTGAGGCTATGTTTTGGACCATATTTAGTACAATTTAATTTTTATCTCGAAAACAGATAGAGATAGGTATAGGACATTATAATCAAAAAAGTTTTAAAATACCAGAGCGATTTCAAGAATGTATTAATATACGGGGTGTTCTATTTAAAAAAATAAAGTTGCTAGGACTTTTTGATAGAAGTGACAACGCCGCAATGCTGGAAATATTTTAGATCGATAGAACAGGTAAGGAAATGTGAGAGGTGAAATTTTCAGAAAAATCATGCTTTGCGTTTTCCAGAAACGTCTAACCTACCATCGACCGTGAGTCACGCTGTATACGAATACACATAAATAAAACAAAATATAAACCATTTCAGATGATAAGCAAATGAATTATTACAGATATGTAAGCATCTGAAATACTAAGAATTAAAATATATCATCGTAGTATTTCTTTAAGTCATAGTAGGCTTTTTACAAAAGTGTACCTTTAACTAATTTTCTGAATTTTTCAATATTTGCTATTGCCCTATAGGACATTGGAAGATGGTTGTACATTTTCTTGCTCTCATATATCAAAAAAAAAATTTGTAATTGCTAATTTTGGGATTGGCAGGGGTAAATTCACACTTCCTCTCGTTTGGTAACGTCTGTCATTATTTGCTGCTTAGGTGGAGTATTTTTTGTGAATTAAGCAAACGGTTTCTAACAGGTATAAACAAGGAACAGTAAGAATTTTCTGACTGATGAAAAGTGGTTTGCAGTGGTCTTGTGATTTTCCCCTACATATTTATCTGACTGCCCTTTTTCGTAGAACGAATATCGAATTTAGTAGTTGCTGACTAAAAAAACCCCAAAATGGTAATTCCATATCTCAAGAGCGTCTCTATCAAGAAAAAATACACAGTTCTGGCTGAGGGTTGATTGAGTTCGTTAAAAACAACTCGAACTGCATAACAGCCAGATGCTATTTTTTGCATAAATATGTTATATGCTCAACAAATGTTAATTTATCATCTGTAAATACCCCATAGAAGAGAGACAACTCCCCAACCTTTCTTCGAAGTTCCAGGATATCAAGTTTGCAAGTGATGTTGGTGTCTTCAATCAGGCTGATGGCTCTTTTCTAGATGAGATCCAGCAGCTTCAGTGTATGCTTAAGGGCGGAGCTCCAAACATGGGACCAATACTCCAAAGAGGTATAATGTGAGCTTCATGAAGCATCAAAAGTTGCTGGGGTGGATACAGTTTTCTAGTTTGGAACAGTGTTCCAAACTTTCGAGAAGCAGCCTTTGCAATTCCATCGACATGATTGTGCCAAGACATATTGGTGTCCATTTTAACCCCCAACAAACTTATCGAAGCAGAAAGCGGAACTGTCTGTTCTGACATTATTACATCCGGTTCAGAGACATTGACTTTTTTAAAGAAAACAGATTTCTAGGTTTTCCTGGTCACTTCAATATTAGAGTTACTTCCAAATAATTGAAATGTTCTACAGTAGTTGAAACTTCTTTTGATCTAAATACAACCTAAATCTCCACTTCTTCATACAGAGTTAATCCTCATTTCCAACTATTCCACCGAACTTCTGTTTATAATCATCTTCACAGTTAACTACCTCCCAGGAACTTTAAAGCTCCATCATCGCATTTTCCAACTTTCAACAACTAAAAACGCCAATGTTCCTGCAACTGCGAGTGTTGAGCAGTTTATAACAACCTCATTAAACCTCCCTTCGGCAAAACACTCGAACAACCGCTGGCAGAGATCGAACCGAACTACATATACGATTACAATCGTCCCGTTTTGTTTTGATGAAGTGCAGAGCAAAGATTGGAATCATACACTACACAAGCACAGAGGCATTGAGCGAGCTCCTGAACACCTGAACACATCTTGTCGACGAGACTCTCGAATTTCGAGGCAAGGGTAAACAGAACCACTTATGCAAGTCGTGAAAACGTTGAATGTGATATTGAATAATTCAATCGAATGTTGGTATCGCGTTATAAACAAACCGAGAGCTTCTGTGAGAACTCTGCTTGCTCTTGATATGCGGACGTATTGTGTTGCTGATTTTCTCCTGGATGCCTTGTACGGTTCTCATAACGTCTGTTATACCTGTTCCACGATCTGGGAAGTTGAAGTCTTCGATTTACCTAATCAGGTGATTCATAATTCGATGTGAACGTGGTGGAAACTCATCACATGTATTTTCAATTCAATTCATTTCTTTTCCATTCGACGTAAAACGCAGCAAAACAGAAACATACAAAATAATCCACATTACAATATGAGCCGTTCAATTTTAAAAGAAACGAAAAATTTTTGGAAATCTTCACAGACCTAAGTGCAGCTTTTGATTGTGTTGATCATGACATACTACTGAGGAAAATGGAGTACTACGGAATAAGAGGAGTGGCACGCAAACTAATCAAATCCTACTTGTCCAATCTATTTCAAGTAGTTTGTATTAAACATATGAGACGTACTCCTCAGACAATAAGTAAAGGAGTTCCTCAGGGATCAATATTGGGCCCCCTTCTCTTTGTTATTTCTATTAACGATTTGCCAAATATGTTCACCTCAAATATCGAGACAATTATGTATGCTGATGACACCACATTTGGCATCAGTATCCTTGGGGAAGTTATGGAACAAGCAAAAACCTAGTTCTTGACAAACAAACTCATACTCAATGAAAAAGAAAACAAAAGTCTCATTTTCGAATCCAGAATATCCTACAACGTGGAAAACAACCTAGACATGCTGCACACTAAACTTCTGGGTGTAGATGTAGATGTCAGATGTCAGATGTAGATGCACTGTTCAAATCCATTATTAGATATTGCTTGTCTGTCTGGAGCTCGGCAGCTCAGTTTCATTTGTCATTCAGAAGAGGGCTGTAAGATCTATTATAGGAGCTAATTTTGAAGACTCCTGCAAACCAATCGTTGAAACGTTGAGAATAATGATTGAATGATTATACCTCAAACCCGGTTAGAAATAATGGACGATACTATTGACATTAAATTGTACAATGCCCTACCTCTCACAGTACGTTCTCTAAACTTTACTACATTCAAAAAACATTTAAAGACATTACTTACGGAAAATCCCATATATGGTATTAATGACTTTTTCCATTCATTCCCTGGACCATAGAGCATAGATGCCCTGCACGATTGTATGTATGTACTGTATTATTATTTTTATTAGACAGTTAAGTATCATCTGAAGATTTTATATTTCACTTTTTGAGCATATGTTAATTTTATGGTATTTTGTGACATGTTTATTCATCAATTTCTATTTTGCTCCCTTGAAAGTAGTCCCCCTCAGATATAATACACTGGCGTTTTTTCCAATCTTCGAATGAGTTTCGATATACACTTTTTGGTATGCCTTCGAGTTTCCTCAGCAATTCGTTTTCCATTTCATCAATAGTCACGCAACGACATCCTTTCAGTCTTGGAAACAGAAAAAAGTCGCAGAAGGCAAGTCTGGGGAGTACGGTAGTGTTTTTGAAAAAAAGTGTTGTTTTTTTGTATTGTTTCTTGCATCAATGGTAATTTCTAAAAACTTCGTTTATTCTATGGCGAGACCTGACCTGTTCATAATTTCAAACTGAATTAACACATAATGTTTTGGATATTGAGGAATCTAACCAATTGTATTTTATTGGCATTGAAAAATATAGGGAATTCGTTTCACACCAATTCGTCACAGATTGCAAGATTTGTTTACATTTATCGGCAAGGTAATTATCATACATATCAAATACTATCAGCACACATTTTCAAGAAAGTATTCTCAACATGCGCTTTCAAGTCATTAGTATATAAAGAAACAATATTGGTACTAATACTGATCTCTGAGGTTCACTCATTGAAATATTCAACTAATTTATAATAAAAATAATAATAATAAATGAATTTATTGACAGCTGAAATAGCATGATACAATATGGAGAACAACAGAGTTCATTCTTCCTCTTGCACCTTACAAAAAAAAGAAAATGATGAAAAACAAAAAAAAAAATAACAAAAGACCTAAAATAAAATTGGAATTGTGATAGCGGGTACAACATTTAATTCATGAGGCGGATATCGATACAAACATAAGGATACTACAAATATTTTAGCTATGGCCTACAAGAGCCAATGTGTCATAGAATATATTCGGGTATTATTGATTTTTCAGAAGGTGTTTTTTCAGGCAGTACCTGAAACTGGAAACAGATTTCGACCGAAAGGAAGGTGGTAGGTTGTTATAGAATTCAGCTATCGTATATGTAAATGACCTTTTGAATAGTTCTATGGAGTGTCTAACAACATGGATCATTTTGTGCCTGATGTTCACATTATGAACATCAGTTCGATAAGTTATTTTGTTATAGAGGTAGGGAGGTGTTCTATTGACAACAACTTTATGAAATAATGTCGAAGAATGAAGAGTCCGCCTATCGTACATTTTCAGCCACCTAGCTTTTTTGAGTGTATGAGAAATCGGTTCTCTTTTTTTGATACCGTATGAAAATCTCAAACAAGAGTTTTGAACTCTTTGAATTCGTTGTTGCTCATTTTTATTCAGAAATTAATAATACACTACGTCACAATGATTGAAAATAGATAATATCAACGAATCACAAATGAGTAATTTGGTTTTTAGGCCTATGAGGGTATAATACTTTCATTTTCCCAAATGCTCTTTGAATCAATGTTGAAGTATGTCTTTTGAATTTGAGTTCATCATCGATACAACCTCCTAGATTTTTAACCTGATTTACAACCGGTAAAACAGTGTCATCAATTTTTATGATTAGATCTCTAAGTTTTGACCTTGCGACTTTCCTTCCAAATACAATCATAGAGCATTTGGAATTATTAACTTCCAGGGCATGTTTCCTCGATACATTAACGAATTGATTCAAATCGTCAATAATGATATTTTCGCTTTGCTGTACAGAGTCAGGAGTAAAAGAAATACAACTGTGTATCATCGGCATACATATGATATTTGAGTTTTTTCAAACAGGTTGTCAAATGGGAGGTGTAAATTATGAAGAGGATAGGTCCAAGGATTGAACCCTGTGGGACACCTGAAGAAGTATTTTTGAAATCTGACATGTGGTTCTCCACTCTAACAATTTGTTGTCTATGTGAAAGATATGAATCGAAAAATTTCAAAGTGCTTTGACAAAGTCCATTATAATGTAATATAGATCGAAGTAGTTGTTGATTCAATGTATCAAAAGCTTTGCTAAATTTATGAAAATACCATTTTTTTTGTTATGGATTGCAACATATTGTTGTTTCTAATAATCATGATATCCATACTGTGGTTTTTTTCCATTCTGAAAACCGTTCCTATGTTCTTTTATGCGTGCTTTGACTGTTCCTCCAGTTTGACCTACGTGAAAAATCGGACATGATTCACACAACAATTTTTGAACTACTGGTTCATTTGCCAACAAACTCTTCTCTTTGTTATTTCTAATGCTTGCTTGGTTTTTATAAGCCATGCTCTCAACTTAATAAAGTCAGAATGCTATTAATTCTGATCTCAGGAAAGTCGTTTGCTTCACTTCATGGCTCGCGTGATCCCCTGTTCGCAAATACAATCCGCTTATTTCAAAATAATGCCCGGCGTAGGCTTTCTCAGGAAGCAATTGATAACGACTCAGGCTACCTATACAAACCCACTGATGCGGTGATACGATGAGATAAATCTGTAATAACTGAAAGTGCAGATATGATTTAGTCCGGCGGGGGCAAGCAGAAAACAGTTAGGGAGCGGATATTACGGAGTTAGTTCGATCGTTAATAAATTCCGGCGATTTCCTCTTGTCGATAGAAAATAGAACGCGGAGGTATAGTCTGGTTCACAGGTGCCTTGTTATCGAAGACATGTTCTTCAGACGACCTAAAATCACGATTGAGGTGTCGTCCAAACACTTTGTGACACTTTTGAAGAGGGGTCGGCAAAATTTACGTCAGTTATAAGCAAATAATCAATCGACATCAAACTGCAGTGTGACTTTTTTGAATACAATTTAAAATCTGCAAGTTTGAAAAAGATTCCATAGATCAGAAAATTTAAATGGGGGCGATGACTTCTTTCCGTACGACGGCTCCATCTATGGGATTCCCAAAGCGCTCAGTTGAAAAGCCAAGCTTCAAGTCCATGGCGTCTTCGTAAGGGGAGACCGCATCAACCTCGCTTCCTTAGGCTTTTTCTTCAAGGTCAGTTGAGTCCAGCAGCGTATTTGTGGTTCAGCCTAGTACCACTGCGTTGCGCTTCAGCTCTAATTTTCAACTTGTTGCTTTGCAGGGCGGATCTCATCGGCGGTCGAGGTAGAGGCAACCTTTTTCTTGGTGAGCCTCGTACATCTTCGATATTCGAGGGTAGAGATCCCGCTCGATCCCATAGATGACGTCTTTGTAAGACAAGAAGTCATCACCTTCTCACTGACAGAAAGGCCTTCTTCACAAGCTACTTGAATGCGGTCTGCCCTGGCGGTAGATAAGGTTCCTTTTGAAAGGCGGACCCTTTCGGCTCATCAGAGCAGAGGATTTCACGTCTGACAGCCTCGGAATCCTCACTGGAGTGCCTCAGGGGGCCGTGATCTCTCCTACGCTGTATTACCTGTACACCAGCGACCTTTTGAGATCCGAGGCTGTGAAGGTTTTCCTGTACGCTGACCATACGCCTCTCCTCGCCTCCTTCATGGGTCGTGAGCTCGGAGTCGTCTACATGCAACGTGCATTTTGGATGACCTCGAACGCTGGTACCTTGATTGAAAGATCCGAGTGAACCCGAACAAAAATCAGGCAATCACCATGGGAAGAACGATATCTCCTCCGGCTACGAAAGTAAGGATTTCTGGAAAGGAGATCTAGTGGCAACGGCGCGGCGGGTAAACTATCTCCGGTTTATGATAGACCACAGGCTCACCTGGCCCTCGCACATCGAAAACGTGAGAACCAGGATACAGGGGCGGATTTGCAATCTTGATTAATAGGAAGTCAAAACTTGACTTCAAAAACAGGGTTTTAATCTACAACACGATGTTCAAGCGGGTCATCATGTATGCTTCAGGCGTCTGAGGAGAAACCGCACCGACGAATATCTCCAAGCTGGAGAGACTGCAAATAATATTTTACGGATGATAGTGAATGCTCCGTGGTTCGTGCGGAATGAAGGCATCCACAGAGATTTGCAGTCTTCTTCCATTCGGCAGTTAATTCAGCCGGGGAATTGACAAGTTCTTGATAATACAGAAACTCACGATAATCCGTCAGTTAGGGAAGCCATAGATTATGCTGTAGGGGACTCCTCCTGATATAGAAGGTTCCAACACTAAAACAAGTGAGGCTCCCATGTCCTCCGTTAACGGGTGGGTTGCTTTTTCAGCAAACACCCCAGTCAGGAATGGGCGCACCATGTTGGACGGTTCGATGTCCGATGACTTCTTGCTGTCACAATGTCACAGTGCTACGTTTGTCCTTGTGACGAACAGCAAGCAAAAAAGATAGGGAGTTAGGTTTTGAGTATCGTGCAAGAGTTGCATATCATCACAGAATGTCTTAAACCAAGATGACAGAAACATAACTTTGTTCCCGCCTCGACCAGATATTTTTCTCGAGAGAATTTATCTGGTTGAAGCTGGGATGATTCTGCAACCGTGTTAGGAATCACACGTTAAAAAGTAAGACCTCGTTAGTCCTTAGCTCGCACAAGTTTCTCAACTTCTGAGAGTTGTCGTTCGTATGTTGGCGACAGCTGGTCAACGGAAAAACAGATTTTAAAGAGATTCAAACACTGACTATATGTGAAAAGTTCTCTTCACTTATACGAGCAATTGGGCAAATTTTGGATATGCAGTTGGTTACCTCGTTCACAGGCAGATGGGGCGACGACAAACCTGTTGTTTGTTGTATGCTTCAGCTTAGTTCGAGGATTGATACTCTGAAGGAATTTGATTTTCAATTATCGGAAATCATCGACTTTATGTTGATGATATACACTACCTTGCACTGACGAGTGGCCAAACAGCCCGAAACCGGTCTGCAAGTGTGTTCCAATAATTGAAAATCTATTGCGGCAGTTGTATCGCCAACAGCATATGCAGGAATAACTTCTGTGAAGAATCCTGCACTGACACCTGTCGGATATAATTCAACGCCCTTCGTGGTATTAGCCAGGGGAGTAGTTGTTTTCTGATAGGTGTCAGTCCATTAACCTAGTGTAGGGCGTTGAGACTGGCCTGAACGAATTGTTCTTTTAGATGATTAGATTTAAACAGATTGTCTCCCGTGTAATATGTATATATCGGGTCTTACTAGAAAATCTGTTTGATATGAATGTCTGGGATGAATTTCCTTCCATTTATTGAAAAAATCGTAAGAATCGGGTTTTAAGTGAAAAAATTATTCACGATCAAATATTGGTAACAATTGGAGTGGCCATTCTTTATGCGCATGAGTGTATATTAAATTATGTAACCGTTCCTGATACCTACTTCAATTCCATCACGAATGTTTGGCATACTGACTGAATGAAAAAAAGTTTTTTCGTGTAGCTCATATGTTCATATCAATATCCTTGAAAGTTGTTTCTGATAGACAGTTTGTATGTGAAAGAAACTTTGTTACATGATCTACACATCTTCGTGAAAAGTTCACCTTGAAGTTGTATTCTGTGTTCGGAATTTTTTAGTATATTATTAGGTTGTTTAAAAAGTTCGGTCTGTTTTGTTTATACCTCGTAAAATATTCATTCCACTGTGTCGTGGTATATACTGATAGATAGAGAATGTTGTACTCTATACATTGACGCTGTTCATTTCCCCTAAATTTTAATTTCTTGCCTCTTTTCAGGTTATTACTATATGATTTTCAGACAATTCTTCTCTACAAATTCAAATTGAACCAAAGGGCTACCGAAACAGCCCGAAAAGTTAACCAGGCAGCCCGAAAAGTTAACCAGGCAACCCAAAAAGTCAACCAGGCAGCCCGAAAAGTTAACCAGGCAGCCCGAAAAGTTAACCAGGCATTTAGCAATGATAGTATTAATGAAATCACTGTTCGACATTAGTTTGCGAAATTTCTGTTAGGACATTTCAGTCACGAAGATGAGCCTCGAAGCGGTTGACCTACAGTAATTCAGGACGAGGATTTGAAGACCCTAGTGGAGACTGATCCATCACAAATGGTGCCTAGGATGACGGAAGAACCCGGCGTCAGCTCCCATGTGGTTTCGATGGTTTGAAACGTATTGGAAATAATAAAAATTTCGAAAAGTGGATGCTCCACGATTTGAAGGATCGGCAGAAAAAGATCCTTTTGGGATTGGATCGTCACGTGTGGTGAAAAGTGGATCCTCTTCGACAGCAGGACAGTGGTAAGCCTCCGTTGAGCCATCAATGCATTTCCAAAGGCGAAAACTCAACAAAAAAAGACCATGGTTACTGTATGGTGGTTAGCGGCCTATTGTGAGAAAATCGACGAAATGTACCGAAACTTATGTCAGTAGTAGCCGGCACGACAACGCCTGTCTACACGTTTCACAAATAACCGTCAAAAATTCAAACGAATTGAGCGTCAAATTTCTGTCTCACCCATCATACACCCCAGACCTTACACCAACCGAGTATAATATTTTCGAACACTTAGATAACTTTGTCACTGGTAGAACCTTCGCCAATCAAGACCAGGCAAAAACGGACTTCATCGAATCCAGAGCACTCGAACCCTTGAAACAACCTGATAATGAAGGAAGTGGAAAACCAGAACGCTATTTACCAAAGACCAATCTTTCCTAAAAAATATTCTCATTTCACTTTGGGTTTTCAATGAAATGGCATTTGCGAACTGGACTAAGAATGCGGAGGTAGACCAGTCCACATCTGGAATGCTTTTAGTTTCTGAAATGGCTTGTTATGGCTAATAAAGAGGACGCAGGGACATCGCGGATGACCGGGAACGTGACTGGATGTTTTTGGACCCTCGCCAGTCGAGTATGGGACTTCTGAATTTTCTCCGGGACAATGCGGACGGAATTCCAGAGTGTGAAAGTACAGTTTCCTTCGATAACGAGGGTCTTTATCGACATAAGGAAGTAAAAGAATCGCAGTAATCGAGTAACTCCTTATATTCGAGAAGAACACAGTGGAACGAATATTAAAACTCTGAATGATCGGAAATTTGAGCAGAAATGTTTACGTTAAGGAAATAATGCGGGTGAAATCATTCCAAAAACGCAAGTTAACAAAATATGAGGTATTTCAAGTAACGAAATTTAACAGCGGCAATAAAATTTATTACCAAAATAATGCAATTTTGATGTTTGAAGATCATTTTTCACGTTTGAAGAGGAAATGAAGAGAGTTTTTTGTAGTTTGCTACAAAAATATCACCCTTTCTCCTAATAAAACTCCTTATCAGTTGGGCTAAATAATTCGTAGGCTAACATAGAAATTTTATTTCTGACAAAATCTGATTTTGTTATTCATTACAGTTGCCTTCTAAGGCGATACAACGATTATAGCGGTCATACAGTTTTTCGATATCATTAAATGATATTAAATGATCTTAAAATGTTTAACACGCTTTTATTAGCTTTACCTGTATGTATGTTTGTTTGTAACTCTCAAGCTCAGGATCTGTATTTGACATAATTGTCGACATCATTGCTGGATCTATTCGCGTGCAGATGGCGCTGTATGTAACCTCCTTGATATATCGACATTATTGCTTTATCTATTCGCGGGCAGATGGCGTTGTACGTTATCTCTTTGATATATCGGCATTATTAGTTGATCTATTCGCGGGCAGATGGCGCTGTACGTAACCTCTTTGTTATAATTCTAACTCACTTTACATGTATTTCTTCATTTGAAAAAAGTGTTTTTTTATAAACACGTGCGCCTGTTGCTTTATTTGTAACTCTCCTTTGCGCGCCTGCTGTCTTGGACATGCTAGCTGATTTTCAGGCTCCCTCTCCGGAATCGGAAAATATCAGTGGTCATTTTTCTAAACAATATACGGCTGATTGATCCCAAAATTTAGATAAAATAGATATAGTTTAAAAAGACCTAAAAAACACGCTTTTATAGCATACGAAACGAAAAAATGAAAAATAAATATAGTTTAAAGAACTAAAAAACACGCTTTTAAAGAACACAAAAACAATAACGAACGAAAAATACTAGTATTATTGTGAAAAAAGCATGGGCGCTTTGTGCCAAATTTTTTGTATATCAAGCGCCCGTCGTTTGTTTCACAATGATAATAGTATTTTTCGTTCGTTATTGTTTTAAGATCATTTGAAAAACATTATTTTTAATTATTTAGTTCGATGATCTTTTTCAACATCTCAGGAAAATTCTTAAAAGGAAAAAAGTTTGATCACCCTGTATATGAATAGAATTGCAGTTCTCTAAGCTGAAATCAACTTGACAAAGAGGTGAATATGTCAGAAACTCAAGAATTGAATATAAAATGAAGTATTTCAGAATAAACATACACGACCTGTATAGTACTATCAATCAGAAATAATATTGTATCTGTTGTAGAAAATTGGAGGAAACATACTAAAATCATTATAATTACTTAATTAGAAATGATGAAATATTTGAAAAGAATAGTTGTAAACATCTTTCTTAGTTATGAACATTAAATGATGCTTAAAAGAAATTAAGGCATTTAGACATAAGTGAGGTTATTCAAAATTTGTAAACATACAAAAGCTGTAGCTGAATTTAGAAGTATATATCAAAATTTCAAGTTAAATAGTTATATGAATATGAAACTTCGAAATTTGTACTTGTGACAATTAGTGATTCGTATCCAATAGAATGAGAGGTTTTCAATTTTTTGGCAACAGGAGGATTCTTTCTCAAGCCCCAAAATAGAAGCTTTTCTAATTTCATTCTCCACAAATATTCGAAAATTGAGTCAAAAACAATTAGAATCCAAGTATTTTACTAGTAATGAATTGAAATTGAATAAAATCGAATACTACTACCTACATGCAAAAGCCAACCAATCAAGGAAGAAAATAGAGAAAGTACCTATCTTGAAACATAGTTGGGATTTTAATCAAATTGGTACATCACTTCACACATGAATGAGAGAAACCAGGTATTTATACCAACAATATCCAAAGTTCGAACTTGTCACCGAATAAAATATATATGCATACTCCTATAAAAGATTTGTCCAAATAGACAATGAGGACAATACATTTGAAATTATAATCATGTTTCTTGCATTTGCAAATAACGAGAAGGCGATTTGTGTCAGAACTAATATTTGACGTTTCCATAATAAAGTGCGTTCGGTTTACCATTCACAGTTCGGTTTAGCATAGTACATATTTTTAGGCTAGATTGATGTTTTGGGAACTTTATAACTTTTCATTATTTAACACTTTTATCAAATTATTCTGTATTCATTTGTATATTGTGTCTCTTCCAAAATGTATCCACACTGTCGTGTTGTTTCCTGGTACGTTATATTTATATTTGAGCAAGAATCCACCTGAGGTGTTGAAAAAATTTCCTATAATATTCAGAATTCATTAGGTACCCATCCATGCAGCTACATCATTATTCTATTTTTAAATATTTGTAGCAAATCATAATGAATTATTGTGTATATACGCATGTGTAACAAAGTGAAAATGAACAGTGAAACAGATAGAAAGATGAATAGAAATGGTAGCAAAAAGGTGATAGCAATATTTCAAGAACTAACGAAATTTTTTTTTACAACAAAATAATGTCATTTTTCAAGCAGCAGCGCCTGCGGCGAGTAATCCAACGCCTTCTAAATGTCAAAAAGAAGTCCAACGATTGGACTGAGATTGAATACAGAAATATTATTTCAAAAACAAAAAATTAGGACGTTCTCCGACCGTTATTTCCAAAATTTCTTCGTAAATATGAACGGAATGATAGGTCATGTTTCTTCCACAAAAAGTTCAAACAGTGAACTGAACAGAAACAGACAATTTCCTGCTGAACCAATCATTTTTCAATATATCCTCTTCAACCTCTCATCTTCATAACTGATACGAAACCGATCTGGATATATAATCCCGAATGATCATCTCTACAACGAGGAAATGAAGTAAACCATGTAAAAATATATTCAGATCCGCGCAATTTACGGATAAAATCTACATAATAGAAGTTATCGATTTGCTCTTGCTCAGTATTCCTCACACCGCAGTTATTAAGAAAATTGAAAATTTCACTATTCGCTTCTTTCCCGGCTCTTTTCATTTCTCTTTTTTTAATTTTCCACATGATTAGCTCGCTCCTCGCCAATTTAGGAAATGTTGCCAGCAGTTCATAGACAGTCTCTTTCCTATTATATCTGACGGATTTATTACGGTGGCACATGCAGCCAGATAGTTGTTGTTTTGTTTATTTCGTCCATTCTCATAAACGAAAACATGGAATCTTTGTTTCGAGACCTTTCATTTATCTTCTTCGTTGAAACTTTAGATTTTTATCTTGTCATCCCATTTGCTGCGTTCCAGCCAATTGTAAATAATGGACCTGCATTGTCTCATTGGCTTGTTTTTAACGATTTTTCATTATCGACTAAATCGATTAGCACATAGGGGTGAGTTAATGAATATGTAGGTAATTGTAAGATTGGGTGATGATGTCCTTAATGATTTCAAGTAATTACCAAAGTCGATTGTACATCATATGCTCAAAGGAAATAATTATGAATGGAGAACATTTTATCTTACATCTAGCGAAATAATCATGGAAATTTCACACAAAATATGGAATGCCTCAGGGTTCGATATTAGGTCTCATCTTATCAATATTACTTCTCCATGATCTAATTAATATTCAAAATATCAAAACTAGTCATAATAGTGGTCTTCTATGAGAAAATATAAAAGGTAAAAGAATAGTGTGATTCTAATAATGTCTTAATGAACGTTAACCAAACCTAAGTTATTTTTTCTGAAAGAGGTAAGCCTGATCTGCTACTAGGGATTAACCTGATAGAAATGGCACATTACCGAAAGTTTTTGTCTGTCAAATGACAGAACTCAATAAAATATTATTCATAAAAATGAGATCACGTACCAAACTGCAGTAATTTTACCAATTCCTAATCACTTCTTGTTAAATGCAGACTTTCCAATTCAAAGTCAGTCATGGTACGAGATTCGTTATTATACAGTACTATTCAGATTCGTTTTTGTACATGGGGATCTCGTAAACGATAAGAGATAGAGTGTCGGTTAAATCTTGGCAAAGTTGCGTATTTTAGAGACCTATTCAATGATGTAAAAAAATCGAATATAGCTTTTTTTGTTCTGGAGATATAGAGGAAAAACAAAAAAATCACAAATTATTTTTTTGCGTATATCTTCTCTATTTGCAGACATATTGAAAATCTGTCCACATTTTGTTATTGGCACTTGATGTGGGCTATCAGAATATGTCCATGAATCTTTTATATAGGGGGTCACCTGACTTGGGCCACCCCATCTTTGAATTTTTAAATACGGACCTGTATTTTTTGTTGTAGTTTTTATATCTTTGACGTTTACTTCATAATAAGAAAATAAATTCAATTTCATATTTCGGGATGTCTCAGTAATATTTGATTATGATTGTGTGAATTATTCCTTTTTGAATTACGGCCCTGGAAATTGGACTCTGTTTGAAATTGGGAGTATGCTGGTTACTCCAAATGAGCTAACTAATCAAAAACCTCTGCGTACCAGACTTTTGATGTATTATGAGAATCGAATATCAGAATATATGGAATGTCACAAGTTTCTAGCTGAGTCACATACTTGCAAGGGTTTGTTGTCTATATCAGGGGTCTCCAAACTTTGACGCCTTCGGGCCATAATGATTTTTTCAGTTTGTTCCAAGGGCCAATTTGTGCCCTTAACTATATTCCTAGACTAAAATAGTCGCAAAGTGCGTGACCTAAGCAAAGTTACGCTTTTTTTGCATTTCAATTATTATTGTGTATTGTGACACTTAACGACATTTAGTGGCGAGTAGTAGTACTATGTACTATCTTTTTCAGCTACCCGCTAGGTGGCATTAGGCGTAATTAAATATTTGGAATTACCGCTTTGGTTCGAGAAAGTTCTGGTTCTAGCTAGTGTATTCCGATCACCTCGAGATAGCAGTAATAATTGCATATAAAAAGGCTAGCGGCGCAACTGCGAGTTAGTCTGCGTAGAAAAGGCGAAGGTAGCGAAACTGTCTATTGTGAAATAAAGTAACACCCGCCAATAAAAGTATTTTGATTTGACTTATTGTTTTTATGTGTGATTTGTTAGTATGGAAAAAAAGCGATAAATCGACAGTGAATGCAGAACGTTCCAAGAAAAATGGAACTTTCAGTATTTTGTGATTGAGTGTCAGTTTGTCAGCAAACACCGTGGCTCGGAGAGTGGTAAAATAAAGGAGTGGTTGCACTTGTGTCAAAGGCTGTAGAAAATTATGGTGGTTCAAAACCACCACATTGTATTATTCTCAACAGTCCTTGTGCGGAAAATGTTTGGATATGTCTGAAGTTCTAAAACCAATCTAACAATAGTTGTTAGTTATAACAACTATTATAGTTGTTATAACTAACTATAACTATAACTAAAGATTATTATTAATAATAATCTTTATTTTCCATTAGACATATACATGTATAGGAATTGTCAAATTTCACACATAAAATCATGAGCACACGCACTATAAATGTACATATATGTGTATATAAATTAATACATATAAACTATTAATAAAATAAGGATACATAAACAAGATCATAAGTAACAACAGATCATAAGTTAAAAAGTATCAATCGTAAAAATACATTTACAATCGTCATAAATTGAAAAAGAAAAAACTCGGCCAAATTATAAAAACATTCTTGAATTAAAAATCTTTTCAGCTCTCTACTGAATTCATCAACGGTGCGTGCCTCGTTTATGTATTTTGGCAGATTATTAAAATTAATTTTCCTCATCACAGATGGCGAGTCTGATGAAATTTTGTACTTGCAGTACGGAATATGAAAATTTGATTTTTCCCTCGTATTCACATTATGGACATTTGAGTTCAGTAAGAACTTATCTTTATTCTTAAAAGTATGTAAAGAAAATTCAAAAATATAAAGACTTGCAAGAGTCATAACCCTGAACTGCCTGAATAAACTCCTACAAGAGAAAGTGCTGTTAACTCCAGCCAGTATTCGCAAAATCCGTTTCTGTACTATGAATACTTCAGATGCCAATGTAGAGTTACCCCATATGCATATGCCATATATCAGCCTGGATGTAATCTGTGCAGTGATATAAAGAAAGTAGTTGTTGTTTCGTCAAGAAACTCCTTATATTTCTGAATAGATAACACAAGGAATTTAATTTACCAATTAGGAGTTCACAGTGTTTCCTCCAATTCAGGCACGAATCGATAGTGTGACAGTAGTTGTAACAGTTGTAGTCAAAGGTCTAATTTTTTTATGTAAAAATTCCAATGTTCAGAAACCTGATCATATTTCCAAAACAAATCAATATTGTCATTGTCATAATTATCAGTTCTGGAAAATTTCTATTGACTTCTATTCTGTTAATTCCCAACATATTTTCACTTCAAACGAAACATTTCTCAAGAAACCACAATCATATGGGAATCAATAATCGTTTTCCAATCTGAAATGCCACTTTACCGTAAATAATAACCTAGCAAAAACATGGAGCTCATTAATATGTTCTAGTGCAAATCGTTTTCCTGCCTATACGCTAGATACGAACAGCTTCCGCACGAACTTGCACACTATAACTATAACAGAAACGACGCCTCAGCCCATGTAATAAGCAGTTTGCCGACACATAACCTCTAATAATCATATGCTGTGACTAGCATCAGATGAAGCATATACGGGGACTCAATCGATTACCGGGTGTAGGCCATTCCCTGTATTGTCTGACATTTGTTGAGTCCAATTTGGTGTAAACAAACCATCGATACCGCATTATTTTCCAATTTATGTCATAGCAAACCTGTGATTCATTATGCGCAGGAATGGGAATTTAATTAATAATAACTACTCCACCAACATGTTTTATAAGTATGTAATTTTAATGGATTGACCACAGATAATGGGTTTGGCACTAACCACCAGCGCTGTATTTGTTGTTGGATGAAAAACATATAAAGGCACTCTTACCGATCATTCAGCTTGAATAATAGGTCGAAACAAATTAACATTAGTGGCGAAATTTATTGAACATCCTGAAAATCATGGGTGGACAACTATCCAGCAATTACTCGAATAAAGTTTGTTGGACTCATAACCATAATTTTGACAGTACTGAAGTTCACTTATGGTTTTGTATTACCAAGTATAAGTATCTTCTCTTCAACTCTCCTTTAGTATTCAGTCGATCTGCAACCGTGAAAATAGTATATTGTGTAACAAGTGCGTGAAATCGACTTTTTTACACAAGCCTGGAATTTGCGACACGAGCCCTCAGGCGAGTGTCGCAAACAACGCGAGTGTAAAAAAGTCTTCACGCACATGTTGCACACTATACTTTTTCTACGACCATACAGAGAAAATTAAGCATCATTAGTTTAAAGAGCTTTATTGAATTTCAGAATAATTAGTAAGTACCTATATTATAAAATTAACAATTAATTCTTATACTGAGATTATTATTTTTGGTTTTCATTCTGATGTGGAATAATAATGATCATTAATAGTAATATTGGAACCTGTGACCATTCCAAAACTTACACCTGCAGCATTTGATTTTTCTATTAGTGTGTTTCTTGACTTGGAAGTTGAGATGATAGAAGTAGTGGCGATAGGGGCTGAGAAAATTTGATTTTGAGGCGATAAAATTTTATTTGCCACATCAATTTTCTGAGTAATTGAGTTTTCTATATAATGCTCTGCCACTGCAGAGGATTTCCAACCTCCATGTTTTTTTAAGGTAAGCAAATCGCCTCCAGCTTCTACTAATAACGTGGCGGATGACCGCCTAAAACAGTGGCCTGTATATTGTTCGGCATGAGGTAAATTTAGGTATTTTGCGATTACCGAAGGAACTTTACCAATTTTATTTATACCAACGATCTGGCAGGTACATTTTCCACCTTGATAATTAATAAATAATTTTTTTTCTGAGTATTTTTGCGGTCGGAGTGCCGTATATTTTCGGTATAATTCAAGATGTTCCGTGATGATAAATTTTCTTGAGATTTTGGTTTTTGTATCATGGACGTTTACTATGAGTATTGTACCTAAATCTTCAATATCATCTAATTTCAGTTTATACAGTTCATCTCTTCTAAGAGCTCCAGCAAGTCCAAATATTAGTATAACTTAAAAGAAAAAGAAATTACAATATAGAAACTAAAAAAATATTTTGTGACCAATCGTATGTAATGAATCTTTTTTTGAGGAGATAGCACTTCTAGCTCACATAGGAAATTAGTAGGTACCCGGTGCTTTCAGCTTTGATAACAATTTGAACAGTATCGTATCTTTCTTTGCTCCTGGGAAACGTATCAAATCTATTGACAAGAAAGTTTATAGTACATTCGGTATTGTCTAAGAGTGAAAGAATTTCAAGGATGCAAACATCAAAGAAATCAAGATAGTCGTCTCAAGCAAGTGGCACTGCAATTTATCGACAAAGTCACTGAGATATTTCTACCCGCTGTGACCCTTGAGGACACCGCTGAGGAGCCATTAAAATAGTGATTTGCGACCAATAACTCCGAAAGAGGTTGCCAACGCTGTTTGTCATATTGCGTTAAAAATATTATCAATAGGCGTCGGACTGGGGGTATTAATATAAATTTTTCAATGATATGTGCTATATGATGCGAAGATAATTGAAATATCGTGAAATCTAATTTGGTTTAAATATTTTATTTTTAGAAGGACAATTTATATTTGAAATAGTTTTTCATTTAGGAATGTTATCTTCTACAGATCTATGAAATGATCAGAATAGTAAATTTAAAAATAAATACAAATGTGGAAAAGGTAAAAAATTATTGCGTTTGATAAATACGCTTTTTTAAAAGAATCCATTTGTCAGTAACTTGAATTTAATAAAATTTTGCATATAAAATGACTTCTCTGTGTCAAAAATCGCAAATACATCATCTTCATATCAGATCCAATTCAGTCGAAAGTAATTTAATTTCTCTTTTGCTTCCAATTGAAATCTGCTCTAAAACAGATCATCTATGACATTAGACCGTGCTTTTGGGCTCTGTAATACGAAGGAAGGTCTCGAGAAGGAACTAGACATCATTAAAAGTAATCTTCAACGGAATGGCAACTCCAAAGCGATGGTAGAAAAGACTTTGGCTAAAAGACAGCAGGAGCCTCGCAAGGAAGAGAAGCCGTCACAACCAGTGCTTGTACTTTCCTACATCAGAGGATTATCGGAGAGGATAAGAAGAATTGGTTCCAAGTACAACATCAGAACCTGCTTCAAATCCGGTAACACTATCCGTAGCAGCCTCACGAAAACCAGGCCAACAAACGCGGCTGCGATTACAAGAATTGAATTTACCGGATACCCTGTGAGTGCGGAAAATCCTATATTGGTGAAACTAAGAGGCCATTGAATGTTCGCATTGCCGAGCACAAGAAACACACAGCGAGGGTAAACCAGCAAATCAGGAATAGCAGACCATGTTTGGACCCATCAACACACCATCGAGTGGTCCCAAGCTGAGATCTTGCACAAAGAGGAACATTGGTTTAGGAGAAAATACATGTCGTCCAACAACGTATTCAGCCAAGCCAGCGTAGAAATACGCAACATATGGAAACCCATCATCAAGCGAAAAATGGCCAACTCCCGCCAAAACGGTCATCTCCCACGGAACCAGTGAAGCGGAAAATGGAAAGCGGGGATAAGTGAAAGTACTCGAACGACCTATAAATAGTCATCTCTCGGAGGAATCAGTCCAGTCATCACCCGAAGACGATTGTAGATACTAACAATCGAAACGTCGTGAACTAACGTGACTTGGAATCTCTCCACTTTTTTATTTTTATTTTCTTTTTTCATTTCATTATTTACATTTATTCAATTGTTCTATTTTTACTTGTATTTTATTTCACTATTATTTCATTTCAGGTTTATTTTGGTTAATATAATTGTTATTTTCAGCTATTCATTTTCAATTTTTCTTTTTTAGTTGTTTCAGGGATTTGAAATCATTTTATATAGTAGACAGTGGAAGTCCGAACTAGTGAAATTCAGGAAAAAGTGGGTTTCCCATCGCCATTGCCGTTGAACAGGAAGCAATTCTGTTCGATGCAGATTTTTTTAGTTGTGTGCTAGGTTAGGTTAGGTCAATAGTAAGTGGGTCTATTCGACCCTCCATCGCAACCCGCAAGGGTTTATTGAGGCTCACACACTCATTCACACTCGTACAAATAAACTCAGCTTCTTAACGAAGCCGATTAGTTTGCATGGTGAGTGGTTTTTCGGGTCAGATGGCAAGAGTACAGCTCTGCCAAACTCTAAAATCCTGATTTGGTTCCCAGCGGGGCAAGCACAAAGTACGTGCTCTGCTGTTTCTCATCATTTTCTAAACAGAGGCAACACACACTGTCTTCCGACAGTCCGAGTGTTTGCATATGATGATAAAAATGACAGTGACCTGTAAAAAGGCAAGTTGGACACAGTAGTTCATACCTACAGTAGTCCAACAACTGTTTGGTATCAAACTTCGGAGGGTGAATAAACGTCTTGGAGTGAGCCAATCCTGGAAGATTCTGCCAGAAGTCCATAAATCTTTTTGCCATCCAGGTACTCAGTGTTTGTTTGGCAAAGCCTAAAGCGATGATAATTATGAATTCACCACTTGTATTATAAAAACCTTAAAAAATCTTATTGTTTATCCATTGACCCAACTTTTTAATCTCTGTATAACAGAAAGTATATTTCCATCCTCCTTAAAAATTGCAAAAGTGATTCCTGTTCCCATTCAATTCATTACAGAAATAACTATAGACCTATTTCACTTCTACCGATATTTTCAAAGCTACTAGAGTCGCTAATGACGGACCAAATTATAAACTATTTTGAGGTTATTGGTTTGTTTGTGGATGATCAATATGGGTTTAGGTCCAATAGATCTACTGTGGCTGCCATTGATGAGTTGTCAGTTTTACAACTTTCATTCTGATAGTATAGCCTTTTTCAGGTCCTACCTAACAGAACGTTCTCAGTATGTTATATTTGATGGTGTCTTTTCAGATATTATGCAATTGCATCATGGAGTCCCACAGGGCTCAGTTTTGGGGCCTCTACTCTTCTTGATCTATATAAATGACTTAAAAGTCAATGCTGCTGACTCAAAACTCATACTATTTGCGGATGACACCACGCATCTGCAAGTATATCACCCGTCAGAACCAATTCAAGAAATTGTGGCTGAGGGACAGAATCAGATAAAAGAATGGTTCTTAGCGAACAAACTTTCTCTTAACCAAAACAAGACCCAAAATATCAATTTTACCCTCAGACCTCTGTATTCAGATCTGCCAAGAAGTGAAGAGGTTAATCTTCTTGGAATAATTATTGATAAAGGTCTAATATGGGAAAAAATCATTATTCAACTATCGTCTAAGCTCTCAAAAATTACATATATGATAAGGTCACTTGTTAAAACTGTATGTAGATAAACTATAATGTCATCTTATTATGGTTACTTTTATTCAAACATGACATATGCTGTGCTGAGTTGGGGTCACTCTTCCCATTCGGAAAAAATGTTTAGGCTACAGAGGAGATGCATCCGTATTATTATGAATCTCAAATATCGCCAGTGCTGCAGACATTGTTTTACAATTTTATATTTGTATGTATTCTTGTAAATTGTTTTCTTGAATTATATTCATGACTTGTAAAAAAGCACGATGTGTATTATTACCAATAAAATTGATTGATTGATTGATTGATTGATGCCAATGACAAGGTTCTGGTCCGATGAAGTTGGTTGCAGCACCCTCCTTTGCAAGGGAGTCAGGACCCTCAAAATATCCTTCAAATATTCAATATTTTTTGCTATTGAAACACCTAGATACAACAAGAATTCATCGAATGATACTTAAATCTCTCCATCTCGTAACTTCATAACCCTGATTTTCCCTATTAATGTTTGTGAATCAGTCAAAACTTATTTAACGCTAGTTCTAAATTCGTTTGGACATTCGTTCTGAAATCGTTAATTTCATAGGCAGTTTTTTTAGTTTCTATATGAGCTCTGGTACTACTGTTTTTGGTCGTTACAATAAACACGCCATTTGTATAACAGATAGTGTCAGTATGTTTATGTTTTCTGTTAGAAGCCATGCTAAAAGGTGGAAAGTAACATCCATCTTTGTACAATATTCAAGAACCTAATCAAGTTATAACCTAGATCGTGCAATTTGCAGAAGATTCATCAGCAGGTATGTTCGTAAAAAAGTTTTCGAAACGTCTAAACTCACTAGAATACGCCATCATGTGGTGTTACATTCTGGAATCAGTAGTTATGTAAGATCTAGGCGCTTCGATATTCTAGCCAGCTGTTCAAGGACTGTCTTCACTTTCGGCATCCGACGTTGGTTTGGTTACAATTTTGATTTCAATTCGATTTAGGTGAGAACGTCTATTACAGAGCTTGTGATTCATTCGACCCAAATAACAACGTCGACCACTAGAGTTTTTTAAATTTTTCTGAATTTGCCTGACGGAACTCTAGCACTGTTGTAAAAATTCTGACGGCTTTATTGATAGTAAAAATTAAATAATAAAGAAGATGTCTACATGATTTACTGTTCTTCGTGTAAAGCTAGGCACAGAAAGTACCCTTTCAAAATCCCATCGTTCACACATAGAATCGGTTTTAGTTTATAACCCAGGCAATTGTACCACCTATTCTTATCAGTGCCTTCAAACAAACAAAAAAAACAAACAAAAGGGGCGCCACCAATGCTAAGTATGACATCTTCGCGAAGGTAGGTGGATGTCGTTCACATTAATCACTATAACCGAATAAAAAAAGGAGAATACTCGACTTTAGTTTGTCCACCTAACCGTGAAATAAATAAAATAAACAATTAATATAGAATTTGAATAGCTGTTACAATTTTGTCTTTGATTTGCGGAGTACTGCTGCAGTGGAATTGGCCACGGTGGTAGGGCGCCCGACTCACGATCGGAAGACCGTGGGTTCGATTCCCGCCTCGACCAGATATTTTTCTCGAGAGAATTTGAGGCGTGCGTTTTCATAACTAATTAGATCCATGTTTCACTAAAATTGAGGAAATGGCGACAATACCTTCTTTGACAGCTTTAACACATGCCTATATAATTGTAGTGGACCAAATTTGATTACTTCCAGTAATACTATGATATTAAAAAAATAGTACGTTTCCAAAACTAGCTATATTCTTCATAAACACTGCTACATAAGTGTGTGAATCCACTGCCGTAAATGCTGTTTCAAAAGTGCGCCGTAGATCCTGTTCGTATGTGCACGTTTTTTTTTGTTTTGTTATTTAAAAGGAAAAACACCGCATCAACCACTAGGGTTATTAGCTGTTACAGTAGGTACATTAAATTTTGTTAGAGATGCCAACATTTTCCAAAAAACTATAAAGGGAAGTAAAGTTCGTAACATCCAATGCATTGATGAGGTCGCTTGGTAATCCGAAAAATCGTCTTTCTTCATTGAAAGCTGGGCAATCAGAGATGAAATGTTCAACACTCATCGTCACACTGCAGGTATCACAAATGCGAGGCTCTTCATGCTTTAGGAGATGTAGATGGGTAAATTTCGTATGTCCAATTCTCAGGCGTGTAAGTAAAACTTGCTGTCTGCGGGTGAGAGCTCGGTAATTTTGAGTGACTAGATTCGGATTAATGGCTCTGAGTTTATTATTATATAGGGATTGCCACATTTGCTTCCATCTGTCGCATATGAGCTCTTTGATTTGGAGATAAACGTCTTGATACGGCACTCGTTGGATCTCTCGACAGTTGGGGTTTGAAATGGCCTCTCGAGCTTCTGAATCGGCCCTTTCATTATCCTTTATTCCCATATGAGAAGGAATCCAAACTATCTCAATGTGTTTACCATCCTGTAATAACTTTCCCAGTTCAGTCCCAGTTCAGTCTTAATGAGAAGAAGAAGAGCATTTTTCGGGTAGAGTTGTTGGATGCCCAAGACAGCACTGAGAGAATCAGTGAAAATGACATGATCACCAACGGATCTACGACAGTATTGTAGTGCGCTGAGTATAGCAAATACTTCTCCTGAGTAGATACTGGAGAAGATATCACAGCGGCTCCTACTCCTTCAACTGTTTTGGAAGAATCGGTACATATATATGCTTGAAGTGCTGATATTAGGAGACCAGTGCACGGTTTCTTTACTGTTTACGTACACATAAGATTTTTGTCAGTAGTTGTTTGAACCTGTTTTTGCTCAAATGAGAGACTGTATTTTTGTTTTGAAAGATGAGTTGAATAAACACTATTTTGGCATCACATAAGTCTTTTTCAACTTCTTAACCATTCAGATAAATTTTCAAAGCTATATAAATCCACAATATGTTTCCAAAACTGGTTTAATCCTACTTTTGTTTTCAAATAACTCAGAAAAACATTCTCATATATTTGTTTGCTGACCGTATATTAGTTTTAAAGGACAACCTACAAATAACAAATCAGTCACACAAACCTACTTGATTTCCAAATTGAAGGCATTAGAAAAGTTGGATTTTCTCGAAATCACTTCTGATGGATTTAACAAGTTTTGTAAACGGGCGCCTCATTTATCTGGTTGATGCTGGGATGATTCTGCAACCGTGTTAGGAATCACACGTTAAAAGGTAATACCTCGTTAGTCCTTAGCTTGCACAAATTTGTCAACTTCTGAGAGTTGTCGTTCGTTTGGGGGCGACAGCTGATTAACGGAAAAACAGAGTTCACACAGATTTCAAATTTCAAACAGACTGCTGCTGAGAAAAATCCCAGATCTAAAAAATAGAAATTTAAATAATTGATTTATTACAGTATACAAGTGAACATTGTCAAACACGTTTTCTTTCGTGTTCAAATTGCATGACAAACAGTATAAAATGAAAAGTGAAAAAATTAAATGTTACAGTAATCACTCCATTAGAGATGAGAAAAGAACTGAGGAAGTTTGAAGCTGTCAAGAAAAAGTACGATGATGTAGGTAATTGATTGTATTTCATTATTGAAAAGCACATTGCATTGAGGATTATACAGCCTGGCATCAGATATAAAAATAAACGAATACTGATACGGATCCCGCTACAAAGTTAATTTCAACAGTCTATGAAAATATCCGACAATGCAGAAAACCATTCACCATACATGGTCAAACATACTGAATAAAATTGATAGCCAATGGATCGAGTGAAATTGTATATCAACAAGCAAAGTTACACCGTATAGAGGTACCGCCATAACCACGGTCTATTCAGATCTGTTTATTCATACTATGAAATTGTGTCGTACATCTATAAACAAGTAATTAGTTCGCAGTGATTCCCCCATAGCATATCAGATTCCAAGTAACGAACAGAACAATGATCGAAGGTGAATCATGGAACAAAGTTTCAATAGGAATTGGTCAACGTTCTATTCATGAGAAGATTAAAATTTCATTAAGAAATCAAATGAGAATATTGCATTGTATTCAAGGTATTCATGATACCGTCAGAGAAACAAACATGAGCTACCGAGCTAATGCCGCGCAGAAAGCTGAAGTAAAACCATCAGGTACCTATGCAATGTTTTCCGTTTGAAAAAAATTGTTGCAAGTAACTTCCTATATATGAAAAGCTAATATTAATTTCATTTGGTCGGGATGACTACCGACAGACCAGTTTCGGGGTACTAGCTCCTTATCAGTGTCGGATGGGTGAACCGTCTAAATATCCCCAACAAACAAAATAAATAAATAAATAAATAAATAAATAAATGCGTTCTATTTTCTAAAAAATCCCTACAGATCAAACCTTCTCTGAAATTGAATGCTCAGCAATTGGAGTTTGTGGACGAAATGAGATTTCTGGGGCTGACATTTGATAGACAACTGAAATGGAAATCTCATGTAAGCAATCTGAAGAAAAGCTGTCAGAGGGGTTTGAATCTGATGAAAATACTCTCGAATCATACATGGGGAGCTGACAGTATTACTCTCTTGCGTATATATCGTGCTCTCATTCGATCCAAGCTAGATTATGGTTCAATCGTTTACGGTTCAGCGAAAGCAACTCTCCTGAAGTCCCTGAATATGATCCAATATTCGGCCATGAGGATTGCCCTGGGAGCTTTTTGTACCAGTCCAGTGGAGAGCCTACTGGCTGAGGCCGGAGAACAACCCCTTGATGTTCGCAGAGACTATCTTTCCTTAAGTTATGCCGCAAGAGTAGCCGCTTCCAAAAACCATCCTTCCTATCGATATACATTCTCAGATCGTTTCCAACATATCTTTGAACAGAAACAAAATCACCCCTTACCTTTTTATGTGAAAATTGCCAGTTTCTGATAACCATATAGACTTTCCAAATATTCTTCCTCTTGACTTGAAAATTCCCCATCCCTGGACATTACCAATTACCCCCTGTAATACCTATCTCCTCAACTTTCCCAAATACGATACCCCTTCAAATTTCATAAAGAAATCCTTCGCCGAACTGGTCTCCAAATATCAGCACTTATATATATATATACAGCATATATATACCGATTCTTCCAAAACAGTTGAAGGAGTAGGAGCCGCTGTGATAACAGATACCACCACTTACACTTATCGACTGCCGTCTTTCTCCAGTATCCAGTAGTCCAGCAGTCCAGTAGTCCAGCGCACTACAATACTGTCGTAGATCCGTTGGTGATCATGTCATTTTCACTGATTCCCTCAGTGCTGTCTTGGGCATCCAACAACTCTACCCGAAAATTGCTCTTCTTCTCCTCATTAAGACTGAACTGGGACTGAACTGGGAAAGTTATTACAGGATGGTAAACACATTGAGATAGTTTGGATTCCTTCTCATATGGGAATAAAGGGTAATGAAAGGGCCGATTCAGAAGCTCGAGAGGCCATTTCAAACCCCAACTGTCGAGAGATCCAACGAGTGCCCTATCAAGACGTTTATCTCCAAATCAAAGAGCTCATATGCGACAGATGGAGGCAAAGGTGGTAATCCCTATATAATAATAAACTCAGAGCCATTAATATAACTCAAAATTACCGAGCTCTCACCCGCAGACAGCAAGTTTTACTTACACGCCTGAGAATTGGACATACGAAATTTACCCATCTAAATCTCCTAAAGCATGAAGAGCCTCGCATTTGTGATACCTGCAGTGTGACGATGAGTGTTGAACATTTCATCTCTGATTGCCCAGCTTTCAATGAAGAAAGACAATTTTTCGGATTACCAAGCGACCTCACCAATGCATTGGATGTTACGAACTTTACTTCCCTTTATAGTTTTTTGGAAAATGTTGGCATCTCTAACAAAATTTAATGTACCTACTGTAACCGCTAATAACCCTAGTGGTTGATGCGGTGTTTTCCTTTTAAATAAAAAAAAAAAAAACAGAATAATCCCAACTAGTCTCGAGCTCCACCTGCAGTTGAATCAGTAGGATGTACTGCTGTCCGGAAGCAACTTCACAAACACATACAAACACAATAATATATAAATATAATCCGAAAAGGTGGATAGATATGCCGAAATTCTGGTAAAAATCCTTGTCTCCCATGTGAGACCTACGATTTTGTAGGTACGGATATTCAGACGGTTCACTACGAATGTTATCTTGGGTGAAAAAATGTCAGGAGCATTAGATGGTGAAAGAGGAGTTTCTCAGGGTTCTACCCTGATGCTCCTACTATTCAGCATTCACATATTGGACTCAAACAAATATGTCAGCAAATTTGAAAAACACAATTAAGCGGACGACATTCAGCTGTAATACATTCGTAATATTACTAGTCAACGAAAAGAAGAGTTTTTCCGATCTATCAAAAAAATTCCAATCAGCGAAAACTACTTATTAGAAAAATCACTGTTTGGATAAACTGGAAAGGTAAATCAAACATGACTACAATTAACTAACTTTTTTTTGGCAAACCGCGTTCGGTAATCTGCAACCGATTTCTCGTTTTAGTTAGCAACGTTGCCACAGCACTAAATCCACGTTCACACAAATACGATGATGGAAATGCTATCAAAAATCGTTGAACGATGGACCACAATCCAGAGTACAATTGCGGGATTGGCTTTTGTAGCCAAAATTCTTGGTATCTTCTTCCAGCTGGGGCGATCCTGCTGTGTTGACTTTTGAATGAGGATCCAACACCCAGTCCGGTATTTCCAATTTTAAAATGTCCTGGAATCGTTCTGCGAAATCACTGTGGAGGTTCTCCAAATGTTGGCAGTAAACAAGCAAGTCGTCATTGTTGAAGGATACTGCTGACAAATTAGGGAAATTGTGAAACTCACGTCTGCCGATATTATTCTTGTAAAATAGCAATTTGGCTACAAAAGCAGCAATGACATTTTATGTTTTGATCGAATTCAAGTCGTCACTTTGAAGTTGGAGATTAACATCATTAAATAATTTATACAGGTCTGTCAAGTACGCAATATCATTCTTTGAAGTGATGAGGTTGTCCTGCAATTCTTTGTCTTTATTTTCGAAGAACTCTATTACAGGGTCAAATAGATTGTAAAATCCAGTCAGCCACTTGATAACCAATGCACTTCTGTGTGAATTAACAATCGGTTGAAATCTTCATCATTAGCAACACAAATCTGATTAAATAATATGTCATTTAAAGAGTTGTTTCAGATTTTATTGAATGCTTTGATAATATATTGCAGTGATTGAGAGAGGCGCTCACTCAAATTTTTCGCAACCAAATGTTGCATATGAATGACACAATGTACAGCGAGCACATCTGGAATTTTATTTTTTAAGTACGCTATGAAGCCTTTGTAACGTCCTGTCATAGCCGAAACGCCATCCGTAGCAGCTGATATAATATTCTTCAGTGGAACTCTTTCCCATCACAAAATTTTTCCAGTCAAAAGGTTTCTCCTTTTGTGTCCGTCTCTGAATTTCTGGCAAATAGTAGTTCTTGATACATTTTCTCATTTTTAATAAACCTCACGTATCACAACAACAATGCTTCATTGGTTGGTAAAGTGGACCCATCTTACTGAATTGAGAATTTAGAAATCTTCAGATGATTGCGCAATGACTCTTCAATGTTTTCATTTATAATAACTGCCGACGGTTTTTAGAGCACAGTAGTTATCACTTCTTTTATTGCCGGTAAAATTAAATCCTCCCCAATAGTATGAGGTTTACCTGTTTGGGCAATTAGCAAGGAAATATTGTAGGAAGTTTGGAGTCCGTCGTCGGACGGAGATAGTTGGCTCAACTAAGTGTTTGTTTTCCAGTTCTTGAAAATAAGTTACACTTTTGTTTTTTTTTATCTGAATGCATTTTATTCAAATGATCTTGTAGCTTTCAGGGTTTCATCTCTCCATTCGAAAATGTTTTTTGACAAGAAGGCACATAAGCCAAGATGGATTTTGGGATTTTCAAAAAATCCATATTTTATATATTCCGCGCTATACTGCCGTTTATTCTTTTCTACTTCCGATATAATTTTGTATTCAAAAATGCCGAAGTAAAGAATCGAGTATTAAAAACTTGCTGATGACACCACTCACAGTATTCACCATCGCACGTACAGCACTTTACCTAGCTAGTCGCTAACTAAATTCACTCGTTTTCGTAATATCGTTGAATGACATGACTAGCTGGATGGCGCGCGCGCTTTTATATGAGGCCGCGGGTGGGCCTAGTACTTTCGAGAATGAAGACTAGAAACTTCTTGCTTCGCATTGAAGCTTACCGTCATCTATTGTACAGTTTCACAACTATCGGACAGAAAATAGTTACTGTCTAGTCCCCCAGAAGGCGTTACACGAGGAAACGCGCGTTAAGCATAAAGGAGCAGTAAAGTGTGTGTTAAAAGCAAAAAAATATTTTTAAATTAGTCATCGCCCCCCTAAACCGCTTCAACGCCGCCCACTCTTCCCTGTGCCCTTTACTGCCCCCCTATAGGCCTCCAGAGCCCACAAGGGGGCGTTGTCCCCTTGAAGAAAGAAAGAAAGAAGAAAGAAAGAGGATCCACTTTTCTACACACTGACGATCCGGTCCGAAAAACGATAGTTCTGGTTACACAAAAGCAAAGAAAGACAAACCTCGAAACTTGACAATTTCTGTCGACCGGTCAAATGGTGGGGCACCCAATTTTTGTGCAATTTTTCATTTACACCCGGGTCCTCGAATCCACATCAGGTCTCATCTTCGAGGCTAAAATCTCCGGAACGAAACTTCGCAAACCAACGTCGAACACTATCACATTAACACTATTATTGTCAAAAACCTCGTGAATGTCGCGAACTGTTTTGGCAGCGCTTTGGTTCAATTTGAATTCGTAAAAAATTTTTTATTGATATATGGAGCTACATAAACACTTGACATCAAAACTGACAAATCTATCGAAACAACCTGATATAAACTAATAAAAATCTCAGCATCGAAAATTGATTCCTAAAGACCACTCCTTATGATTCAACCCTCTTTGTCTTGAAGCGTCTTATTGCTTCGCTACGAGCAGGGTAGCCTTCTTCCTCCCTTCTTGTCCGCGTAATTCACCCCCATAAATTATCGTATCTTGTTGTTGCATCGGGGCCTTCTGTAGCGAATTTCTATTTAAATCTGTTCCATTCATAATACACGAGATAAGAGATGTTGGAGATTACAATGTAATATAGGAAACACGGAGGAGAGAAGCAGTGATGGAGGCACTGGTAGTAGGGACCTATTATAATAAATCGGCCGTTGTAGATCTGGCCTGGATAATGGAATAGAGTTACAGGCTTTGTACGGGCATTATTGGACTAGTATCCCGACCATTATGCTCACATTACGGGACACGTTTCTGGAACAATGTCTGCTCTCCCAATTGTCCTCAGTGAATGTTGACTAATTGAACTACAAAGAATCAGCAAGACGTCACGTTGTCGACGACAACGTGACGTCTACATACAGAAATCATGAGCAGAACTGAAAGAATGTTATTTCAAATTATTGTGCTGATGAACTTGATGTTATTACTGCTACAAATGATTGTGCAAATATTTATCTATTTATTTATTCATTCAACGGCAAAGCCAATTTACAAAAACATATTTAACAAAGTGTGAGGAACTACAAAGTATTTTTGAATGCTCATGTCTGATGTCTATATTACAATTCACAATTTTATAAAACATTTAGCAAAATGTGAACTACAAAATAATAATAAATCCTTATGTCTAGTGATTATATTGCTAAAAGATGAAACAATTATGGTACTCACAAGAAAACAGATGTAATAGATCTGGTACTTACAAAAAAAATGGTAAGGTAAAGAAAAGCTTTGAAAACACTCTAGCCTTTTCTATTGATTTTTAAAGACCTGAAGTGATACATGAAACAGATCTAACTTATTATGATATCGATTTCCCAGCTTCAGAATAAGAGGAATCGGACTGTTCAAAGCATAATTGGCATAGAAAAAATTCAAATGAAAAATGTCAGGATTTCTCGAATCTTTTTGTTTCATATGAAAAGTCATTACTTGAAGTAGTTCCAATGATTCAATATTTAACTTGGTTGAGAGTTGACTGTACTCATATTCATTTCGTTGAAAAGCACAATTCTTTAAGAATTTCTTTTGAACATTCTGAGTCAAATCGATATTTACATTATAGCATAGGACCCATATAACCGAACAATATTCAAGAATTGATCTTACGAAAGCACAATATAAAATCTTTTTTGTTTTAATTGGAAAATCAGTAGAAATTCTCAACACAAAACCAGCATTTTGAGACTTTCTGCCACAAGTTCTGATACTTCAAGATCAAAATTGATTCCGCTACCAAATTTAACTCCCAGATCGCCAATAAATGTTTCCCTTTCAAGAGCTATATTATTTAATGTATATTCTAAAAATATTAGACTTCTAATTTAAGCGAACGTAATGATTTGACACTTGTCAATGACAATGGTTACCTCTTACAAATTATTTCTACACCACATGGAAAAGGCTTCGAGAACTTTTTGAGCTAATTCAGCATCTTCCCGGCAATTAATTGCTTGATAAAGTTTGAGATCATCAGCAAACATAAGAAATTCTGAATATTTGAAAACAAACTATTTGTCCGATACAAACAAGTTGAATAGCAGTCGGCCCATATGGGGTCCCTGAGGTACCCCTGATGGAACCTGAATGGGCGTAACATCAGAAAGAAGTTCTTCAAGTTTGATATGGTATAAATGAATTGAATTCTAGGTTAACAGTCACGCCTGAAAAATATACTTTTCATAACAATGATTTTGGAAAGCTAGGGGTAAAATTCAACGAAACATACTCAAAGAAATGTTCCAAAACTTCAAAAGTAATTTGGTTTGATTGTTAGAAATTGTAGGAACTTCAAAATATTAATGCTATGACCCCCCCTGTAAGTCAGAAACTGACGTGAATTCGAAAATTTCAAAGAATACGTCAATTTCTAGTTCTAGGGGGACTAATTCTGATATGACAGTCACACCCGAAACTTCACTCCCCTGCGGTCAGCAACTACCAACCTTTTTTTTTTCAATGGTATGGGGGTCGAATGATACATCATTTGAAAATTATTTTTTCACTATATCACCTCTGAAATTTTTGTAGAAATTTGTTCATTCGTTATTGAGAAATTACATGTTGAACGTATTATTTAAGAAAGATCAGAAAATTCGCTGTAGTTCATTTAAATGTTTCAAAATGACCTCCACCGAGTTCATTACAATAATATAGTTTACTCTCGAAAGCGTTCCTTACATTATTGATGATGTCTTGAGCCAGAAAGCGGCATTCCCGAAAAATTCTCTGTCGCAGGTCTTCTAGATTTGTAGGCTATGGACTTCAGGTGTCCTCACAGAATGTATTCCATCGGTGTGAGATCAGGTGATCTAGCTGGTCACTCCACTGGACCCCTTCTACCGATTCAACACATTGGAAAACGTTCGTCCAAAAACTGTCTCACCCGAATATCAAAATGAGGAGGTGCACCATCCTGTTGGAATGTTGATAATATTTTCTACCAAATTGTCATCATTTTCTAAAATGTGTGTGATTATAAGATCTACACAGTCTTGTAATAGATTCAACTATGTGTTTCCATTGAGTTTACCTTCAATGAAGAATGGAATGATTACCAAGAATGCCGGCCTAGACATTCAATTTCTGTGGAGTTTGTGAATGTGTTTCTGTTACGGGCAACGTGATTACCTGGGCATTAATAATAAGGACCGGCTATTATTAATAATGCCCAAGAGTGATGGGCAAAGTCTTTAATTTATCACTTTGACCGGCCATTATCAATAATGCCCGACGCCCGTGGTCCATATAATAAGTCAGTGTTTGAGATAGTTTGAATTTATCACTTGGACCGGGCAGTATGAATAATTCTCTACTTGTAGCCGGACAATGTAGCCCAAAATTGTACATGGCAAACCCCGTCATAGCCAATCTCAAGGTTCAGTAGAAAGAGCAAATCAGGATATAGAAAAGATTGTATTTACATAGTTGGAGGTAAATGAAACCACAAAATTGTCGAAAGGGTTAAGATTCGTACAGTTCATGAAAGCAACAGCTTTCACAAGTAATAATAACTCAGTTAGAACCCTGTTTAATGCAAAACCCAAACGGGATAGAATGAAAAAATCGGGTATATATAGAATAGAGTGTGGCAGTATATATAGGCTGCAGTATATATAGGCCAAACCGATAGAAATTTTGACATAAGACTGCGTGAACACGTTTGGACAAAAAATCTGCAATGTACGAACATCTTCAAGAATCATACCACAAGATAAATAAAGATAACCTCAAAATCCTACACATATGTAATAAAGTAAATAAAACGTTCAACATTTAATTTCTCAATGACGAAAGAACCAATTTAAAAAAAACAGAATGCAGAAGTTATAGAGAGATAAAAGATCTTTCAAATGATGTATCACTCGACCCCCATGCCATTGAAAATAAATAGGGGGGGGGGTAGTTGCTGACCGCAGGGGGGTGAAGTTTTGGGTATGATTTCCATGTCAGAATTAGTCCATCTGGAAACAAAAATTGACGTGTTCTTTGAAATGTTCGACAGGGGTGGTCAAGTTTCAGTTGGAACGCCCTGTATATTTCAATTTCTACTATTTACAGTAAATAATTTTTATATTAGGTTGTTCCAAAAGTTTTGTCTGTTTTTGTGAGTTTACTTCGAACCGTAATATTTCAGTGGATACGCATTTGTGCTTGAAAAGATGATATTCGATTGGCGAAAGGTCTGAAGAGTATGGTGGATGAGGCAAAACTTCGAAGCTAAAATCATTCAATTTTTGGGCGGTCAATTGTAAAACATTCGGATGGGCTGCTGTGATGGTTAGACGAGGTTACACCAGCCGCTGACTACCATACAGTAAGCATGGTCTTTCATTGATGGGGTTTCGCCTTCAGGTAGAGCCTGGGTGGTTAATCGGTGTCCAACCACTTCCCTGAAATTCTCCTGTTATCGTAGAAGATTCACTTTTCATCTCACGTGACGATCCGCTCCAAAAAAAGGATCGTTTTGGTTGAGCAATAGCAAAGATGAAAAGACCTCGAAACCTAACAATTTATGTCGAGCGATCAAATCGGAGGGCACCTACTTTTCGAGTATTAGACCTTTCTGATACGTTTTGAACCATCAAAAAACACATGGGAGCTGACGCCATCCCAGGCACCGTTTATGATGGGTCACCAGAGTCCTCAAATCTTCGGCCTGAATTATTGTGGGTTTAGCACTTCGGTGCTCCTCTTTGAGGCACAAAATCTCGAATAATGCGTTCATTAACACTAAAATTGCCAAATGTCTGGTTGATTTTTGTAGTGTTTCAGCAGCGCTTTGGTTCAATTTGAAATCGTAGATAAAAGTTGGCCAAAAACTTACCAACGACATCATATAGTTATAATCTGGAAAGAGGAAAAACATTTGAATTTGGAGAAGAATAGCTTCAGTGTATAAAGTGAAAAATTCCCTATCGATCAGTATACACTACGACACAGAGTAATAAATATTTAATGAGATATGGAGCTACAAAAACACATGACATTGAAACTGACAAATCTTGTGCAACATCCTAATAATTTTCAAGGTTATGGAAAAACAGCAGAACAAAGTATTAATCCAGCATTAACAACTGATTTTTGAGGTCTATTTGAACTTTTCACACCATACAAAGCACTCTCATTTGCAAAACTAAATAAGTCATTAAAAATTTCACAACGGCACTAGTGAAGTCCTACGACTCGTCAATATACGGACATGGTTAGTTAGATCTCACGTACGCATACGTGAGAAAGCCCCGTCTGAATTTGCTTGTTTGTCTTAGTGCCGCTAAGAGGGTCTTTCACATATACCTCCTACCTTTAATTCCTGCACCCTCAGGCCAAAGCTCGGAAAACTTATGACTATTGTTCGCTCTAATTAACTTTGCTTGTTGTTGTTTTGTTTATTCGTTCGGCTACAATAAATACGTGAGCATACTAGGTCGGAATACACAATTTTAGTTTTATCAGCAGAGCGGTTTCGGAAGTAGGTTTTCCATGTGAAGAATCAAATTTGTATATTTTTTTCATAAGTAATTGGGAGACCGTGTTGTGGATTCATTATAACGTTAAGCGGAAAATTGCGGTTGAATTATTGGAACTATCGTCCGTTCCTGATTCTCCAGAATTAACATAAATAAAGCTTGGCTGCCGTCACTCAATCAATACACGAAGGAAGTCAATCAACTGAACCGATAGGAACGAAACCTAGATCACCACCGAAAAAATACAACTGCAGACCAGATAATGTCTATCGAAGTTATGGATGAAACATCAGGCCTGAACACAACAAGGCAAAAAAATCTGGAAAATTGCTTTTATACAAATATCCCTGACTGGAAAGCATACATTCTTTCAGTAAATTGATTGATGTAGTCGTTACTACGTGGTAGAGAATCATCATGAAAAATAAGAAACCCTAGATCTTACACCTCAAAAGTTTTTTGTTAACAAAAATGCTTTGAAGAAAGGTCATATAATAATAATATCATTGTCATATCTTGGTCAACTCATCGAGGAATGCTTGGACTTGACAAATTTATTAAGAACAATAAAGACATAACTCCGGTATCGGATAGATCAGGAGTATATAAGCTGACTTGTGGCTCTTGTCCAAAATAGTATATTGGCCAAACACAAAGGAAAGATCAATTCCAAATTCGCAAACCATCTTTTAGCAGACTGGCATGAGCTAAATTAAAACTATTTAGAAGAGAGTAGTTTGAAACTCAATCTTTCAGAATGTTCAGAAATGAATAGATTCCGGAATTCCAAGTCATTTACTGAATGACCGAATAGAATTAAATAACACAACGTTACTGAATATTTTTCAAATGAGGAAACTGGTGATTAACGTATACATCAGCTTAGGTAATTTCATTCATTACACGGCCCAGAGGCCGGATGATCGATTTTCACTGCCTATGGATCGCACGTCAAATGGTAGGACCTCATTTAACCTCAGCTCGCACAACTTATGACTTCTGAGGGTTGTCGTTCGTAGGTAGGCGGCATCTTTAACGGAAAAACATATTTTAACAAAAACACATATCCAAAACATCCAAACAGACTCATCTCCAGCTTTCTACACACGAATAACGTTTGAATTCAATGGTAATTACTGATATTGTACGCCTTCTGCTTCCGCATACAGAACATACTCTCGTTCATTAAGATAAACAACGTTGTAAATTACACTGAATGCAAACCAGTTAGATAATTCCAAATAAAACATTCCGTGGAAAGTAACGAATGCATTCAAAAAGGAAAACGGCGGCTATGCACTCAAATTCGCACTAACATAAAATTATCTTAATTACATAATTAGTCTGGGTCACAAAACTTTGCAATAGTATAATCACGTCATTATCACATTTAATTTGACTTCATAATCTTCTGAAATGGTGAATTGTAACATGTTTTAGAAAAAATTTAATAACTGTTGCTTGTAATTCATCTCATTGATCGCTGGACAAAATGTCACTCGATTATTATCTTCTGCATTTCTAACATGACTGAAGTGAATGCAGACAACACTTCAGATAAATTTTGAACACCTCTATAAAAAGTCCTATGGACTAAGATCAGGTGGTCTAGTGGACCAGTTCGATGTTTCCCTTTCCTTGTGGTCATTGTAAAAGGTGATTTTTTGCAATCAGGATTGATTTTCATCAGATTATCAACTTCAATAACTTTATAGATATATAGCACATACTCTCTGAGCTTCAATACCCATTTTATGATTTACAAGATATTTCAGGGTTTCAACCAGGGGCGTTTGTAAAGAAATGTTGATTACAAATTTTTTAAAAGTACTTTGCACACTACCGCCTTTTCTAGAAATAACAAACTTTTTATAGTTCTCATTTATTTTGGGGCTACTTTGATTTCTTTTCTTTTTTTGCCTGACATGCGATTTTCGCATAAAAAAATATTCATATATTTTATATTTTTTAGTGAAGCTAACCTCTTACCATTTTTTTGAGCTGCAAACTCTTTCATATGAAATAAAAATGAAGTATTCAATATATAGTTTGTAGATCAAGAATTCAACGCAGTGTTAAATCAGAACACGAAATTGAGTTGGACCATTTTTTTAGAATGAAAAAAACAGTGTCACTCTCAGCACTATAAGTCACAAAATTCCTTTTCAAGGTCAGTACCAACTGACTACTGACCAACTGTTATAACCTACCTTGGTATATATGTGATTACCAAAAAGTAGTTCGGCCCAGGCTAGTCGATTAATGTCGGGGCTGGACGTGGGTAAGGAAAATATGTTTTTTTACAGTCGAAATAGATGAAAAAAAGTAAGTCCTGGGGAGCCAGTTGAACGGATTCAACAGGGAAGGGGTTGGAGAAATAACGAAAAAGTCAACAACGATGCTCCAAGCATCTGATGATACACTTGAACTCTCAACCAATCTCATCGAAGGTCAACCCCGAAATCCGGGAGACTGCCACATCTGACAGCTAACCAGTTGTTGCCATAGTGTGCCCAATCTACACTACAAGCACCAAGGGGGCGCTGTGCACCACATCATAAATCTAGCAATTCCTCCACAGCCACTCGAGACATCATCAACAAGTCCATGACCCATCAAAACTCCTTCTCAAAGCAATGCAACCCTAAAACAACCCTTGACAATTTGAGTAACCGATCAATTCCTCACCCGTGAACAACTGTAGAACTAGTTCGGTGTAGGTCGTCGGCACGACACTACGAAAGTTCGGCAGATGTCAACCAACAGCTGTCTCTTAACCTTGTTATTGAATGTTTACAAAATTATTAACTCCAACCTATTTTCGACTATTTACCGATCCTTATTCATGCGATGGAATAGAAACATATAAGGTAAGTCGTCACATCTTTCCCATCCAGTACGAATATTTGAACATTCATATTATGCAGAATAATTATCGAAAATATCAAACAGTATTCAGAAACCCAGAGCTAACTAATATTGTTTTTCAGGCGATATGGCTCTAATATGTAGTAATCCTTCTGGAAATGATGAATAACAATCTATGCAAGAAATATTCTTGGAACGGCTGAAAAAAATGATAGGTGAAGTAAACTGAGAAACAAACAATAACAACTATTTCAACCTAGCGAGGAATTTCGGAGGGAGCATACATAATGGGTGTTTTTTATAGAGGTATAGAACTTTAAGTTGGCATTACTTTCCAAGATGGCGACCGATTTAACAGCTGTCAAGTGATTTATTCTTAGTTTGGTTTGGCAATTCATCATGAATAGACTCACGCCTGAACAACGCTTGCAAATAGTGCAATTTTATTTCGAAAATAATGGTTCTGTGCGGAAAACGTATCGCGCACTACGTCCATTTTATCGTCGACAAAATCGTCCATCAGAGCAGTTAATTCGATTAACCATGGAACGTTTTCGCACCACGTTTACTCTTATTGATAACTCGCATCCCCAGAGACGCCGTACGGTGCGTACAGAAGAAGCTCTTGCTGCTGTACAGCGTAGCATTGAGGAAGACCCGGAGGAGTCCATCCGCCATCGAGCACAGGAATTGGATCTGTGTCCATCCACTTTATGGAAGATTTTGCGAAAGGATCTTGGTTTGCGTGCTTACAAAATCCAACTCGTGCAAGAATTGAAGCCAAACGATCATCAAGTAAGGCGTAGATTCGTCGAATGGGCCCAAAACGAGATTACCGTTGTTCCCAATTTTCATAAGCAAATTTTATTTAGCGATGAAGCGCACTTCTGGTTGAATGGCTACGTCAACAAACAAAACTGTCGCATTTGGAGTAAAGGTAATCCTCAAGTGTATGTCAAAACACCGTAACATCCACAAAAACTTACTGTTTGGTGCGCTTTATGGGCTGGTGGAATCATTGGTCCGTACTTTTTCAAAAACGATGGTGGCCAGAACGTTACAGTCAATGGTGATCGGTATAGAGCCATGATTACTAACTTTTTCATTCCTGAATTGAATAACCATGATGTCCAGGAGTTGTGGTTTCAACAAGACGGTGCAACATGCCACACAGCTCGTGCCACAATAGATTTATTGAAAGACACGTTTGGTGATCGCCTAATTTCACGTTTTGGACCTGTGAATTGGCTTCCAAGATCTTGTGATTCAACACCGCTAGACTACTTTCTGTGGGGCTATGTAAAGTCATTGGTCTATGCGTATAAGCCACAAACGCTTGACCATTTGGACGACAACATTCGCCGTGTTATTGCCGATATACGGCCACAAATGTTGGAAAAAGTCATCGAAAATTGGACGTCCAGATTGGACTACATCCGCGCCAGCCGTGGCGGTCATATGCCAGAAGTCATATTTAAAATGTAATGCCACAAGATTATCTTTCGGATAAATAAAATTCATGTCAATCGAATAATCCATCGTTGTTTTATTGCAACTTAAAGTTCTATACCTCTATAAAAAACACGCTTTATATTCTTGTACCTTTCAGGTATGGTTTTCTATGGAACGGAAGATTCCCATTACTATGATGTTAAATGAATAAAGTCAACTTGTAACTGAATTACATTGTTAACATCCTCTGAATAAAGACCTTAAAAGGTAAGGTAGTGTTTTGGAAGGTCACATAGGAGCAATTTTGATCTAGTGCTAAATTGAAACTTAACACTGCTAGTGTTGAGTTTGCCTGTTAAGTCTTCTACAATTTTTTTAGAACTGAACTCTGATTTACTCTCACAATAGCACAAAATACACAACGATCAACGTTGGATAAAGCAACAGTTGGCTGAGGACTATGGACTAATTTTTCCGTTTTGTTTATCCGATTTCCCCTTTCCGAACCTCTCAATTTAGAGACATTTCAATATATTTTTCCAATGAATAGCTGCTTGTCGAATAAAGGAAGTTTTCCTCGCTCGTCTATTTATTTCCTATCGAGTTTCTGAGGAATGAAAAGCCGGCACCGTTAATATCGACATTATTTTGATCGGAACTGTGTTATTGAAGTATATAGAGAGTTGAGAGGGTGCAACGGACTCGATTTTCTTTTATGGTGGCACTTCTGAAACCAATATTATTCCATTCAGAAGTTTGACACTAGCTTTCGAGAGAATATTTGCAGTCCTGACACAGGCTGTCAGGCCGGTGGGTACTTAACTTCTGGTCGGTAATAAAGCTTTTATTACAGAGAGACGTCTGTTCCAGTAATGTTCCACACGTCCCCTGTGGCAATGCTCCGCTTAATGAATAAAAAACAATTTCGTGTTGGTTCGTACGTACGTGGACGAGTTGTTTTGAAGATATAAAGCGAAATTTATTCATACAAATATTATTTTGCGGTGTTCAGTCCAATTCTCTCTTCCCGAGCGGACTGTAATCTTGAAATGTTACTAGTCGTTCTGAGGGTTATTTTCAAAATGGGATGATTAACTGTAACTTTCACGAATGAAAACATTTCCAGAAGCGGCATCTCTGTATGTTTTCTTAGTGTGTTCGAGCAGTACTATTATCAATCATAAACTGAATAGTATTATTTTAATTCATTTCAAATTTCCCTCGTAAGTTTTGGAACGAAGCGTTGTAAAACCTTCAACCTTCCAAGCGGAGGTTCGTGAGTTACATCACGTCTTTGATAAATATGAGTTCAAGTATTTTTTTAGACAACACAAGCACTACAGGAAAATCCTTAAGGCGCTTTCAGAGCGGTGCCTATGCGAAAGTAGCGATACACATTGGATTTGAATCGCTGGAGATTAATCCCATTTGGAAAACTTTCTAAGGAAGTTTATTCCATAAACGCAGTTCTTCAGATGAAAGAGTTCTTAAACAGTGAAGTTCGAGGTGTACTGAGTCGAACCTCAAAACGATGAGCAGCCACAGTCCGTCGCGTATTTCTGATATATACCGCATCAAATGTGCCAAGTCACTTGAACACCTCCCGTGAAAGTATCTATAGAAGAGAGACAAATTTCCAACCATTCTTCGATGTTCCAGGCTATCAAGGTTGCACGTGATGTTCATGTCTCCAATCAGAGCTTCATACGTGGAGCTCTGATTCGAGACGCGAAAAAGGTCAGATCTGAGCTCTATAAAGCAAAAGTTGCTGAGGTGTGTATAGTTTTCTGTACTTATGTGAAAGACTAGCAGCAGGATTTCATGCAGTAAGAGTTGTTGCCAGAGAGTTAGACACAACTATCACAAGATCAGTTTATTTTGCACAAATTGAGTCCTATTTACGTTATGGAATTTGTTTCTGGGGAAATTGTGCACAATTTCGTTTCAATATGGTATTCTCTCTACAAAAAAGATCCATCAGATATTTATTCAAGGCTAGCTACAGGGATTCATGCCGCCCATTATTTGTGAAGCAAAAAATTCTGACCTTAGTATGTCTTTTTTATTTTGGAAACAGTGTGTCTTATCCACAAAAAATATAAAAATAAATTTGATACCACCTCAACTCATAGTACAAGTCAGTCTTACTTCATTTGTCCTCCAACACCTACTCTAGCCCTTACACAAAATTCTATTATTTTCAATAGCAAGAAGTATTTAACCACCTTCCCATTAATTTAAGGCGAATATTTAATGAAAAGAAATCCAGAGAGAATGTAAAAGAATCTCTTGTTGGGAGGCCCTATTATAGTGTGGACGAATTCTACCAAGGCTCTATCGAGTAATTGATAATTACTCGGTTTTATTTACTTGAGTATTTAAATGTAAGCATATTAATAACTAACAAATAATTGAAATGAATCACAGCAAAACAAAAACACTAATGAGATTCATGTAATTGAGATTTTCCACCGACAATACTTTGTAGTGGTGGATCAATTTTACTTGTACCAATTATCAAAAGAGATTTAAGACGCTCATCGGTTAATTGAGATCTGTAAACATTCTTTGTGTACTTCATCTTGGAAAACGTTTTCTCACACAAGTAAGTAGTATCAAAAACAGAAAACAACCCACGAGCAAATTTATGCAAATTATCAAATTGTTCCAGTGGAAGACTTTCCAACAAAGATGAATTTTGATATTTGTTCTTAAGCATATCACTGCACTGTAAATCAATAATTTCCATTTGGACTTTCGGAGCCAGGGTTTCAATGTCAGAATCAAAAAGATTTTGAAAAAGCTTAATTTCTTTCGCAATGACATCAAAATCTGAAAAACGAGTATCAAAATTTATCTTTAAAGTTTCAATTGCAAAATTGACGGGAAATTCAGTCTCTGTAGTGTGGCTGAATATTTCACATGTTTCAAAATGTGTGAAACATTTTTTACGTAATTGCGATTGGAATAGTATTATTTTCTGCCTGAAGGATTTGATATTGGTGTATAAATCAGGGAGAAGTTGATTTTCTCCTTGCAATCTCAAATTCAGTTCGTTCATATGATTTGTCAAATCGACATAGAAGGCTAACTTCCACATCCATTCACTATTTTCTAAATCGGCAAAAGGGCGCTGCTTCTCATTTAAAAAAATTTCGATCTGTGCTCGAAGTTCAAAAAAGCGCTCAAGGACTTTTCCGCAACTAAGCCAGCGTACGGCAGTATGATATAGTAAATCATTTTCTCCAATCTGTTGAATAAACTCGCGGAATTGTCGGTGATTCAGCCCAGTGGATCTGATGAAGTTAACAACTGATATGACTGGTTTCAGAACTTCAGACATATCCAAACATTTTCCGCACAAGGACTGTTAATGAATGATACAATGTAAGATTAATGGTTTTGAACCACCATCATTTTCTACAGCCTTTGACACAAGTGCAACCACTCGTTTATTTTTACTATACATATTTTGCCTCCATCAGTTGTTATAGATTTCAAATTTCTCCATCGAAGGTTCTTTTTAATAATGGCATTTTCAACTCCCTTAAAAATATCTGCCCCAGTTGTCGTGCCGTGAATACTATCAATATCAAGAAGTTCTTCATACATTTCATAGCTATTATCTACTACGCGAATGAAAATCAACACCTGAGCAGTTTCTGACACATCCGTTGACTCATCCAATGCTAGAGAAAACCACTCATGATGTCCATTTTTGTCAGACAGTTGAGATGATATATTGTCTGCGATGTCTTGCACCCTCCGAGCCACGGTGTTTGCTGACAAACTGACACTTTCAAATAAATTTACCTTTTCAGGACATATTTCTTCGGTTACTGCAATCAGGCATTCTTTTATCATTTCTGTTTCAAAAAATCTGTTTTAAAATCTGTTTTTTCGTTAATCAGCTGCCGCCCCCATACGAACGACAACTCTCAGAAGTTGAGAAACTTGTGCGAGCTAAGGACTAACGAGGTCCTACCTTTTAACGTTTGATTGCTAACACGGTTGCAGAATCATTCCCGCTTCAACCAGATAAATTCTCTAGAGAAAAATATCTGGTCAGTGAATGGTTTGCCACGTTTTCCGATTTCAAGAGCCACACGAAAGCTGGCGCGAGTTGCAGACTCTTGTTCAGTATTCGCTTTGGTAAACAAAGATTGCTGCGATTTGAGTCCGCGTTTCAAAGCTTCAAATTTTTCCTTTCGCAAAATTCCTCAATACTTGGAGTAACTTTGAAGATGTTTCGATTCGAAGTGTCGTTTAATGTTATAGTCTTTGAGAATAGCTATGGTTCCATTACAAATTAAACATAGCGCCTTATTACTAGACTCAATCACAAAATACTGAAAGTTCTATTTTTCTTGGAACGTTCTGCATTCACTGTCGATTTTTTGCTTCTTTTCCATACTAACAAATCACACATAAAAACAATAAGTCAAATCAAAGTACTTTTATTGACGGGTGTTACTTTATTTCACAATAGACAGACAGTTTCGCTTCCTTCGCCTTTCCTACGCAGACTAACTCGCAGTTGCGCCGCTAGCCTTTTTATATGCAATTATTACTGCCATCTCGAGGTGATCGAAATACACTAGCTAGAACCAGAACTTTCTCGAACCAACGCGGTAATTCCAAATATTTAATTACGCCTAATGCCACCTGGCGGGTAGCTGAAAAAGATAGTACATAGTACCACTACTCGCCACTAGATGTCGTTAAGTGTCACAATACACAACAATAATTTAAATGCAAAAAAAGCGTAAGTTTGCTTAGGTCCCGCACTTTGCCACTATCCTAGTCTAGAAATATAGTTAAGGGCAGAAATTGGCCCTTGGAACAAACTGAAAAAATCATTATGGCCCGAAGGCTTCAAAGTTTGGAGACCCCTGTATTAGACAATGGAAGTCCGAACTGATGAAATACACCACGAAACATTGTCAATCACCTTCAAACTAACGAAGAAATGACAAAATCTGGTTTCAGCGCTCTGTTAGCATTCACGATGAGCATTTATTACTTTTTACTATCAGGAAAAATCTATTTTTGGAGTGACCTTATTGTGTACATGAAAATTGAAAAAATAGGATGGTCCGTTGACAATAAAAGCATTATCATTCATTATCAATTATAAGTAGAAAATTCTGGAAAAAAAATGTATTACAATTCGATTTTCAAAAAGGATGTTTGGGTAACAGAATCAATTATTCTCAGAGATCAATTTATTAAATTTTCTATAAATAATTAACAATGTTTCACAATTAACCTACTTATCTGATTACAAAATGAATTTGAAAAGAATCGCTTCGGAGAAATCAAAGACATCCCGTTCTAATAATTTCGGGGTATATCCTGTATACAGATATAAAAAGACACTTCAATTAACTCACTAGGTCAAGTAGCCAATCGGCATTTCTTAAATATGTACATCGACATAAAAAATAGCCGAGACCCGGAACCTTCGCCAAAACATAAAATAAAATTTTAACAGCACAAGTTATGACCCAATCAAATTACCCCCGTATACCTTCTCCCTACGCCAGAGCATATTTCTACATCGACGTACGGAATGATCACAGACAGAGTCCATAAAACAGAACAGTTATGTAATTCGGAATACAATCCATTACTGGAATATCCCCAATTTTGGTAAAATACGATTACCATGATGCAGTATAAAGTCAATAGTAGTCGTACAAAACTTTGATATACTCGTATAAACACACAGGAATAAAAGGAGATTTATAAAACACAGAGTTCTGACGTCGGCGAATATTGTTCCAGTTTGGATGAATAATGCCATTCAGATTGTATTCAACATGCTTTCATGTTTTATATTCAAAGGGTATCTAAAATTCGATCAGTGTGAATGATAGACTAAAAATACTGTGTTTACCCGTTAATTGAACCATTGGTGCATTTATTTAATGGTATTTTACCTAGCAAGCTAACTATCCATACCTTTGAATATTGAATGCGCAGTAGATCATCTGGAGGAGTGGAGCAAAAGCTCATTAACATCGAAGAATTCGTGTATGGAACATCGTGTTGAAACAGTAAGTGGGGAACTTATTCTTTGTGAGACCTATGATTCATTTGTTATCTTTGAGAATGCCTCCAAACAGTAAACTGAAAAACAAGGTTATCAGTGAACAAAACATAGTTTTAGTGACGAATGTACATTTTTTAAACGGCAATGTTCACGAACAAAATTGCCGTTATTGGAGTGACACCAACCCTCACGTTTTCCGGAAAACACACACCCAATATCTAGAAAAAATCAACGTTTTTGCAGGAATATTGGGAAACCATATTGTAGGACCTTTATTTACTAATCAAAATTTAATATGGGGAACTGTATTTGAATATGCTGGAAACTACTGTTGACCGTCTATCACTGAAATAGTCGAAGCGAATCCTAATGAATTCGATATGGATATTGTGTTCCAATACCGTGGAACACTACCACATTACTCCACACAAGTAAGCAACTATTAGGATACTACTTTTCCCGGTCGTTGGATTGGCCGCCGAGGTCCTACAGAATGGCCAGCCCGCTCACCAGATTTGACACCTTTGGTGGCTATTTGAAGCAAAAGGTGCACAAAACTAAACCTGCTTCAATATTGGATATACGGCAGAGAATAATTAATATTTGTAGAGATATTGACGTTACTGTGTTCGAAAATGTTCGGCGTGAAATATCTGATAGGCTGTTCATATGTCAAGAAGTTCAAGGCAGCCATTTCGAGCATCTTCTTAACTGACCTCGAGCTTATTACCTCGTATTATGTAGTTAAATGTCGATGTATTCAGGCAATTATTATAAAAGTTCCACCATTTTGTAGTAGTTGAAGATATTGACCTTACATTCTAGGAGTGTGAATCATTTGTCAGGAGCTTTAAAAAGATGTATCACAAGATTCTCCTTTCTATTTCTTTTTTTTCCAGATTGCGCCCAGTCGCCTTCTTGAAAGTTTTATCTGTCAATTTCACTTCAAAATAAAATATTTATGCAATAATTTCATTATCCTAAATTTCAATTCTTTGATTTGACCCGTTCAAAAAATAAAAAGGGGGAGGGACATTAAATAAATGTTATTCCAATTATTAAAAAGGGTTCACATGAATATATAGATAACTATCACCAAATATCATTACCGAGCATTCCATCTAAACTTATTGAAAAAATAGTAGCAAATAGAATTATTGCGTTTCTCGAAAAATATAACATTCTAACCGATCATCAACATGGTTATAGAAAAGCTAGATCAGTTGAAACTGCAATTGCTAGAAAATTCAAGTGTATTTACAATGAAATCGATAAGGGGAAGTACGTAATTTCAACATTATTTGACTTGGCTAAGCCGTTTGATGCAGTAAATAGTTACATAACGGTTAGTAAGTTATACAACATTGGCATTAGAGGGTTCCTTCTGGAATGGATAAAATCTTTTATGGAAGATAGGAAAATGGTAGTGACTGTGAATAATGCAGTATCTGATATTCAATATATTATCCTTGGGGTACCACAGGGGTCCATTTTAGGCCCACTGCTTTGCTCTATCTATATAAATGATCTTTCGAAGTATATAAAACAAGGTTTCATTATCTTATTCGCAGATGACACTACCATAACAGTTTCCGGAAATACTGCGGAGGAGCTAGAAAACAACATTAATTCAGTCATGGATGACATGATTTCTTCGTGTGATAGAAATCAACTAAAACTGAATGAAACTAAAACAGTACATTTAGGCTTTGCGTTAAGGAAAACAGTAAAACTTAACATCCAACTCTCGGAAACAGCCAAACTCCTTGGTATGTTATAGATAAAACCTTGTCTTGGGAGCCCCATATCGATCATGTCTGCAACAAATTTAATCAAGCAATATTTGCAATATTTGCAAAGACGTGCTCAGTTTAGATGGTGTCAGGACTGTTAGGTCTGTTTACTATTCATTGGCTCACTCACATATGGCTCAAAATGTATTAATGTGGGGTTCTTCTGTGAGGGCAAAACGTGTTTTTATTGTTCAGAAAAGATTAATCAGAACTATCTTTAGTATTGCACCCAGGGATAGCTGTAGACCCGCTTTCTGCAAGAACAAGATGCTAACGTTACCTTGTATCTATATAAATATAAAGCTCTGCTCCATGTGACAAATAATGTACCCAATCTGAGAGATGAATCAATAGTTCATAACTATGCAACACGAAATAGACATTTATTAACTATCCCAAAACATAAAACATCGAAGGAATCACTTGCATATAATGGCATAATATTATTCAATACGTTTCCTCAAGGTCTTAAAGATTTGTATATTATATTATTTAAAAAACAAATAAAGGAGCTATTAACTAATAAGGGATATTACAGCGTAGAAGAATTCTTAGGAAGGGATACACTGTTATGATGATAATTGCTTTCACTGCATTTCTTTCACTGCATTTCTGCATGTATATAGTTAAGTACCTGTCTCAAGTGTCCGATCTATGTTATACTGTGGACCGTTATTATATTATTTTATATAATTTTCATATTTTTCATTTATGACATGTTATGTCATAAATGAAAAATATGAAAACGAATGGAGTTATTATTATTATTACACTATCGAAACAATACTTTCTATTTCGAATATTTATCCATAAACACAACAAAATTCATTTCTCCACTTTGTATTTCAAATTTTTCGAAGTATCAATAGTTGTCGTATATTTCCATGGTTTTAGTAAAATATCCGTTTTCAATAACAGGTTCTTTTGTGTTGATATTGTACTTGTTCGTTTCTGTGCAGAAATGCTCGTTCGAAATAGAAATAGTATCTGGAGCTCCAACCGGAAACAAAAGCTGAAATATTCCACTGGGAACATTCCGCTGATGAGAACCGTCTAGAAATATTTGCGAAGACTGGATGTCTCTCGCCAACTAAATGAAAACTAAACGCTTTCCCAGCAAATAAGTTCCAGAGTTAGAGTGGAAACTTATCCCGCTTTTTCGGTCCATCCGTATTCATGCGTTCCAGAAAACGAGACGTTCAAATTAATTCCAGCACTCGCATTGTACTCCCAACTTCATCAAGATGACAGCCAACACACGGAAGGGGAAATTTGAACTTTGCCAGATGGAATATTAATCCAGCAATATATGCGTAATGATTTCGGGAATATCAAGATGTAAACATAGTTAGAACTTTGCGGCTTGGCTTTGTCGCGGATCGGTTTCGCATCCAGAAGTTGATCCCGTTAAAAATTAATATTCTGGGCCTAAGATGAACAGAAAGCTCACTAACTTCACTTTTCATGTCCGCATCGAAAATGAAATACTTTCCTCCGTGACTGAGATGAAAAATTCAGAATTGTGGTTAGATCCAGAACTTCGATTCGCTAAACAAGAATCACTGAACCAAACTTCTTATAACATTCTCAGGCAGTTGTTTCAAAATCGTGATTTGCTCAACACAAGCTTGAAACTTAGACTATGCGAGTCACTGATCATTTCAAAAACTTTTTATTGCCTGCTTTAAAACAATGGGATGCTATTTGACTACAGCGTATTCAGAGAAAAGACTAAAGACTTAGGTTAGGTCTAAAGTGAGTGGGTCTATTCGACCCTTCACCGTAACCCGCAAGGGTTTATTGTGGCTCACACCTATTCACACTCGACCAAATGAACCCAGCTTCTTAACGAAGCCGATTAGTTTGTATGGTGAGTGGTCTTTCAGGTCAGATGGAAAGAGTACGGCTCTGCCGAACTCCAAAAACCTGATTCGGTCCCCAGCGGGGCAGGCACAAAGTATATGCTCTGCTGTTTCATCATTTTCCAAACAGAGGCGACACACACTGTCTTCCGACAGTCCGAGTCTCTGCATATGATGATTCAAATGACAGTGACCTGTAAGAAGGCTTGTTAGACATCGTATTTCATCCCTACTGTACTCCAACATTTGTTTGGTATCAAGCTTCGAAGGGTGAATAAACGCCTTGGAGTGAGCCAATCCTGGAAGATTCTGCCAGAAGTCCACAAATCTTGTTGCCATAAAGGTGTTCAAAGATTTTTTGGCAAAGCCTGAAGCGATACCAATGACAAGTTTTGGTCCGATGAAGCTGCTTGCAGCAGCCTCCTTTGCAAGGGACCCAGCAGCTTCGTTGCCTTCCAGGCCAGTATGGCCAGGAATCCAGACCAGAGACAATCTGTCAAGTCTTCCTTTCAAGGAGAGTCGTTTTTGGCAATTTGCTACCAATTTAGACGATGCTCGGTACGAGTCAAGAGCTACCAACGCCGCTTGACTGTCCGAGAATATTTTTATTGACTTGTGTGTGAGGTTGGATTTATCCAATCTCTCCGCACATGATTCAATAGCATAAATTTCCTCTTGAAATACAGTCGCATAAGTTTCTAGGCAAGTAGATATCTCTGTACTTGGTCTGCGACTGAAAACACCTGCACCAGAACCGGAAGGTGTTTTTGATACATCTGTGAACCAACAACTATCTGCTCTTGATATTTCCTTCTGCCGGAGGATTCAGTCCTCTCTACTCGTGAACAATACTGTATGAGGCAGTTCGTAGTTGACAGTTGGAGGTATAAAGTCAGAGGTCATTTCCAGAATGCTGTGACTTCCATTGTCAACCAACAGTCTGTTGCACTCCGCATTAAATTAATTTGTGCAATGTGCACAAGTCTGTGTGCAGTCCATCTAGCCTCTCTCTCTAGAAAAATGTGGAGAGGAGGTAGATCTAGAAGGATCTCCATGGCCGCTGACGGTATGGTACTGATGGCATCACTGATAGCCAGACAAGCCTGTCTCTGTAAGCCAGAGAGCTTCGCTTGGGCCGTTTTCTTAGACTAAAGACTTACTCAACTGTCTAGTCTTCCGTCTGTCCCCGACCTTGGCAATCCAAAAAGAATTTTGTTATTTTTACTCCGCCTAATCACCTTCTTACTGAAAGATCTTTCTTTTTTATCAGTTTTGTCTGTTTTGATTTTATTTTACATGGTGAATATGGAGGTGTTATTATTATTATTATTATTGGCAATCGGTGACACGATGAATTTCTGATACTTTTCAGAATATTTCGATGTGAACGACAGGTGCGATATTTGCATTCCAAACACGATTCGTTATCGTAGGACATATGGGTGGAAACGATAATATAGGGGAGTTAGTAGTAACTCTATATTTGCCACGTCAGTTCGGTTGAAAGTTCTCCCATTGGGTTTGTTCTGTTCATCCCAAAACGTTTAGAAACTGCGCAAGACATGGTGCGCACAAACAAAAAATCTGAAACCGTCGGAAATAGTCTCGGACACTTGTTTAAACCAGAACGCTTTTTAGGAGACCACTGTGCCACCTATCGTATATATGAAGAGATGAAGACGAGAAAATACTATTAATCATGTCCATTTTGTTATGTAGCGTATCCCTATAGTCAGCTCAAATGTTATCTACCCTCAATCATCAATTATTCAAATCAAATAAATAAAAAACATCCTAGCAAATAGCCCAAACAAATTTCCACATGAATGCGCATGAGCAACGCGAACAGTTCTCAACAGTTCAGCCTCGAGAGCAAGAACGATTCGGGACGGTTCAAAACAGTTTAGGATCATTTCGCAGTCAAAACCAGAACAGTGGATTCATCAGTCCGAAATTATCCTCAATAAACCAGAACGCTATATATCAACTGCGCATGATCCTAGACGCATGACGTCCTAGAACCTGAATTTCGCAGAACCAGAACAAACCTATTATCAAAATAGTTGCAACATAATACGAAACAAATGATTCGATTGGCGATCGTCACATGACCGTCGCTCAAGAATCATTGAATACCTATTTTTAGTATTAGAAGACAAGAGTTGAGCAAAATTGATTCGAGAAAAAGTAACAGAATATTAATGTTTGGTGATTTCTGGAACATTGTTTCAAATAATTCTAGTTTTGTTTTTAAACTATATTTTTCGAGCATTCTGAAACTCCTCTTGTATTCATTCAGTTCTAATGTTCCGATATTCGTTAGTAAGTTCCGTGTATGTCAAAATGCTGATATGCAATTACAGTTGCAATCTCTTCAGAGCCCTAGAAATGAGCAAAATTGATTCGAAACAGGGTAACATAATATCAATGTTTGGAGATTTCTCGAACATTGTTTTTAATAATTCTTTTTTTATTCTTAAACCATATGTTTTCATTCCGATCTAATGTTCCGATATATCGAAAAATATTATTCTATTTGTTAGTAAGTTTCATGGTAACAAACACTTATACGCGAATGACCTCCAACCAAGCAATTACCATACCACGCTGTAGATTGAGTCATAACCAGAAATTTGTGACATATTTTGGCCCGAAATTATACAATAAGCTACCACTCCATTTGAAGAATATTAATAATTATCATAAATTGAAGAAGGAACTGAAAGTTTTCATCAGAAATCATTATGATCAATTGCAGGTTATCTTTGAAAATGTTTAAGCTAAATTACCTGCTCTCTCTTTCTCTCTTCTTATTTCCTCACTATAGCCATCATTTTCCAACTGCGGTTTTTAACCTAGTGAGGTGGATAGTATTATGTAACCAAACGACCTATTTTAGTTTTTTCTTTTTTTGTATTTATTTTATTATACATTATATAACACACCTTATATCAGTCTGTAGCCACGACACAAGCCTAGCTTAGGTGGCTACAGATTGTGTAATATATGGTTATATGATAAGACATTTGAATTGAAAATCGTAATTGAATTGAATCGTAAATCGCACGGAAAACAAATCATGTAACTGAATAATTGATTGACATGAAAATTGAATAAAATTACTATTAATAACTAATCAATACAGTTCATTGTATGGTTTTCACTATGAAGGGTTTTTCAAAAACCGCGACACGTGTTTCGCTATACAATAGCTTCCTCAAGCGTAAATACGTAAAGCGTAAAGCGAAACACATGTCGCGGTTTTGTGAAACCCTTTATATGAAAATCATATAGTAAACTGTATCAATTGGTTTCAATATAGATTTTCATCATCAAGTATCGGCCAGTTCTAATCACTTAGAGAATTTCAAATCGCGATATGCCGTTAACTATAGACTTCGATAGAAAACTCGTAATGATATATATACCTCACATGCTTTCCATGAATAATCTTGATTCATGAGAGTCTTACTCTTTCTTAATTCCTTGCGAAATTGTACCGATTCTATTTAATAAAACCGTATGTTCGGTTATTTTTGAGTGATAAAAAAATTTTCTGTGTCATAAGCACGTTATGGAAATATTTTTGTGTGTTTCTGAATGTCACTTCTACTCTTTCATATGATTCATTCAAAGTAAATATTCCACCCTTTGTTAACCGTTTTTTCAAAAATCTCTTTACGTTGCTGACGGTGTTTATTTTATACGAAACTGTCAATCGTGATCTCATCATACTTGCGATAATCACAAAAAGCCTTCCAAGTGATCACGACTGAATTTCATCGACCTGAGGCCAACTTCAAAGTGAGTTGTAGTCGGATTCTTCGTTTGCACAAATAGAATATCATCTGGTGTCGCCTGCCTTCTGCCCAGAATGTTGATTCACTTTGAAGAAAACTTCCCGTTTGATCTTCGAAGTGACACACTTTAGCATCGCTAACTTATTTTCGGTGTGAGAATCGAAATCCCGGACTCGACAAACGTCCAAAACAAAATTATAAGTGCCAGCGGTAACAGTTGTAAAAGTCTTTTTTCTTTGTGCGCATTTCAAACAGAAATTCAATTTTATAGTTTCAAACGTCGCAATTTAATCACAACTTTTCTGGAGTGCAAGCTGTACTTAGAAATACTAATTATTGTATTATTATTCGAAAAGTTCGGAACTTTCAATGAAGTAAATGGTCGCTTAAGAAGTCGATCAGGTTGTACCTAATTGTAAATGCAAATGAATTTTCCAGGAGTGGTCGTTTAAACTTTTCCCCTTAGAAAGGTGAATGAAATCTCGGTTAGATCCCTAACTTGTTGCTAACTGTGAGTCAGTTTTGTTGAAGATAATATGCTGGGGTTATTCTTATCTATTGGAGAGGCGTGGAATCATCGTTCACATAACACTGAAGTGAAGCTAAAGCCCTAGGGTGACTTCTTCGAAAGATTAGATGAATATTTGGGCGAGGAGGTCATACAGGGTCTTCTGAAAAAAATGTCAATCGCTGATTGTGGTTCATATTTCAATAAATAAAAAATATTTTGTAACTCTTTCAGGTTTTCCCTGACTATATATCTATTTTTATCTGATATCTGCCTCACATTTTACTATGCAGAATATCATTATATGACTGACTACTATACTATACCTATTCTAATCCAAGGTTCAGTAAATATACACAAAAGCACGCGAATGTGATTTTTAGCAATGAGGACAAAATATTATTGCAATGTAGTTTCAATGTATTTGAATTAGGAATATTAGAAATATAAACTGAGAAAAATACATTGAAAATATCAGACAAGGTGGCGCAAAAGAACATATAATATAATCAAACTGATCGTATGAAATAAAAAATAAGAATCAAGCATAAAATAGGTATTATTTTTACACGAGTCATGCATCTTCAATTCGAATATTATTCTCAAAGCTCTCTTCTGGATAACGAATATACTCTGCGTCAGGATCTGGCTGCCTGAGCCCCAGAAAAGAATTGCATACCGGAAATGACTTTCCATAAGTGAATTGTATGCAGTTATTGCTGCTGAAAATCCGAGTTCACGAGATATGACATTCAAGGCAAAACAACCAGAAGATAATTTCTTTTTCATAGCAGTAATTTGCGTATCAAATTTTGAAAGACAAAGAAATTTAGTTACAGGCTTACTTTCAATCATGTTTCCACCTAGTATTACTTGTTCTAAGTCCCACTTGATTTGTTTTAGATTTATTGAAACATTTAGTGATAGCATATTCGATTCACTCCATTTAATTTTTCCTAAATCTAAGTGGAAAGACCGAGTCAAAGTTCCAGGATTTTTACCGTGGTGTCATCCGCAAACAAAGTAAATGCTCCAGATATATCAAGTTTCACCATATCGTTAATATATAGCAAAAATAAAATTGGGCCTAAGACTGACCCCTGAGGAACTTCGCGTACCATTTTTTCCATTATCAGAAGTGCTCAATGTTATTTTTGGACTTCTACCAGTACGATAAGATCTGAACCATTCCAAGGCTGTTCCCTGGAATCCATAATGAAAGAGTTTTTGCAGCAGGATTTCATGTTCCACGCAATCAAATGCCTTGGAAAGGTCCAGAAATACTGCCGCCGCCACTTCTTTATCATTCAGGATCGTGTAGAGGTTTTCGAGAAAATGAAAGATGGCGTTATTCTTATTTTTTTGTGTCAGAAGCCAAGAAATCACTATCCTACTTTTGACTAGTTTTTCAATGATTTTTGATAACGTTGATAAAATTGAGATCAGTCTGAAACTGCTGGAGTCATCAATGGTACCTCCTTTGTAAAGCGGTATCACTTTTGCTAATTTCAAACTGGAAAGAAAGACACCAGTAGTAAACGACGAGTTTATAGCTTTCACTAAAGCTTGAAGAGCTTCATCAGGCAATTGTAAAAACAACTTTGCTGATAGATTGTCTGCACCAGCGAAATTTCATTTCATTTCTTTTATTACTGACTTCAGCTCACTGAAATCTGTGTCATATAAAAAAAAGAAATTCATAGGAGAGCTTACCTTACTCAAATTTCTGAGAGGGTCAACTATTATAATGATACCATTGGGATTTATGTATAACACTTCAAAGAAATGAAGTGACACATTTCCAATTCTTCAAACTATCCAGCCAGAATTGTGCAGTCGTCCGTGCCCTAATGGGCGCTTACAAATAACGATATGAATCAGCTATTCTCGCAGCTTAGCAAGTGAGCTAATGAATATCGGGAACAAAGGGACCGTGAAGACTGAAACATTCATTTCTCAGCATAGAGACGTACGCTCCAGTCCGGTTAGAACGTTAATAATAACAGCCTGTCTTTTCACAAAACAGCACTACATCGCTTCTTCCTTGACCAGATACACTCCGCAGGGGATTAAGTGAGACGGTAAAGTACGTGAGATGATTCCCAAGAAGCCAGCTCGTTACTGGCTGGTCCCAATATTATATAGTCTAGTTCACGACAGCTATTTTGGAACTTTTGAGTTCAAATTTACAGAGAATTATGTTCGAGGTGTCATTTGATATTTGGAGGACATTTGATGGGATTTAAGTGGAACATTTGAGATGATTAAGTGAGGGGTTTGGTGTGATTTAGTGAGACATTTGAGGAAATTGAGTGAGACGATAAAGTTCGTGAGATGATTCTCAAGAAGCCAGCTCGTTAGTGGCTGGTCTCGATTGAGGTGTCATTTGACATTCACGGGGAACAAGGGAGATATTCGGGACATGTGTCATTTGATATTTGGGAGGATTAAGTTAGGCATTTGATGGGGATTAAGTGAATCATTTGAGGTACTCAAGTGAGGCGTTTGAGGTGATCAAGTGGGACATTCAAGGGGAATGAATGAGACGGTACAGTACGTGAGATGATTCTCAATAAGCCAGCTCGTTACTGGCTAGTTCCAATATTTCATAGTGCAGTTCACAAAAGACATTTCCAGCTCGTTCTCACAGAAAATTATGGTTTGACTTTTGAGGGGATTGAATGAGTCATTTGAGGAAATTAAGTGAGACATTTTAGATGATCAAGTAAGGTGTTTGTGGTAATTTAGTGAGACATTTGAGGAAATCGAGTGAGATGATGAAGTTCGTGAGATGATTCCCAAGAAGCCAGCTCGTTACTAGCTGGTCCCAATACTCTATTATAGTCTAGTTCACGACATATATTTTGGAACTTTTCAGCTCATATTCACAGAGAATAATGGTTAAGGTATCATTTAAAATTTGGAGGAATGGAGTGAGACATTTGGTGGAATTCAAGTCGGATATTTGAGATGATCAAGTAAGACATTTGAGGTGATCAAGTGAAACATTTCAGTAGATTGCGTGAGACGGTAAAGTACGTGATATGACGCCCAAGAAGCCAGCTCATTTCTGGCTGGTCCCGATATTCTATAATGTGCTTCACAAAAACCATTCTGAGCTCGTCTTCATAGAAAATTATTGTTGAGGTGTCGTTTGACATTTGAGGGGATTGAATGAGTCATTTGAGGAAATCCAGTAAGACATTTGAGATGATCAAGTGAGGTGATAGAGGTAATTTAGTAAGAAATTTGGGGAAATTGAGTGAGACGATGAAGTTCGTGAGATGATTCCCAAGAAACCAGCTTCTTACTGACTGGTCCTAATACTTTACGACATCTATTTTGGAAATTTTGAGCTCATATTTACAGTGAATCGTGGTTGACGTATCATTCAAAATCTGGGGGTATGGTGTGAAACATTTGGTGGATATAAGTGGGATATTTGAGGTGATCAAGTAAAGCATTTAAGGTGATCAAGTGAGACATTTCAGGAAATTGCGTAAAGTACGGTAAAGTACGTGATATGACGTCCAAGAAGCCAGCTCATTTCTGGCTGGCCCGATATTCTATAGTGTAGTTTACAAAAACCATTCTGAGCTCGTCTTCACAAAAAATTATGGTTGAGGTGTAGTTTGACATTTGAGGGGATTAAATGAGTTATTTGAGGAAATCAAGTGAGATATTTGAGATGATCCAGTGAGGTATTTGGGGTGAATTAGTGAGAAATTACAGGAAATTGCGTGATGACGGTAAGGTACGTGATATGACGTTCAAGAAGCCAGCCCATTTCTGGTTGGTCCCGATATTTTATAGTGTAGTTCACAAAAACCATTCTGAGCTCGTCTTCACAGAAAATTAAGGTTCAGGTGTAGTTTGACATTTGAGGGGATTAAATGAGTCATTTGAGGAAATCAAGTGAGACATTTGAGATGATCAAGTGAGGTGTTTGGGGTGATTTTTAGTGAGACATTTGAGGAAATTGAGTGAGACGATGAGATGATTCCCAAGAAGCCAGCTGGTTACTGGCTAATCTCGATATTCTACAGTCCAGTTCACAAGAGCTATTTTGAAAGTTTCGAGTTCATATTCACAGAAAATTATGGTTGATGTGTCATTTGACATTAAAGGAGAACAAGGGAGATATTCGAGACAGGTGTTATTTGATATTTATGAGGATTAAGGGAGGCATTTGATTGGGAATCATCTGAGGTAATCCAGTGAGACATTTGTGGTGATCAAATGAGACATTTGAGGTGATCAAGTGAGACATTAAAGGAGATGAGTGAGACGGTACAGTACATGAGGTGATTCTCAAGAAGCCAGCTCGTTACTAGCTATTACCAATATTCTATAGTGCAGTTAACGAAAGCCATTTTCAGCTCATCCCCACAGAAAATTATGGTTGACGTAAAGTTTGACATTTGAGGGAGTTAAGTGAGACGCTGAGGTATGTGATTTCCAGGAAGCCAGCCCGTTACTGGCTAATCCCAGTACTCTCATTCACAAAAGTTATTCTGAAAGTTTTCTGCTCATTTGTACAACAGACAATGATAAAGACAACCATCAAAAATGAGCTTTTCGATGATATAAAAATAAATAAAAATGATCATTTGAAAAAGTAATTCAATTTTTTATTTCAGAACGGTACTTTCGAACTAGACTATGACATGATTCCCAAGAAACCAGCTCGTTACTGGTTGGTCCCGGTATTAAAGAGACTCGAGACGTTGCATGGATGTAATGAAGACTTGAATTTAATTTCGTTACTCGGAGGCGTACTAATTGTTTTCTCTAATTGTTGTTTTTACTGAAACCATTCCAGAAACGCAATCAGGCTGATGTGTGTGTACGGGTGTAATTTCGAGCTAGTAATCGATGTGTTTCGCTTGTGTAATTACCTGGTGACCTTTGCATTTGTAATATCTGTGTTCTAATAGGGTTTTTGTAGGATGTCTGCCAAAAGATCAAAGTGCTACAGAACATATTGTGTTGTGATAAAGAACTCTATACAGGTATACAAAAGAAGTTTTCAAATCTTCTTGCTCACTCTGAAGTCAAACTGTTGGAAAATGAAGATTCAGAGATATATTGCTATGACTTCGACAAAAATATATCGGTCAAACTAAGCGAGCCATTAAAATTCGTCTCAAAGAACACAACACGCAATTACAAATGCTTTTTGAAAGACCATACATTTATTCTTTCTACACTACATCTAACCACATTAAAAAACAGGCGGATTCAGGCTGACCTAATATTTCAATTTGAATTATTGTAAGGCCAAACTAATTGCCCAGAACTTCTCTCTTTGGTTGGCCTGAGAGTCAAGCAAAGAGTAACAAGGGATGACAGAGCTGTTTTCGTTGGGTACTCATATGCTTCCAATAATGGATTCAATAGTCCAATGTCAAGAATGTTAGGGGAACTTTAATTTTACCTAGGTACTCCTTGGAGGTCTTCAAAAAGTCTGCGACTATGTATTTAGTCCATAGACTTATGCTTTGTATGTTCGTCAGTTTTTAGTTTATGCAGGAAGATTCTTTGTATAGCATAAATAAGCATCAAGAAAGGGAATCAGGAATTTATACATTCAACGGGGGAAAATAGGAGATTGACTTTCGTCAGTTTTGAAGTGAAACCTGAAGTTTTCAATTAATAAAATAATATTGTAACTATTTGTTCAAAATCACGAAAAGCAATGTGACAAACCAAATTCTACGCAGGCGAAGCCGCGGGCAACAACTACTGAATTTCCACAAAATAAATAGATCGTCAGTTGAACAAAATGAATACATCATTTCAGTGATTTTTACTTACTATCATCATGTCTATTGCCCAGATGTGTTTTGTTTTTGCAGAACAATGCCCCAACACAAAAATCCCATGTTGTACGTTTATTTCACGTAGATAGAAAATACTATTGTGTAGACTAGTGTGTGTATTGAATCATATACCTGTGTAATTCCAGGCTGGTAATCGATCTGTTTGTTTCTCCTGTAATTAGAAATCCTGGTAATGAGCTCGTTATTTATTTGAGTCTTTCCAATGACGCGTATGGAAACGAAAACGGACCAAAAGAAGTATTTGAATGGAAAAGAGTTCTTTGCGTTGCTCTTTGAAACGCGAAAATGTAAATGAACAGATATAAAAGCTTTCTGAATTCAAAACAGGACGTATACATTAAACATGAAAAACTCGCTTGTATGTAAACCGTATTGATGCTCCGTCGATTTTTTTCATCAATTCGAAATTCGAATTGATCCGTTGCTACATTGGGAAATTTTTTCCAAGTAGTATTTTGGTCTTGGTATACTTATACCAGGTGACAAAAAAATCATTGCATACGACGCCACTGAGTTGTTTGTGAGGTAAAAACGCAACAAAATTATAGTTTAATGAAACCGATATTTCTATCAATGAAACAATTGAAAATCTATACTGGTTGACAGGAAATGAACTCACAAGTCAAAATTTTTGAAAAGAACCCTGTTTATTTTCATGTCATTCGATTGGATATAAAATTATCTTTCTAACGATATAACACAAGTGAACATTTCTATTCAAAATGGTGGGGTAAAATAATTTTCTTCAAATTAAATATGGCGGCATCATGACGTCATCTATGTAAATATTTTCAAACAACTTGATGTAGAACAAACGATGTTTGTTCAGTTTTTTATGAAAAATTGGAACTTTTACCAATTCACGTATTCTTCAATTGAACTATTTCATGACATTTTCTCATCTGGAAACTCCCAATAGGAAGTAGTAGGTATTTGTCAAATGTCGATGACATTATACGACCTGTATTGGGCCAGTGAAAGGGTTGATGCTTCAGAGCTGTTCTGTCCTATTGTGAGTTGATAAGTATTCACTCACTATTCCACTGACAAAGAAAAATGAAACGCATAGTACCTATATTTGACAGTTTTTCTAGTAAAACAGATACACCTCAATATAAAGGTTTGAAAATATCACTTCTCATTAAGATTTTCGAACTAAATGATATTTATCTCCAGGTAGGTTAGGTTAGGTCCAAAGTAAGTGGGTATATTCGACCCTCGACCGCAACCCGCAAGGGTTTATTGTGGCTCACACCTATTCACACTCGACCAAATAAACCCAGTTTCTTAACGAAGCCGATTAGTTTGTATGATAAGTGGTCTTTCATGTCAGATGGTGATAGTACCGCTCTACCAAACCAAACGGAGGCGATACACACTGTTTTCCGACAGTCCGAGTCCCTGCATATGATGATTCAAATGACAGTGACCTGTGAGAAGGCCTGTTAAACATCGTAGATCGTTCCTATTGTAGTCCAACATCTGTTTGGTATCAAGCTTCGAAGGGTGAATAAACGCCTAGGAGTGAGCCAATCCTGGAAGATTCTGCCAGAAGTCCATTAATTTTTTTGCCATCCAGGTATTGAATGTTTGTTTGGCAAAGCCTAAAGCGATGTCAATAACAGATTCTGGTCCGATGAAGCTGCTTGCAGTACCCTCCATTGTCTCAGAGGTCAGTATGGCCAGTAATCCAAACCAGAGAAAATCTGTTGAGTCTTCCTATCGAGAAGAGTTGCTTTTAGCAATTTTCTACCAATTTAGATGTTGCTCGCTAGGAGCCTAGAGCTTCCAACGCCGCTTGACTGTCCGAGGATAATTTTATTGATGTGTTTATGGGGTTGGATTCTCTCCGCGTAGGTTCCCAGGCAGGTTGATATCTCTGCCCTGTGTCTGCGACTGAAAACACCTGCACCAGAACCTGAAGGGTTTTTGATGGTGAAGGGTGAACTAACGACTATCTACTCTTGATATTTCTTTCTCCCAGTTGATCCAGTCCTCTCTACTCGGAAACAGTACTTTATAAGGCAGATCGTAGTTTACAGTTGCCAGTGCCAACCAGCAGTCTGTTGCACTCTGCATCAAATTTATTCGTGCAATTGGAATGTGCAATTTCGGAATGTGCACAAGCCTATATGCAATCCATCTAGCCTCTCTCTCCAGAAAAATGTGAGGATGTGAGGAGGAGGTAAATCCAGAAGGATCTAGATGATGACAGCTGTCGAAAGCGCTCGCAGATAATTAAATAGAAGTTATAAAGCTCCAAATCCTTTTTGTGACTCACATTCAATATTAAAATACTGAAAGTAAAGGAAAATAATTTGATCATCCCCATATTGATTTCAATTTGAGAGCCACCGGTAAACAGGTGTTTCAGCCTATTGGGCATCGTCAGTACCGGGCAGGCGGTCCTCGATTGAAGACAATATGTGAATAATCAAGAAAAGTACTTAATAAAAATAACTGGTGGTTCCACTTACATCTCGCTTGCATTTACGCAGTTATTTTTATCAAGTACTTTTCTTGGTTATTTACATATTATCTTCAATCGAGGACCGCCTGCCCTGTACTGACGATGCCCAATAGACTGAAACAGCTGTCTACCGGTGGCTCTAAATTGAAATCAATATGGGAATGATCAAAATAGTACTTATCTAGTACTTTCGCAATCAGCAGTATGTTGTCCGTGAGTTCGGGTTGAACCGCGTCTGGAGTTTTGTATTCAACGTTTCGGCTCCCATTTTGGAGCCATTTTCAAGAATTTGATGTGACTTGACGCCGTCAAGTCACATCAAATTATATATATATATATATATATATATATATATATATATATATATATATATATATATATATATATATATAAAGCTGTATTTTTTTATCTTTCACCTTTGCACAAGTTTCACTTCGTAAGGTTATTATTAATTTATTTAGAAATGTGTTTATTTTACCGATGTATATGAATAAACCTATATTATTATTATTGAATAGACAGCCATTATAAAGCCGTGCTTCAAAGTATCTACTCAAGTTATTTTACAAATATATGGTTAATTTTTGTAATACTAATTTCATTACAATTCAATTAGTTGTCATATTCTGTACATCTGAAGAATTCTGAAGTATTTATCTCACCACTTCATAAGAATTTTCAGTTTAAATGAAGTTAGATATATCTCAATTGTGAATTTCTGCTTGGATTCAGCAGCTTCGTCTCTAAACTTCACTAATACTCTTTCGAAAATATGCCCTATCTACCACCTGAAAATAAAAATCGTATTCGTGAAATAAACAATTCGTTTGGAAAAACTGAAACGAGATCTCAAAGCTCAGTTTATATTTCGAACGATCAGTGCGTTCGAATAACTAATTTCATTCTCTTTGTTTCAGCTCCACCCTCTTCAGTTGAAATATTAGACCACTCACACAATTCAAAGATTGAAATAAAAGAGAATCAGGAATTTCATTTAGAATGCAGGGTGAGGAACGCCAAGCCCGCTGCGAAAATCGTCTGGTACAGAGGAAACGTGGAAATTAATATACGTGAGTAATATTTTTATTTGTTCGTAAACTTGGCATTCACAAAGATTTACTGGGTTCTTCTGCCACATTGGATCCAGAATAATGGAGAAGAATCATTTCGGTTATCTCTTCCACAATCGAATGAATGACTATTTGGTAATCTTGGGTAATTAATTGTTTCTGTACCGAAAACGAAACAGATGTGTTATCTTAAAGACACATTTTCGACAAAAAAATACAAAAACAGGTCGATCTTTAATTGAAGGGAGACAGTTTTTCATCACAACCTCAACTGTCATACCTCCTACTCTGTCTCTTGGTGACCGGCACCCGTCATTCATTTATAGTAGGAATTTTTTCATTTTGGCTCCCTCTTGTGGAAAAAGCAAATGGTCTAAAGTAAAATTATGTTATTTTCACTTCGAAGCTAATGTATACAAGTCATAAAAATACAACAAAAATTGAAAAACATACATTATATAAAAAGTCACGGATAATTTCAATAACATCAAATTACAATAATCCACAGTAGATGTAATGTTCTCTATTATTACCCGTATTCTTCGCATATCACGCAAAAATAGCCAAGATTTACTGAGCTCAACTGAAAAATTAAGCTCATTTTGAATGTTGATTTGTGCCCTATATTAACTTAAGCCAAGCTTTCGAAAGCCTAAAATACATGTGGCAACGCCTTAAAATTGTTAAAATTCTTCAAGTAAATCATGCTCACCAAGCACCACTATCAAGGGAACCCCTACTCCTCTGAACTCTCCCCCCCTTACAACTTACAACTCATCTCAAATTCACCCTATTCCCTAATAATTATTACAGTGATGGAAAGCGAACGAAACAAAACAAATCATATAAAGTTGTCTGTATAAGCATCTGTACATTCCTATAACTAAGGCCTTCCCGATTGGGGATTTGATTAGGATCTCTGTCCTGTTCCTCGACATCTCCAGATAAGCAGTAAGCAGACAGCTCACCTTTCATCCCTCTCGTTAATTCCTCACCACATTCTATGCCTCTTTTACAAACTGTATTCACTCGTCCTTCTTTCCATTGTATCCTCTCAACTCAATCTCTCCATGTTCTCTTTCCATACATTCTTTCCATTTGCGCCATCCAGCCCTGTCGTCATCCATACATCTCTCGATCACATGATCTGCCGTTTTCGGCTCCCGATATCTACAGAAACACGGGACTTACGGTCCTTGGTTGAACCTGGTGAGGTATTTCGGGAAGTTGTCATGCCCCACCAGTATCTGTACTGCATACGTCGACACATTCATACCCAACTGTTTTACAAATCCTGTAAAACAGCCGCTCAGTCGCGCTACATTTCCATTTCCGTTGCCAATCATCTATGATACATTATTTTATTCTATTTCGCTCCCCATCCTCACTTCCAATTTTTCTCACCTCTCACATTACATTCTCTCCATCCAATCCTTTACATACTTTCTCTTGTGCTTTTTTATTGTCAACTTCATTGACTACATGCCCCTTACGCTATTCGATGTATGTCCGTGCTTCTCTTTCTCTCCTTTCCTCCATCATTCGTTGAATTAATGCGACTCTCTCATCTGTCACACTCCCCACGTTCATACTTTCTACAGCCACTGCTGAGTCACTGATTGCATTTAACTCGGCTTCATTCACACTACTATGTCCGGTGACCCTGTCATTCCCTGTTACCCATTCACGCTCGTCTTTTCATACGCCCAGCCTGTACCCATTCTTTCGTCTTCTATCCTTATTCCGGCGTCCACCTACACCTCAATCATTTCTTCACGCTCCGCTTCTTCCAGCAAAGCTCCTTGAATCTAGGGGAATACCCTGTCCTCTTATCTCATTCCCTCATCAATCTTTTTGTGCCATTCGCGATCCATTCCCAGTATTTTTCTGTGACTCCACATGTAGTGGGGCTATACCGAAAAGTACGATGAGCGCTTCCGTCGGCGTCGTCCTGTACGCCCCACATAAGACGATAAGAAAGGGCCTCTGTGCTGCGCTCAGTTGTCTCCTCACTCTATTTCCCTATACTTGCACCCCATACATAACCGCAGGTTTAAGTACCCTGTCGCAAATCATCTCCACATATTCCCTTCTAAGCTCCTCAGTTTTCCTGCCAGTTCACTCACCCTCTTTCTCACCTCCTTGTGGTAGCCTATGAATAGTAGCCTAGAGTCCTTCACGGATCCGAGTTATCTTATGTTCATCCTCTAACCCATTCCCATTCATGCTCATTACCGGGGGGTTTCATCTCTTCTGGCTGGTATGAACATATCTTAGGTACAAACAAAATATTCCGAGGCATCTTACGATCATTCTTAGCCCTAACTCACTCCCATTTATGCCCATGACCAGGGATCTTTCATCTCTTCTGGCTGTACTTCTGTACAAGTACAGACAAATATTCCGAATTCCGAGGTATCTTTCGTTCATCCTTAGCTCTAACTCACTCCCATTCATGCTCATGATCGGGGGTCTTCCATCTCTTTTGGATGGTATGAACAGGTACAGACAAAATATTCAATATTTTGGATACTCAATTCTGGTACATGGAAACAGAAAATATCCTCATTATGAAAAAAAAAAACACATAATAGAATAGAAATCCAATTAACTAATCAAAATAAGTAGACTTTTGAAATACTATTTGCATTGCACATCATACATTTTCATTTTTAGAAAGTTTTCACAATGTGAATCAAATGAAGCGTTCATACCCCATACTTATACCTATATGTGTTAATATAAAGTAAAAAATTGATGCATGATCCACCCGTAAATATTGAATGTTGTGGGTAAAATGGGGGATGTTCCTCCTGACGCAAATCAAGTAGTTTTCATAAAAGAGCTCTAAAACAACGCATTTTGAACTTATCTGAAATGATAAGTTCAAAATGCGTTGTGCATTTTGAACTTATCATTTCAACCTTTTTCTTTAAAAAAATATTTAAATACTTAAAAAAGAGGAATGAAATTATGCATTCAACATTTAAAGGGATTCGTTTCTTTTTCACCATTTGGCAACATCGGTTATAGCTAATAAAGGACAATGAATCTATTACCTGTATGAGACAAACAAAGATATTTCAGAGGCGTGCTGTTCTGTTTACTCATGTTCCGAGTTCCGAGACATTCTGTGACATATAACATTTTGTGCACCTAACCTATCTTCCTCTATATAAATAAATAACAAAACAACTGTTGTTTATGTGGCTTGTGGAGGTGGTATTGAACTATAATTTATATTTTGTCTTAATGGTTGATTTATAAAGATAATTTTCCTTTTTTAAAGTAGAATATCTAGGTACGTATAAATTATTTCAATTTGATATAGGCGCTGTTGCCAATATGTGAACAAATCCCTTCAAAAATTAAAACCCAACATTTGAAACATCAATTTGAATACTTTTCGAAGTGAATTTGACAAACTCATGAATTAAACTCAACTTTATTTTGTTCAAACTTGCATTTGCTGTAATAACCCGAATTGAGGAACATTCCCTGTATGATACTTGCTAGTCCTCACCGCAGACAGAAAGCTAGGTTAGTTTAGTAAAGTTTAACTCAAGTCGACAAACTGGCGGGCTCAACTTTAAGCGGGATCAAGGCTGGTTTTTGTTACGATGCATATGTAATTCACGAATTTATCAAAGCCTATAGTCTAAGTCAGGCTCAATATTACACGGAGAATGTGCCCTTAACTGCCATACATGGGTAAAACGTTTTTAGACATTTTGAAGCATTTTTGGAGATACATGATGTCATATGCCCTTGTATTGAAAGACTGCTATGGTACTTGAGGAGGGAAATGAAGGACAGTGTAATGCTTCGTTTTAAATCTGCCATTTAGTTACATGCAGATTGTCATATTTTCTGTCAGGAGTCAGGACTCCCGATGAAGTTGACGGGAAACTTTTATTTCTTTTATTTCTTCCTATTACCAAACTTTATTGTTCACAGCTAATCGCGAAGACCAGACCATCGACGTTCCGGGTAAAAACGGTGACAAACGAATTACCCGATACGACACCCACTCCAGAGTAACTCTGAAACCAACCGCCGAGGACGACTATGCGGAATACACCTGCGAAGCAAGACACGAAGCTCTGTCGCAGGATATCCCCATGAGGACCACCGTCCAGCTGAGTGTACTATATCCTCCGGGTCTGCCCTACATCGAAGGTTATACCGAAGGAGAAACGATAAGAAGAGGACAGACCGTCGAACTGGTGTGTAGAAGCAGAGGCGGTAATCCCCCCGCACAACTCATTTGGTATAAAAACGGGGAACAGATTCGGATGGCCTACAGAACCGCTGGCAGAGTATCGGAGAACGTTTATACTTTCACAGCAGATGCTAGTGATGACAAGGCGAGGTACAAGTGCGAAGCAAGCAACGTTATGTCGAAGTCCCCGCTGAAAGCCGAGATCGATTTGAGTGTATTATGTAAGTATTTTTTAGGGTGGATGCTCAAACTTTTTCAAATATAGCATATTCGTCGAGGATACAACTCTTAGCTATAAAACGTTGGACTAGACTCCTAGACTCGCGGTAATACGTATTTTCCTTCTTTGTCCAATTCTTTTAATGTGGTGGGAAGAAAGATAGCATGTGTGTTCTGGAAAAATGAATAACACCTCAACACGTGTTTCTATCACCAAGTGATCATCTTCAAGAGGAAGGTGATGCTGAAATATAGTATCACAATCAATTCGGTAGCCGCAAAACATATTGTTCACCAATTTTGAAAAACAAGTCATGTCTCTATGACCAATGATATTATGTCTGGCAAAGTTTGGCAAGGAATCGAAAAAAAATCACAACTGAAAAACTATGAAAAGTTGCTGAACATATTTAGGGGTAGTTCGGGTACCACTAGAGGTGCTCTATCTCTGGACTTCTGGTTGATAATAACTTTTGTCAAGCTTCTTACAAAACTTCACGGTATCGTATCACAAATCATTTTTAGATTACCTTTCGAAAATATCTAGGTCTCATTCAGATATAGGCACTGTTCTGTTTAAACTGTTTGGAAAAACTCATGAATACAGGTTATGTTATGACAATAGGGTTTGACAAAAACCACGACACGTGTTTCGCTATACAATAGCTATCTCAAACGTTTGACCGAAACACGTGTCGCGGTTTTTGTAAAACCCTCTGTAGTGAAAATCATACAATGAACTGTATTAATGAGTTCTAATATGGATTTTCATCAAGTATCGGCCAGTTGTATTCAATTGAACTGCTTGTATTTTTTCAAACTCTTCTTGCTACCTGCCTTCTTGTATTCAAGTCTTATATTTTATGATATCCTGTTCTACCAATGTCTGCTTTTTCTTTTTGCTCATTTCAAGAAAGATAGAGTCAAAAAAAATTGTTTCAGTAACTCTAAAGACTTTTGATTTTATCAGTTAACTCCAGGGCACCCTTTTTCAACTTTATCACGCTTCTTCATTCAGATTCACTAATTCCAGTAGACTCACATACGTATCTAGTAGTTAATTTGCAGTAACAGCATAATAGGTCCACCATTATAACTCAAACTATGCAATGAAATCTCCCACCAACTGAGACCAGTCAGCACTTAACCAGTTTTGGCAAGTAGGTACCTAGAAAAGAAGAGCTCAACTTGTAGCTTGACCCAGTTCTATGACTCAAAGGTCTATCTTGCTTCAATATACTATAGCAGTTAATTTTCAGTTTCGCCGGCGCATGTTACCATTTCTGGACCAACTGAAGCAAGAGTTGGAGATCCTGTTCCTCTCACTTGTACCACTGCAAATTCCAATCCTCCCGCTGAAATTAAATGGATGGTGGGTGGAAGACAAGTTCGGAATGCCACCTCCAGGACTGTCATGTCTCCAGAAGGGGGTTGGATTACCACTTCGAATATTACCACGGTTGTTGAGCCAAACAGGAGGAGTTTGGTTGTCATTTGCCATGGTCTCAATATGCAGTTGACGGAAAATGTCGTGTCTACTCATACAATCAATGTTTTATGTAAGTACCTATCAACAAAACTCACATTTTTGGAATTTAAATACACTCTGTATAAAGTATTAACAAAAATTTACCAAAAACCACCAATAATAATGTTTACTTCAAATTTTCAATCTTTCAAATGAAATCATATAATATCAGTATTTGATTAAGGTATTCTTGACTTTGTCTCTTTTTAAAGCTCTGCTCAGTCTAAGTACATAGACATGAGTCTTCAGTTGGCTACTTTATACGATAAGATACAATTGTATCAGGTCTGTTTCTATTCTCGAAAATACTCAATAAAAATATGTAATTGACGGTTCAAAGAAATGTTCTCAAAATAAGTGTATGAAAGAAACAAAATTATCAAAAACACACTGTTAAAAAAACAAATATGTCACTCAATCAAAATACACCCAATTACGAGATCTGTTCAAAAACTCAGTGATTCAGTTTTTATCATCGTTGCATATCATCGTTGCAATTTGTGTCTTCAATCTTGGGAAAAAAACTCGCAGGGGGGCAAATCCGGTGAATATGATGGCTTAGGCATCATTACGGTGTTGTTTTTGGCCAAAAAATTACCAAGAAGCAAGAAGCATATAAAAATATGTTCGAAACGATTGTACCGAAATAAAAAAATTAAAAAACGCTAATCGATCGTACGTAGCCCGCGAAATTTCAACATTCACCTAATTTTTTGAACAGACCTCGTATAGTACCGAAATCAAACATCAATTTCAACAGAATAATAAATTGTGATTTGTTGGTGCCTATACTCAATTTTTTTTTCATTAGATCCTCCCAGCCAGCCATTCATCCACGGCTACACAGAAGGTGCTCACATTCCTGCTGGTACTGTTCAGAAAATATCCTGTACATCCTCCGGGGGAAATCCCCTTGCGACAATGACTTGGTACAAAAATGACAAAAAGATCCACTCCACAGTGAAAACTTCCGAAAAATCAGTCACGGCTGAAGTAACGATTTTGACAAATGTCACCGACAATGAAGCCAGGTACAGATGTGAAGCAGCGAATTCCGCTACAGAGATACCATTGTTTGAGACCTTAACCATGAGCGTGTATTGTAAGTATCAAATGTATAATCTTGTTATATTTTTACCTTAACCCACATCAGTGAAGGTAAAAAATACCAATACTACTGAAGATAAAAATACTAAATAACCTGACTGACCACTGACAGAAACTCATAACACGAGATGACCACAACTGACATCTTATTCCACTCAATTTTTTCCTCGTCTTGTAATTGAAGTACCTCTTGTTGGTCTAGAAAAAAGTGGAAAGTACAGAAACATCTACAACAACCAGTCATGATTATGACTTGCTTAAACATTCTAGCAAGTTTTTTCAAGATCGATAATAGTTTACTTGTATTTCGCAAATTTTTACATCAAATCCTGGTTTACTGCAGTATCAATGTCTTTTATTTTGTTTAGTTCCCCCTGACCATGTGAAAATCAGGCAAGAACCGGAGGAGTTGAAGCCCAACGAAGAGGGCATATTAATTTGTGATTCCAGCTCCAGTAATCCACCAGCAAAGCTATCTTGGTGGCGAGAAGGAATACCTGTTCCCGGGTTGGTCAATTCCACAAAACCGGGCCTTCATGGTGGTACAGTGTCCAGTATTGAAATGAAAGTGAACGTTACTGAGGAAATGAATGGGATAGTGTATACTTGTCAGGCAAATAATGAGGCTCTGCAAAGGTCTGTCCACGATGCTATCACTCTTCAAGTTTTGTGTGAGTATTTGATATGTTATGCCCTATGTTCCACGATTGAATTCTTTTTCTTTATTGTTCACCTTGTGTACAAATCTTCCATCCATTGTTGATTCACTACTGACTGTTTCAAATGTTCCAATTAAATGGTTAGTTACACGAAACAAGTTTATATTCCTTTCTAAATACAATCAAGTAACCATCTTGTGTTCCAATAAACATTGTACAAAACACTTTTTAAAACGAGATTTTGATTTCATATCATGCAACAGGTTAATGCTTTTTTCTGCATTTGCTGTCTGGATTCTAGAAGAACAGAAACGGTGTCGAAGTACTTTTTCTTTAGCCTCTTCAATTCTTTGAATAATGATCAAACTTTCAATGGGCTGCCCCTCGTTGGGCGCCAAGTTCTGCAGTAAATAACTTTATTTCTGACCGGGATATTATAAGCTTATATCGTCATAGTTACGCTATCAATAAAGAGGGTCATAACTCCCTTGGGACATTATAGATTTTATAATTCCCTCTACCTTTCACAAGTAAAAATAAATAGAAATGAAAACTGAACCATATTTTATTTATTCACGTCATTACAAATAATAAATGTACAATTTTGAAATGTTCCCTGAAAATTACTTCCGCCACTGGAAACAATTTCTTCTTTTGTATGGCTGGAGCTTCTGTTCACTACAGTCGAGGTACCTGCCTCTTCTGATGACAAAGTAGACAACATACGCGCCGTTTTATTTCTCAATTCGATGCTATCCTCCAAATACCCCTCCGCCACCGTGGAACTTTTCCAACCTCCGTGTCTTTTTAAGTTAGTCATAGTTGCTCCTGCATTGGCTAGAGCAGTAGCAGAAGTGCGACGAAGGCAATGTCCCGTATAGGAAGATGAGTTTGGCAATCCTAAATACATTGCGATTTTGCTGGGGATTTTCCCAAATATGTTTTTTCCAATTGGCTGAGATGTACATTTATTTTGTCGGAAGCTCAAAAAAATCGTTCAATACCTTTAGGACGCAAAGACATATAAAGTCTTAATGAAGGCAAAACGGAGAACTCTTTTTCACCCACAACTGTAAATTTCTTCGATACACCAGTTTTACTTTCCGGTACGTTCACTACCATAACGGAATCCCGGTCCTCTATATCCGATATCTTCATATTCAAAAGTTCCTGACTTCTGCATCCTCCAAAATAACCCATAATCAAAACAACCTATAACAAAAAAAAGGAAATAAATACACACAAAAAGGGAAATAAGAAAAAAATTACCTTATGCAATAAATGAATATCATTAGGAGCGTCCTTTAGGAATCTGATAACATCTTTAGGAGATAAAACAGCAGACTTTTTCGGCTTATAACTCTTACTCTTCCGTTTCAAAAAAGCCTGTAGTTCATTGAACTTGGTGATATCTCGTTTCTCATGTATAGTCACCATCGATTTTAGCATTGACCATTTAGTCCATAAAGAATTCGGACTATACGTTTCTGACTGAAACGAATAAACACAATTACTACCAAATCTACCGAAAAACAGAAAATTCCTTACCAGTTCTTGAAAATATGCCAGAAATACAGTTTCAGTGACATCTTTTGGCATAACATTTTTCCGTGTCAGCCAGTCCAGATATATCTTGTATTCTTTTTGGTATACGGCTTCACTTTTCGATGGAATTAATGATTCTCTTGCTTGTTCAGCTTTTTTCAAAATATCCTCCATTATATTTGGGGTAGAAAACACGTTTTCACCGCAAACACAGCTTGATAACAAAGTTCTGTTTATAAACAAGTAACATAGCAACAACCTAGCAACAAGAAAACTCTACTATAATCAACGGTACCTGATTCAAATATACCGGGAAGGTAATGAATTGGTACATTTTTCCGTTTCAAAAATGAACAAAATTTTATTGAAATCGGTCAGAAATAAAATTATCTATGTACCACGGGAATTAATGAGCCTTAATAACCTCAGGCAATTGCTGTCCCTCGGGCCAGAGGCCCTCGGGACGCAAACTTTGCCATCGGTAATTAAGGCCCTCCTAATTCCCTTGATACATAAATAAATAAATCAGAATACTGATAATCTCATAGCCGCCTGACATGAGCTCAAACTTCTAATTGAAAAAAACTTTCCAAAATTTCAATAGTTATATTACTGTAATTTCCTAAAAAACACTAAAACTTGATTATGCATGATAATACTTTCAATTCAGGAAAATAAAAATGTTGAATTTTGAAACAATTTGTACAAAAATATTCATTTCTCTGAGTGAACAAATTCTGGTCATAACGATAAACATAGTTTCATAGTTTCAATAAACCAATATCACGAACAGATACTTGTGTCACAAAGTCTAAATAATCGTTAACATTTTTCAATATTTTCGTGTACATACTTCTGAGAGAGTTCATCTATTCTTTCATCAGATAAACCAGTTTTTGATACTAACAACGAAGAAGCAGTAACAGGAATTGAAAACGAACCCCTCATCATCACACTGAAAGCCGATGGAAATCCCCAAAATATCGCCTATACATGGACCAAAGACGGGTTGCCGATCACACAGGCTGCGTCAGCAAATGGCATCGAAAGGATTGTGTCTGATGGACCTCTACTGAATATCACTAAACTCAGTCGACACGATGCTGGTAGCTACAGCTGTGAAGCCCTGAATTCTCAAGGTAGCAGCTTGGCTGTGGTCAACATTACTGTACAATGTAAGTTTCATTTAAATATATAATAATAAATCTAAAGAAAATGGAACTTCAGATGTTCACTCCAACTTCGAAAGAGGAATGAAATACTCTGAAAGAATTCCGATTTTCAATTGTGGAATATCATTGACTTTAGGTCGATGATGGTCACTATTTGCACTTATGAGTGGCTAATAAGCCCGAAACCGGTCTGCAAGTGTGCCCGTTCCATAACTGAAGGTCGACTCTTTCAGTTGTATTGCCAATTGCATATGCAGGAAATTTTCTGTGAAGAATCCTGTACTGGACGGCTGTACGGCTAAAATGAATAATCTCTGAAAGTGTCGTCGAGTTTATACATTCTATGCAGTTCTTGCTCAGCAATTAAACTGGAAATATTGTGCTTTAACATGGAACGCCATCACTTACCATTGGCTGAGATGAATAGAGCTGTAGGGCTTCTTCAAGGTGGCATGCGACAAAATGATGTAGCTCTTCGTTTGGGGGTCTCCCAAAGTGTTATCAGTCGATTGTGGCGGCGTTTCCGTGAAACTGGCAGTCCAGCCGAACAACATCCAGGGCGAGGACGCGCTACAACTGCAGTTCAAGACCGATTTTTGGTCTTAACCGCAAGAAGACAACCGACAATCACAGCACCTGAGTTGGTTAACGTGTTGCGGCAGACGCACCAGGTAACCATTGGTCGTGATACTGTCAGAAATCGACTGCATGAAGCAGATCTCCACAACAGAAGGCCACTTAGATGTCCACCTTTGTCGAGAGGCAATCGCGGTAGAAGATTAGAGTCGTGTCAAGAACATCAAAACTGGGATGCAAATGATTGGGCCACAGTTTTGTTCACAGACGAATCCAGATTTGGATTTCATCCAGATTCTCGTCGAGTAAGACTGTGGAGACGACCTGGAAATAATGAACGTTTGAGACACGTCCAGGAAGTCCACACATACAGAGGTGGTACAGTAATGCTATGGGGCGGAATCATGATCGGCGGCAGAACCGATCTCTTTTTTCCAAATCGCTCCCTCACGGCTGGACAGTACCTCGACACCATTCTTCTACCTATCGTCCGTCCGTTTGCTGGTGCTGTTGGTGAAAACTTCCACCTAATGCACGATAATGCTCGTCCACATGTCGCGCGTCTAGTGACTGACTGGCTCACCAACAAAGGAGTTGATGTATTGCCATGGCCAGCACAATTACCGGACCTGAATCCCATCGAGCATGTGTGGGAAATGCTTCAACGAAGAATCACTCCGCATATGGGGAACATTCACACAACGTTTCAATTGAGAGAGCTTTTAATCGCTGAATGGGCAAATGTACCTCAACAAGACATTGACAATCTCATTTTGTCGATGCACGATAGATGTAGGGCCGTAATAAACCAGCGTGTAGGCCATACTTTGTACTGATTCCAATTTTTTTTGTATTATGATTTTTTTTCGGGGTGCCAAAGAAGAGCCATATTTTTTTTTTAGTTTTGCTTATATGCGCACTCAGTATTTTTGACCATTTAATAAATTTTGTTGTAAGTTATATTCGTTTAATAATCACCCGTCAACTTTTTTTACTAAAGCGATCTAAAAAAATTATTGCCATTTTTAAAAATATCCCTATACTTTTCCGATATATATATATATATATATATATATATATATATATATATATATATATATATATATCCTTGTTTTAAGGGTAACTCAAAAGTAATGTTCTTTAATCCATAATCATTTGTAGACATAGAATTGAGAAGTCATGGAAAATGAGAAATGAAACTTTCTTTGTTCTTCACCACTTTTTTTCAGTAAAAAGTGGTAAATAAAATAAAATAGTGGTAAAAAACATAGAAAGTTTGATTTCTGATGATCTACCAGGTAGTAACGGCTACATCAATCAATTTATTAGAATTGAGAAGCTATTCCACAAGTTGTATGAACATTTCAAAAATAATTTAATTTTGGTAATCCAGTGGATCATCAATTTTTTTTTTTAGTTTCAGTTGTTCAATTCTTCCTTTTTTATTTGATTATATATAATGATTTTTCTTTAATTCATCTGGTATTTTATCATAAATAGAGTATAATATATTCAAAATTTCTTTGGGCAATTTGATATTTTGTTTAATTTTTGAAAAAGATAATCGTTATTCTATGAATAGGTATATAATTGATTTGTGTCTATTTTTTCACATTCTTCAAACAATAATTCAGTTGAATATTTCCAGTCTCTATCATATATTAAATTAAAGAAATATATGAAACTGGACTGGAATGGCATTTGTTTTCTCCTCCATTTCAAGAATGACATCATCTATCATTGTGAAGTCTCAACTGTAATCTGAATCTATGATGCGTTTTTCAGTCTTCAGTTCCAAGAAATCATAACGTTATTTTATTGAATAGCTAAGTCAGTGAACATTTTTGTCTTGTGATACAAATAACAGATCACATAATAATTTCACAAACTGTCGTATGTGTACTTGGATAAAGTGATCTATAACGTCCAAATTGCTGAACTAGGTGATTTGCCTTTTGTTATATAAATCCTATTTGCTGTTCACTCTATATTTGAGACAGAAGGGTAAATTGAAATTATTTCATGAAATGTCGTAGTTGAATTATCAAAAATTTGCCAGTTTATGTGATCACTCTATTTCTGTTGAAACCATCCCAACCTCACTTCACAATAATGTAAAATACTAATTCCACCATTTTATTCGATAACGTCTGTGGTCATTTCCATCATTATACTTCAGCTTCTTATTGGATTCATTTTACAGATCCAGCATCGATATCTCAAATAAGTGAAAACGTGATAGTGAACCCAAAAGAAGACGCCACTCTCTCCTGTACTGCAGATGGCAATCCTCTGGCTGACGACACCATAACATGGAAAAGAGATGATTTCCCGGAATTCGCTGCCCGAACTTCAGTGATGTATGACAAAAATGGCACCTCTTATCTCAGGATATCGGGCGTTACACGAGAAGATCTGGGTAACTTTTTGTGTGTCGTTAACAATGGAGTGGGAAACGCAACCTCGAAAGAAGTTATGTTGATTGTTAAACGTGAGTATTGTTATGTTTGAAGATATAAGCTGTAAGGTAGGATTATATGGTTTTTTTTATACGCTGTTCAACAAATGAGGTGAATTTTAATTTTTCTGAAAAAATATTCATTTCTTCATTAATTTCTATTTCGTCCTCTCCAAAGTAGTCCCCCTCAGATATAAAACACTTTTGTCAGCGTTTTTTCCCATCGTCAACACAACGAAGTATTTTCATGAGTCTCTATAACCTTGGGAACCGGAAAAAGTTGCGTGGGATCAAATCTGGTGAGTACGGTGGCGTGGATTGATTGATTGATTCCTTATTAATCGTACGGCCATGTGGCACTACACCACATGGTCGAAGAAAACTGTAAGCAAAATCTTGACTTTTGATCCAACTTGGCATGCTTTATTGGGTCTTGGCTCTCCTGGGCTATTTCATTGGGACGATTGGACTTTGCTTTTATACCCAGGATGTGTCACCAATTATGACCCTTTTAAGCAAATCTGGATCGCCATTGACGTCATTCAACAATTTCTAGTGATGCTCATGCGTCGAGGTTTTAGTCAAAATTGAGCAATTTTGGAACAAACTTCGCTGCCACACGCTTCATGCACAAAATCTTCGAAAAGCATCCTCAGCAACTTCTCTAATAGTGATTCGACTATTCTCCATAACAATTTTTTTCACTTTCTCAATATTTTCCTCGGTTGTTGATGGACTAAAGCTTCCAGCGCGAGCGTCATTATTCACATCTTCTCGACCTTCTGTGTAAAGCTTGTGTCATTTTTAACATTTTTACGACTTAGAGTACAATCACCGTATGCCACTGACAATATTTTGAGTGTATTTAAGTACTCAATGGTTTTTTTTACTCAAAATTTGATGCAAGTTCTGGGATCCATACTTTTCGATGACAAAAATTTGTGGAACATGCAAAAACTTCTAACTTTTATGCCTCTCACCAACAAACTAAACCTGATGAATAGCTGAAATTGTGAAAATATGTTTGAGACGAGTGTACCATCATAAAAAATTGCTAATCCAATGTACGTCGCCTGCCAAATTCAAACATTGACCTGTTTTGTCCATGTATTTGTGTCCCGAACTAAAAGGACCCCCATAACTATTTTAAAATTATTTCAATAATTCTGAATCTCGAAAACATTTTTTTTTTCATCGCAGATAAGCCAGAGATCGATGAACAACCACAGTATTTGAAGTTTGCAACTGATGCTGGTGATACTGGGAAGCTGATATGTAGAAGTAGAGCATCTCCATTGGCAAGATATACATGGGCTAGAAATGGGACTCCCATCACTTCAAATACGACTGGAAAATATTACAGCACATACAGACAAGTAAGATTCAATGATAGCAGTTATTAGAAATAACTTAATTATAATTTATAATAATTATTTGATATATATCTACTCATATGAACTTGTGAGTTATTTTATTAGACATTTTCATTTCAATACGAAACTGAAAAATGGTGCATAACAAAACTAATTACACATTCACATGAGGTAGATAGATAGATAGATTTATTGATCCTTTTTGCTACATATAATGTGTAGATGAGATAAGTCATAATTGTAGTTATAAACTTGCATACATATAAACATACAAAGGTATAAACAAACATATAAATAAAATTCTAGGTCTGTGTGGTACAAATACATTATTTAAATATAAATAGAAAAAATAGGAAAAATATGAATCACCAGTTTGCTTAGAAACAATAAACAAGGAGAGGTAACAAGGACATTTTGAAATAAAGTTTTCAAAAGAAATACGGTCGCTCATTGCTTACTTCAAGTGTAAATTCGTCTACTGTGTAAAAACCCTTTTCTGATGAATAATGTTTCAATTTTTTTTTGAAGATATGAGGAGACAGAGTCTCTATATCGTTTGGTAGTAAATATTACATTCGAATGCCGGCATATTTAAAAGATTTTTCATATTTTGCGTGATGGTGTTTTCGTGTTATAATCATATCTTTTCTTCTTATATTATAGCTATGCATCTCTGTTTTTGTTTGGAAAAGTTCTTTATTTTCATGTACATATGTCAGTGTTTTATGTAGAGGGTTTAATTATATCCCCCAATATACTACAATATATTTTTATCCATGTGTAAAATGTTTGTATGAAATTCAACTTGTAAAGCGATATCCTGAATAGCCTAAATTTGCTATCAAAGGTGCCTTTCATGTCTGTTGATGATTCACACCAATAGACTTGAATCAGCAATCTTGAAAAATGGCAGTATAGTGAACCTAACATTAAAATTCTACCTCGCTTCATAAAATTATACATATTTGTCAGAATGGCTGGTCTCATTATCATAAAATCATGTTTCGGAGGCTTAAATCTGCCTCCGCCTTCATATATGGATAAAATTTTAGTTTATATGCAGTTTTTCCTTTGCTGATTCTTTTCATTTCTCAGCTTTTTTCGACAGATGTCAAAGGGTTAAGATTCTGGAAGGTAAAAATAACCAAGGAAGGGTTAAAACATCTAATTTTCCTCCACAAAAAATCACTTACGTTCAACATTCTATTATTTTTCTTCAATTCATAGGTTGATCAGCTGACGACAGACTCAACACTGTACATCACCCACGTAACTTCTGCCGACTACGGCCTCTACGAATGCGTCGCCAGGAATGAACTGGGTTTCTCCACTATATCTCCACGACTGGAGGTTACTTCTGCTCCTGACACACCGACACTTTTAACTGTCGTGAATGTTACCCACGACAGCGTTACTCTACGATGGACACCCGGATTCGATGGAGGAATGAAGGCGGCTTATAGAGTTAGGTACAGGAAGGTTGACGATGATGGATACAAGTACGAAGACGCTGTTGGTAGCAACGTAACTACACATATTGTCAAAGGGCTTGAGGTAAACACCCAGTATGTCTTCTCGATTATGGCGTCCAATAAGCTCGGAAACAGCAAATATATGCCGGACTTGCTGTCGGCCAAAACGTCAAGTAAGTGGACATTCCAGCTTGTAGTGCTATCTCTAATGACTACCACTCACATTCTATCAAGATCATAACTGTAGGTAGACTTTAACACTTTCAAACCTCTTCTATTTTCTGAAATTTGTCTTCCCAAAAATAGTAAAGTGTCTACTCCTCTGAATTAGCTGAAAACCAAAGCCCAAACACAACGTATTTGTGATTCAACACCAGGGAGCGCTGTTTCTACCTGCCATAGGTTTCATCAGTGGTGCTAACCAGAACCACAAATGCATTGCTCAACTCAACTGTCCTTAAAGGACAGTTGAGTTGAGCAATGACATCTCCTTTCACGAAGACGCCATCTCCTTTCACGAAGACGCCATCTATGGGATCGACAGAGAACTGAATTCCCGAATATCAAAGATAAACGAGGATTGCTAGGGCGGTCAGTTGCAAGACCAAGTTTTCGACATCGGTCGCCGACGAGAGTCGTCCTCTGACTTTCACTGCAGCTTTCACTGCAAGGAAAGTCGTTGTGAATCAATGACCAAGCACAACAGATGTGTGATTCAACACTAGACAGCGCCATTTCGTCTCACAATAGATCAGTGGTGCTGTGCTGAACTGCAAATGGATTGTTGCACTCAACTGAGACATAAATGCGTTGTGTTTGGGCCTAACAGTTGAAGCTGCAGTGAAAAAAAGAACAAGAATCTCTTCGATGGTTCATGTTGAAGCATGGCTTTTCAACTGACCACCTTGGGGAGCCTCGTTTAATTTTGATATTCGATGATTAAGTTTTCAGTCTATCCCATAGATGGCTTCTACGTATGGAAAGATATCATCGCCGTTACTTGAATTGTTTTCTAGTCGTGTCTCAACTACTATAGGAGTCTGCTTCTGAGCTTTGAATATACCTTTCTGCTCACCCCTCTGGATATCCCGTACTACCTGGTCATGAATGTATACCGTTGACAATGAATTGTTTAGATTCTAAACAATTGGCCGGTGATTTAGGTTCTTAAGCACAATCATTTGAAGTAGAAGACGACTTCAGAAATCGTTTCATAGTTCAGTTTTCTCATACGAAATCACAATTAATTATTTCAACACCCACAACGAACCATTACAACAACATATAAACATTGCACAATCACTGGCAATATTGTGAGGCGGAAGAATGTAGGTGTGGGGAAAGGGGGGGGGATACAGCTCTCGTCGCTCCATTCCTGACGCGTTCCACCTGAAACGTTCCTGCGTACCACCAGTGGTACGCGTACCGCTGGTTTGGAACCCCGGTTTAGAATATTATTTATTTCACGTTGAGTCAATCCCTTCTGTTATGATCACAATAAAAAATTATATTTTTTGGTCTTAATAGTATATAGATAATTCATAAAGCATATAAATTTCAACAGGAGAGTAATTTTGGAATTTTTGTCAAACTTTAGCCGAAGGGATTAGCCAATTAGGAAAATATCAATAATGATATCGAAGGAATCAAGTAGGTCATCAAAAAAAAAACGAATACAAGAAAATGATGAAGACAATTAAGATGAAAATGATGAATAAAATAACCATAGTATCCAAAAAATTGTAATTAGTATCACAAAACTAGATTGTCAACTAATTTATAGAGTGAGAAGATATTCACATCTATCAATCCAATACTATAAGATTGGGAAAACTCTTCCAGAGCAGCCATTAGATTGTTCAATTGGGTTAATACCTACTATTAATATATTGGTAGATAGCTCTTTACTTTATTCATCAATCAGTTTTCTGGAAAACCTGTAATAAATAGATTCAGTAAATAGGAGCCTACAAATTCTCGAGCGAACTAAAGGATAGTAACATGTATTGAAAATTCACATGACTTGATAATATACAGGGAAGCATAAAAATAATTCCTACTAGAGGTTTTGTTGGCATTAATCTTATACCAGGTCTGTCATTCCCATGAAAAGTATATTCTCTTTCTCTCTCTCTCTCTCTGCTCTACAAAAATATATCGAACTGAGATGGCAAATAACCTTTGGCAGGAATCACTCAATACAAAATACATTTTATCATCTATATTATTATATCTGCTTCATATTTTGGAGGCAAATTGAATACTATATGCTACATAAAATTATGTAAATCTCGAAATTTAAAAGGAATATAAAATGTATGCTTATGTAATGAAACTATTTTTATTACTCTATCCATTATAATGTATTTATGAATAACATTGTACTCAGAATTTTCGCTTGACAGTTCACAAAACCATAACTCATGTCACACCAACCTCTTCTGGCCTGACTAATACTGATTATGCCTGGAGTAGCTATTGTACAATGAAACACGTGTTGTGGTTCTGAAAACTGTCAAGTTAAAATCTTACAATAGAGTGTTATTTGATTAGAATGTACCTATGCTTTATGAATTCAACTTGAATTTAATAAAATTATTGTAGAAGCATGTGCCTATAAAACTAACACAACCCAATATTTTTTCCATGCTTCCTTCCACCCGTCACTAAAATACTAACAACAGGTAAACTTCCTCCTTCGTATACCTCCTCAAGCCTGGATGAAAGGACTGCTAGGACTCTTCCTGGTTTCCTGATGATTCTTGGCAGTATAGTTGGTGTCCTCCTGATACTAATGAACGTCCTCCTAATTGGCTGCTGCTTGCATAGAAGATCAAAAAAAAGAGTTACAGGTAATGAAAACATTTAATTTTTTTATTTACTTCAGTGTTTGTTGGCGATCAAGTTGAGAAAGTCATTCCAGACGAGTTGCTGGAGAAACAGGATTTGCCCAGGATTGTTATTATAAGTGTTTCGGTTGTTGGTGTTATTCTCCTATTCATAAACATTGGATTGGTAGCTGGCTGTATGCTCAAAAGGAGAGCCAAAAGAATCAGAGGTTTGTTCATCATTTACAGAAAGAAAACTAACCAATAATCATCTTGCAAAATTTTGTCCAACTCCACCGGGTGTCCCAAGAAATATGTAAAAAAGTGATTCAAATGAATAAGTTATGGTACCCAGACGGCCACATTTCATAATTTGTTTCAGATATACAGGGTGTAGCATTTTGTTTCAACGTCAGTAAAAGGATTCTGTAGTTCCCTACCCGGATTGAAATTGTTTTCAGATAAAATATAGTGTTGTTATTGATTTTATGGTAAAATTTGGAAGTTAAGCTGAGTCAGAATGAAATACGGCTTTACTATTACTTGATAGAAGCAGATTTTTTTGTCGGATGCAAAATATAATAATAATAATAATTGTAATTTATTGTACATTATTACAATTTTGTTCAACTGGCTATCGACTGAAGTCCTTCCGCCCGTGTAACAAAATTGCTTTGAAATAACATGGCTTATTTTACAATATAAAAAAAAATATTATATGGATATAAAAATGAACAAACAAAACAGTTTCATTGATAAAGTTGCGTTAATTTTCCTAACAGTGCTTCTGTTGGGTGTCGATGTCGTACTCTTGCATGGGGGTTTCTTGTCACAGCATACTTTTTAATGATTTCTACATTGTCATCTCTTCTAGCAAACTTTTGAGTAAGTGACAATAGTCTTTCCTCGATAGGGATAATACCAGTGAGTTGGTACAGCAGAGGGTTTGGAGGGTTGTGTTTGGGGTTATTGGGATGCCTTAATCTTGTTATTTTCCTCATAGCCGTTGTTTCAGACACTTTGAGTGTTTTCAAGGCCCTTTGTTTGATATTGAGAAACAGTGGGTGCGAGTATTCAATAAGTGGACGACAGATTAAAAGGCTTGCTGTTGATATGTTTGCACCTGCTTCTGGGTTTGTCAAACTTTTGAAATGTGCGGCTCTTGCAATCACTTTTTTTGTTATTGACATGGCTGTTGAAATTTAGTCTGGAATCAAGCGTAACACCTAGGTAATCAACTGTCGATTTGGACCAAAAATCCACCTTAACTACATGTTAATGATCACCACTTCGAGTGGAGTCCCAATGAATGGGGTAGTATTGTTGATACTTATGTTGCCAGACCATATTATTTTGAATGAAAATTGAATGAGATTCGATTCTTCTGAGAAGTTTTTCTCTGGTTGATCAAACACCTACCGAATCACAACAAAGATGAAATGTGACTTCAGTTAGATAGGGCACCAGCACATTGCCTTAGAAAAGTACGAGGGGAGTTGGATGTGATGTATACTGATACGTGGATTGGACGAAAAGGACCTACTCGTTGACCGCCGAGGTCACCGGACCTAACATCAATGGATTTGTATGAATGAGGAACAGGAGGAGATTGACTATATTGTCGCTACTACACAAGACAACCAAAAATTGAAAATTTGGGAGGCATTTCGGCGAATTATGCTTTTTAATCAGAGCCGTGTGAAAACAAATTTTTTAAAGAGATTTAGGAAATGCACAGTACAAGATGTAAGACATTTTGAAAATGTATCATAAGTGTGATTACTGCCGTTTTCTTGTTTCGAATTTGAAATGTACAAGAATAGAATAATACAACTAGTAGGCTCTTTTACCACGTGATCCACCCCAGTTGCCGGGGACCTTCAACCGCTCTTAGGATGAGATTCTCATCCAATGCGTTCAGTGCTGTAGTATCGAAGGATTCAACGGTACCACGGACATCGGATTAGCTATAATAAACGGTCGGAAATTGATATTGTGATTAGTTTATTTGCTGTTGTTATTGTTGTTTTCAGTTTTTATAATTGGTTATAAGTATGATAAAACAACGAAATTGGCTCTACACTTCGTTTCGAGGCCACCAAGAACTTTGTGAATTTTGAATGAAAGTAGTGGGAGTGGACTGATTGGTTGGTTTTTACTATGGCTCAGGCATAAATCATAGTACATAGTACCAAGTCTAAGGAATATTGTGCATTGTGACAATGCATCGATTATGTAGGTACCTATCTATTATACTAAATGGTAAATTAATAAGCAATAATACATAAAATAAATCCACGAATCTAACAGTCGGATTGCTGGAGCTACAATAACTTATTCAATTGTAATTTATAATAGGTACGCGACTGATACATTTTAACAATGCACAATATTCCTCAGAACCGGTACTATAGGTACGCTTCAGCTCTGAAGAAGCGATAAATATGATCGCGAAACATTAGTAAAGACGTAAATTTGTGTTTTATACTCCTGCGATTTCCCCACGAATTTGTTCATTAGACGCAATTTCAATGAAGAATTCATGAAAATTAAAAAATAACCCATTTTTGTACTCGAAGATATATTTAAGGGATGATAATAATGATTAGTCATTGCTGGAATCAAATAATACAGTATATTTCAAAGATCCAAGAGTATTTGGCAAAGAGTATTTTTCTTTTTTCTTGTGGTACATTGATAATCACATTTGACTTCATACAATTATCTGAGTTTTTCTTTTTTACAGAGCAAAATAATCAAACCAGCAAATCTGCCACCATTGAAATGTATGCACCAAGCAGCTACAACGACACTGTGACAGGGGAAACCCTTTCTTCTGTTAGTGAAAAAAGTGAAACCTACAGCAATGAGGGCAGTCATCATGACTACACAGTGAGTTCATTTATGTATTTCTATGGGTAAAGTGAAGTTTTGTATCTCCCATAGATCTTTATTTTTGTCATTCAAGGTACATTCTTAATGGAAATTTCAACCAAGTATTTAGGTATAATGACATCTCACAAAATGTATTTTATGTGGTAGTTGTATGAAAGTTGTAATGTCTTTGCAGGACGAGAGTCGCAAACCTCCGCCAAACACCTATTTGATGGATCATCAACCAGATTACCCAGGGGCATATCCAGTTTATGAAATGCAGATGCCTGTACAAACTGGTATCAGTATGGCTCACAAGACGCATACCCTGCCTCACCCTCATCATCACCATCAACATGATCAGAGACCAAGAGCGAGAGATGACCAAAGTCTAGGTTACCATGGTGGCATGTCAGGTAATTATCAATCATCTGCTAGTTTTTTCAATATTGCACATATTACTCAACTTCTAACGCAAGGTACAGGTGAATTCTCTACAAATTGAAATGCAGATTTCAATCATTTTCTGAGTAAGGAAAGCAGATGCCAATTTGTTTGTTCATTCAGAACTGTTTCATTGAGCACTCTTAGCAATACCAAGGGAGAAAATTAAGTAGACTTCATCTAACATCCCAGGTAAAGGTTGCAGAATGACGATTCTCTAATTTTGTGCAGATCAAATCCACTTAAGGGAGGTGGGTTAGTCCACTAAAAAAAGTGAGGAAGTTATGTTGTGTGTAAAAATATCTTGGTGCAAAATTACTCTGTCATTTTGCAAGCTCCTAGTAATTATGAGCCATACCCTCTCTGTTAATGTTTTCACTGTTTAGGTTATTACCTATTTTATGAACAAATTGAGCATTGCCTTTGATAATGACTGCTTCAGTAACAGAAGAAAAGTCAGGCATAAAAACCTACAGACCACGGCTAATGAACGCAGAAACATCGGACAATTCGTAAATAGTCAATCATTAAGAAAGTAATGTTGAAATTTAATTTTAATTAAAATATGTTCAATCAATGAAAAACTACAAAGTAGGTAATAGATCAGACTTGATCTAGTCCGAATTTTTTTCTTATCAGTTCGTGAATGGTAACCTTACTTTTTTGCGATACCTTCAAGTTAGTTCGAGAAACTGTCATAACTCAAAGAACAATTGAAATTTATACTGTAGTAGGTTAGATCTGGTCAATTTATTGTTTTAACTGTGGTTCTATATCTTTCTAATTGTGATATAATATCAAATACCAATAAAATGACATGAAAACCTATTGTTCATTCATAATGAAAGCAGATGTATCTACTCCATCTTGTGATTCCTTGAAGATGATTTAAAAAACTGGTATTCTCATTGCCAACTTAAGTTCGTCTATTTACTTTATTTCCAGATAGGCAAGCCTAATATAAACATAATTAATGTACTTTATCTGAATATAATACATAAAAATCAAAATAAATTAGTTTATTATAACCAAATAACAGAAAATCACAAAAAAACTATATCGCACATATTCTATATAGGATACACATTTACATATTTACTTATATATTCATTCAAAAGAAAGTCTTAGTTATTATTATATTTTGAATATAAATTAGCTTTAATTCAGTTTTTTGTTATGAATCTTACCAAGTCCCTCTTGAATAGACGGAGAGAAGAAGAGTTTTTTATATTATTTGGTAGCTTATTGAAACTGTCCAGACCTTTGAAAAATAACGAGTTCATAGTGCTACGTGAATTTGTCTTTGGGATGTGGTGAAAATTGGTGTTCGATCTAGTATCATGATGATGTACTTCACTATTTGTGATTAAAAGGCTTACTAAGTATGTTGGTTGCAATTAATTCATTATTTCAAATATAAATATCATATTTTGATAATACATTGGTTGAGAGACATTGAAGCCATCTTAAAGTACAGAGCATATTATGTATAGGTGTCATTCTATTACAGAGTAATATTATTCGCATTCCACAATTTTGTAATTTTTGATATTGATTTAATTTGTTCTGATTCAAGAGATATAAGAGAGTCTCGCAAAAATCGTTATGAGGTTTTATTATGCAATTATAGCACGTTATTTTGGCATACATTGATAATACAGATGCTACTCTAGAAAAAAAATACAGTTTCTTTGATATTTTGCTTATTACATAGTCAGCATGATCATTCAATGAAATTCTATTATCTACAATGGACTCTAGATACTTAATTTTACTCACTATTTCTACATCAATTTCGTTAATTTCAAATTTGACTGTGTTTCTCTCAATTTCATTTTGTTTATACTTGTTGTAATGATCATCGCCTTAGTTTTAGTGATATTAGGTTTCAGTTTATTTATTCCAAGAACTCAATATTTTTTCGATGAATTATTTATCTTTTCAATAACGACTTGCAAGGTTTTCTCGTAGGTATATATCAATGTATCATCATGTAAATAAGTCAATCATATGATCACGATCTACGTAATTGATATCGTTTATATAAATCAGGAATAGTAAAAGTCCTAATACACTACCTTGTGGAATTCCAAAATCATTCACTAACTCTTGTGAGTAGCACCTATTAATTTTTTAATAGCACTTCAAAGCTCCATAACCAATACCATAATCTTTGAGCTTTTGGATTAATATATCTCTGTCTATTGTTTTGAATGCCCTCATTAAATCCAAGAATGTATAAACAACGTAATTATCTTTCAAATTCAACTTAACAAAGGATAAGCTCTGTTAAAATTTTGTTCAAAAAGCACATATCATTAATTACTCTCCGATTCCCTGATGTTGATAAATTCAGTTGTTAACGAGGAATATTAATATGTAAGTAATCACCTCTTCTAAGACCTACCTCAAATGCACAAATCTTCAAAAAGGTTTTATGTTCACTTTCAAATTGTCTTCTTTAATGAATTTCATGATAAGGACTCAAGATGATTGAACCAACGTAGATCTCACCAATGAATAGTGTAACAACATAAGAGTTAGGTGTTCATTATCAACATTTTTCAGGCAAATCTTCTTACGTGAGCGCACCATCTCCAGCTCCACCAACCGATGGGTCGTACTTCAACATGTCTGACCGATACCTGTCGTATCCCCCTCCACTGGACTTCCAATCAGCGCCACCTATACCTGCACATCCGCACATCACACATACTCACGTGCCGATCACGCCTCCGCTGCCATCTAACGGATCTCTGTTGCGTCACCAGAGGGGCGTTCTGCCTCCAGACGTTTTACACAACACTAGCCAGAACGCCCAAATTTTACAAGCCCAAACTCTCGCCCAGAAACGGGAGCTGACCAGTTTCGGTAACGGTTACGGCGTGAACGAACAGGAAGGACATCTTGTGTGAGATTCGGAAGAAATTTTGTTTGTTTTGTAAAGTTCTTTCAGCCCGAGAGAGTATTTTGTCCGATTTTATTAGATGTTACGGAATGGAGTGAAGACTGCTTGTACATAGTGAGACTCGAACGATACTCGAATAATGTGATTTTTAAAAAGTTGATATCATTGCATACTCAGCCGCGGATGTGTATAATAACTGGGGAATAACTAGTAAGTGTAATGAAAATATGATTAAGTTTTTTTTAATCGTCCACGAATTCAGTGGGACAATAATCAAAAATGATTTCATTTTATACTTAGCTTTAGTAGTTTTTGAGTAATACGCCTTATGTTTTCAGTACGATTACTGAAAAACTTTATTTGCTAACTGATAATCAGTTGTAGTTTATCAAAATGTGATCTGAAACAATGTACGTTAATCGATATCGCTGTTACTGTTATGATTTATCCAATGTACGGTTTATTTTGTATTTTCATCTTTGAACATATGTTTCTTGTAAATATCTTTTAAGTTTTACGTGTAAATATTTATTTTCTAGGATTTGTTTCATCGGAAATAATTTACTAGTCCAATCAATCAACCAAAGCATTCTAAATACACTTTTGTAAAAAATCGTTATTGTATCCAGAATTTCTTCTTTTCATTTATTTTGTTTATACTAGCAGGGTATTTATTTCTTCATTATAATCCCCAAAAATTAAGTTTTAGTTTTGTTAATATAGTTTGTACATTTTCAGCTAGAGTTTGTATAAGTTTCATTTTTAGAATTAAAGTTATTTTATTTTATTTGTTTTTTTTTTATTTCGTTATAGTAGGCAAGATGAGTATAAACTGTGAGAAAGTATTTTTGTTGTGTCTAGTCTAATAATATACTTCATGTAAAACAAAATTATTTTCGGAGTGTAACCACATTCCAGAACTAGAAAAAAATGATTCTACACACATAGCACCAACCAATAGCAGACGAAGCTTGAACTAATTCAGATATTATGACAACGATTTCTCAACTCTGGATTGACCAGTAACCTCAATTATCTACTCGGTATTCATGAAATTATCTTCAATTGACATGACTGAATAAAATTTTAGGGAGTAGAAATAATGAAAAATTCATCACATTTTGATCTCATCAGTCTTCCTGAAGCATCAAGAAGCCTGGTATCATATACCATTTTCAATAATTTTAAATAATCTTTCCGAATTCCAGTATGTTATTTGAATAACTTTTCATACCTACAAAATATGTGTTGCAATCTTCTGAGATTTTTGCAAATTGTTAATACACCTTTGGCTTTTCATTCTACCCAAGTTATAATATTCAGTTTTTTATAAAGTATCACATACTCGCGTGACAGATTCAAGGGTTATGAGAAAAATTCAACACATTTTTTGACTTCTGTTTCATTTTTTCGAAGTGAATAATTGAAGAGGAGAATGTCTATGGTGAAAAACTTGAATTCTAGATCAGAACCCTAAAAAAGATAAAAAACACATTGACAAATACAAAATTTCATGGATGAAGAACTCTGTAACTGAGGCAGGTCTGTGGTGTTGTACAGAACCACAACTTGGCCAACCTATATACGAGTATGCTAAATTGGACCAAAGAGATTTGGCAGAGGTATATCTTTGATGCACACTATATTTGCTTTGCAAGATCCTTCAACCAATTTTTGACTCTCTATCAACTTGTTTTTCTAAAAGTTCTTCTGCAATAATTCAAAAACTTATCCAGAATAGTTGATGGTTTGACATATATATGAATACTTCAAGAGAAAGAAAATCATAATTAGGTGGTCCATCCTTGAAAATTGAACAGATATAAGGCAGAATGTTGTTAAAATACGATTATAGTATCAGCATCATGGTAGTATGACATACTTGTTTGCAAGCTCTTTTTTGAGGAAACTATTGGTTAAGATTGGCCCAGAAGAACGATTTCACTATAATAATGCTCAGTAATTGAGTCAACAAGAAATCAGACGAGGTTCTTGCAAAACACTCTCAATCTATCAAATTTACTGAGGTTTTTGTGTAATTTTTGTGTTCATAATGTCTCATTCTGAATTGTCTTAAAGCGTCGATCACACATACAAGATAATATGAGGCCTCCATTTTAAATCGGCAATCGGAAAACAAAGAGTTAAATAATTATGTTTAGATATATACTTCGGAGTGTCTATGAAACATATAATAGTGAAACAAAATTCTGATAAAAAACGGAAATGTAGAAAATTCCAAATTGACAAAACATGTTTCAACAAGAGATGATGAAATAGGTATATGATGAGTTGAGAAAATGCTAAAATAATTAGAACTCAACATAATGCAAAAAAATGAACTTTTGAATGGAAATGAGAATACAATATCATCTTGAATTAATTTTGATTCCTACCTCTGTCGAAAAAGGACGCTGAAGTGAGAAAATTTTACACCAAGTGAAATTCTTAACATTCTGTCTACTCTGTATGCTGAAACTGTCATTCATTTTCGGAAGACACTTGAATTGATATTTTATGCATTTGAAGTGAGTTTTTCTATAGTTTTTATCACAGATTCTTGAAGGAAATAAAGGTAGCCCCTGAAATGGTATCCTTAAAAAATATATTTCTATTAAAAACTCACATATTTCCACAAAATTCAAAGCAAGAAGTAATACTAACAAGTTGAATAAACCCTTCAGTAATATTTTCATACAGAAAAGTCATCTTCAGAAAATAATGAGTTTCCATAATTTAGCAGTAGGTTGATCACGCTTATCAGAACTAAACGAAACTCAGCTCTATAACTAAATAACGCCTTGATTCTGAGTTCACACCAATTTATATGCTTTGCCAATTCTCAATATTAGAGTGCATCACATAAAATGGATTCTCATGGTTACAAAAAATATAAAAAATCAACAAAACTCTTATTCAGGATCCAGTGAACATAATTTGTTTTGGTTGTCATGATTATTCACACACATTCTCGAACAATTATTTTTCGAATAGGTTGATCTAGATTCAATGCTGGATAGTTTCTTTCTAATAAAGTGAGATTTATTCCTTGCTTTTCACACTATATATTTAATAGCTTACAATACATAATATCTCACATCTGATACAAAGGGAAAAGTGAACGTGTTTCATCCCGAACTGTTATTTATTCCCAACCTATTATTCTTCTTCTCCTTTATTCTATATTGATAAATCTTCATTTATAACATATGTGAACTAAACAGTCGACATCTACCAATCATAGGTACGCATATACTGAAATATAATGAAGTTGATCCTTCGGAAGTGTCTTTATTAAAAATACTCAATTAATTTATTCATTTTTGAATGTATGGTTCCTCTTAGCACCACTGATGAGACAAATAGCTGGTCGAAACAGCAATAATACTCTATTTTTCTGGCTCTGGTGTCAACTAATTGTTTTCTACTAATAGGTGAAACGAAGACTTATGAATATCCAACTGAAAATGGTGTCTTCATTCATGTTGTTGTAATTGACTTTACTTTGGGAACTATACCTACTCTCTCACAGTTTTTACTCGTAGTAAAAATCGGACGAATAGGGTATTACAATAAATTTAGATGTGAATGAACAAATTTGATGGCTTAGTTTGCATTCAAATTCCACTCTCATACAATCTTAGGTAATGTAGTTTAAATTCAGATACCACCTCAATTCATGATGCTTTGTTTTCTCACTATCTATCAATGAATTTCCATTTTGTAAATATATTGTAAAATATTCATGAAACTCATACCTTCCATTATTGCCAATGTAATAATTATTGTAAGTACTGTAAAAAGTGCCTTTGACATTGATAAACAATCTGCTGTTGTAACATTTGTGGTAGAATCCTTTTATTTTGATCTTTCCTAATAAATGTTGTGTGCTGTATATATTTTGGATTTCCAAAACCGGGTACAGAAAAACGCATATTCGTCAACGAGGCGTTTCCAGAAATGAAACAAAAATATAATTTCAGTTTCTTATAAATATGACAAAAATGTATCAAAAATACCTCTGGATACGCCACTGGTAATAAAGGACAGATAGGAATAATCAATAACAATTGAAGATTGTCAAGCTAATCTATTTTGAACATGACTGTGTACATTAGTTAGAAAATTGTGTTATTTTGTATATAAATTATATTATCTGAATATGTTCCTAAAAATGTGATATTGTTCAAAATTCAAGTACGGAACAATATTATTCATTTTCTATGGATTTGTATACATTTTTCTGTTATATCACTGTTAGGATATGAACGAGGAATGCTCATATTATTGTAAATAAAAAAAAGTGTTGAAATGTCCAGTCAATAATACCTTGTATGTTTGTTCATCTCATACCACATATTGTTAAAATTTATGAATACCAATAAATGCTCGTAAATATTCCGAATCAGTTTTATTGAACTCCAAGGGCAGACTGCAGATACTAGATGTTACAAGCGATAAACTTGCTTATGAGATTCATTTTATTTTCACTATAGAAAAAAATATACCTGTTTTTCCGTTAACCAGCTGTCGCACCCCTACGAACGACAACCCTTAGAAGCTGAAACTTGTGCGTGCTAAGGATGAACTAGGTCTTACCTTTTAACGTGTGATTCCTAACACGGGTTGGACGATATCATGTGAAAATCTATCGTTTAGACTAGGGCTCAAACCACCGACCAACACGGCAATCAATTTAATAGAGTGAACAAAGCACCCACTTCGAACCGCCTGGCTACCGACCGGCTACAAAACCGCGATACGTGTTTTGACATCTAGTAGCTTACTCAAGCAACATTTTAAGATCATGTAACTGGGCCACAGAAATCAAACAATTTACGGAAAATACTATATACATATTACGTTGTTTCAAAAGATTTGTCCGTTTCAATGTCATCTGTTTTTGTAGCTCCATATCTCGATAAATATTCATTTTACTGTGTCATGGTATATCTGTTTCTATAGAGTAGGGAGGGTGAGTGTAGACCCACAGAACTTGAGCCACATGTGACCCATTGTACATCCTTCCAAGGAGTTGTCCTCCTGAGTCATCGTCCATCCTGTCCTTTCCAGGAAGGTGGACAGGTCACTAGGATACATTTCCTTTATATTGACAGGTGTATGCCAAGACTCGCCGAACACACACTCTCTTTGGCAACCTTGAGGTGTCTCACGGTGGCCTCCGCGAAGGTTTTGGAAGGTGAAGCGACATTACTGTCGTTGCGCGGCTTCTTCAACCTTCTTGGGGTTCCCCCGTGGAGGTGCACAAGTGGGGGAGCTTTCCTGCAGGGGCAGCCGGTTCCTCGCCTTTATTCAAGACGGAGCTTTTGGTGCCCACCACAGGAAGTGCCCTTGCTGTTCGAGGTGGAGTGGGGGAGGAGGAAGGTGCACTTATAGTTGCTGCCAATCCTGCCTCCTTCGCTCTCTTTCTTCTTTTGGCCTCGGCGCCGCAAATGCGTTTACGCCTTGGCCTTTGTATTACATCACGAGGTGATCTGCTATGTCCAGACTCATTTCAAACGGTAGATTGGGGTGTTGTGGTATATTGTGATCGATAGAGAATTGTCAAATTTTAATTTTTCGCCTTTGAACCAAAGCGCTGCCAAAATAGTCCAAAAAATAAATCAGCCATTTGGCAATGATACTGTTAACGAATGCACTGTTTGACGTTGGTTTACGAAATTTCGTTCCTGATATTTTAGCCTCGAAGATCAGCCCCGAAGTGGTCGACATACTGTATCTGTAGAGTAGGGAGGGTGAGTGTAGGCCCACAGCACTTAGGCTACATGTGACCCATTGTACACCCTTCTAAGGAGTTGTCTTCCTAAGTCATCGTCCATCCTGTCCTTTCCAGGAAGAAGGACAGGTCTCTGGGAGACATCTCCTTTATATCGGCAGATGTAGGCCAAGACTCGCCGAACACACACTCTCTTATTGACGATAACTCCTGACAGTTCCATCTTACTGTTCACACATCCTGCATAGAGGTGTGTCCACTAGTCCCATATTGTGTAGGTGTTTCCTTAGTTGACAGTGGCCAGTAAGAAATCCTACTGTTAAGCGTAGATTTTTCCTCTTCATCGCCAGATATTTCTTCGGCAGCTTCCCAGGGTCGCCCAGGATGATCCTGGCAAGATTGTATTCTTTGATTTCATCCCATCTCTTTAAGGATTGAGCATGGATGTGACGTTTGGCTAGTCGGCAATGCGCAACCTCCTTAACGTACAGGTTCACAGGGGTCAGAGCCGTAATTAATTCCATCGCCTCGGTTGGTGTTGTTCTTATGGCTCCTGTGCTGTTTGAACAAGCCAGTCGCTGTATTTGATACACTTTTTGGATGGCCATTGCTTGTTGAACTTTCGGTCCCCATGCAATGACTCCGTACATTACCTGACATAGGTCTTATTATTGCAGGGTAGATCCAGGTGACCACACGGGGTGAAAGACCCCATGCGCGTTCCATTGTCCTCCGACATTGTTCATAAGCCACATATGCTCTTTTCGCTCTACTTTGTAGGTTTCATGTTAGCTTCCTGTCAAGGAAAGTACCAAGGTATTTCACCTCTTCAGAGAAGTTTAGTTTGCTTTTGAAGATTTCGGGAGGTTTTAAGCCAGATAAACTTCTTTTCCTGGTGAAAAGGATCATCTCAGTCTCCTTGACTGTTCCTTAACACCATGTTTCTATTTAATTTGAGCTCATCCTGCACTCTATCGCACAGTGTGCTAATAAATTTGGCGGTCTGCAAGATAACTATGTCATCTGCATATGCAACAGTGTAGAATCCATCATTGTTGTGGTGATTCATCAGGGTATCCAGAAATATGTTCCAAAAAAGAGGTGATAAGACCTCTCCCTGTGGACATCCCCTTATGACCAGTCCTCTCACTGCGATGTCTTCTACAGTTATACTTATTGCTCTACTAGAGGTCATCTTGAGTATCTATTCCTCTACTGCCAGGGGTACATTCCTGGAGTGTTGTTGCTAGGTAATTGTTGTAAAAGTTTTATTGTCAAACGCTCCCTCGATATGCATAAATATACCCAGGGTGGATTCTTTGTTGTTCAATGATCTCTCGATTCTGTCAACTACATATTACTGACTAGTACGTCTGACTGACTAGTACGTCATCTCTTATGTACCGCTCACATAGCCTCTCCATAGTTTTTAAAAATAACGAAGTGGGACTAATTGTCGACCGGGATGAGGATTAGACGAGAAAATTTTAGGACCCTGGTGGAGGCTAACCAATGTGTGTATTTTATCTCTTTATATTACAGTACATAATGTTAGTACATATGTTTGTACATTAGGATATTTAAGAACAATTAAAATAAAGCATATGTGATTTCTATAAAGTGTTTTATTCACCTATCGATCAGCAATCCGAACAGCTAAATGAAAGACTAATGAACTAATATACACTTTACTACCACAACATTAATCCGTTTTGTGCGTCGTCCGATTAGTACGACATAGTATATCCGCTCCCTTGAAGGTTGTTATATCCGGATTTTACTGTAATAGAAAAACAAATATCTGAGAGGCTTTAAAATTAGGTATATTCAGTCCTCATCATCACGGAACAATATACTCCTGATACTGAGAAGTTCACAAAGAATAGCCAACAGATTACGAATTATGTGTCAAAGCAGAAGATAATTATGCGAATTTTCTCATGAAAAATTCATTTTCCATGAGAAAAAGGTGAAATACGAGACGAACTTGGTGCAAAAATTGCATAATTCCAATGCATTGCATACATTGCAGTAACCTCAAAGTGGTAATTATGTTTACATCAGCAGTAGGTCACCGAGTGATAAAATTCATGTTCATTGTCGTTGGTGTTTTAGCGACATGTTCAAGGAAGGTGAGATTAGACGACAATCCTGCAGTTTCGAGTGTGACTTCAATTTTGATGGATTTCTTGGTAGAGTAAGAAGAGTGGAGATATTATGGTTACTTATATCTACTGGAATTAAATGAGAATTGATGAACTGTTTGCTACATTTTCAGGAAGGATCCAATTCTCATTGAAAGTGAATATTATTTTTCTGCCACTTATCAATCTATTATTAATTTTCTATATACGATTAAATCGGCCTAACTAGTTTAACAAAAACGCAACCCGTGTTTTGCTATACAATAGCTTCTTCATAGCCTCTCACCGTAACTTGACTATAACGAAAATCAATAATGAACATGATTTGGCAATTTTCCACAAACCATCTTATATAGATATACACACCCCCACCAGCATAAAGTAGCCCACTTGATGTGGCTCAAGCTGAACCTTGTGGCTACATTACGTGGAAGAGGCGCCCTGAACGTTTTCCCGGACCACTTGAACGCTCAACACCTAAGCATCAAGTACACCATGGAGACTGAACAGGAGCTGGGGAAAGCATTCCTAGATGTATTAATCGACGATGTGGTGCTTGACTAACCCACAATGCGTACCGAGAACCCACACACGAATAGGTACCTGCACGCACTATCCAACTACCATCCTATTCAAAAGAGAGGAGTCATCTCCACTCCAACGAAAAGAGCTAAAAGAATATGTGGACCAGATTATCTAGAAGAAGAACTGCAACATCTTCGAGTGACCTTGAAATTGGATACAGTGTATCCGAGGTGAACAAAGCTATGAAACTGAAGAGTTCTACGACTCAAAACGGGGAGAAGGCTCATATAGCTGCACGCGCGTATCTACCTTGTATCCCTAGGGTTACAGATATAATTGGAAAATTCTTGGAAAAACGCACAACATCAAAACGTCTTTCAATCCCAACAAGAAGATTCAACAAAGCCTCAGGTCGGCTGAAGGCAAAAGGGGTCCACAGGATTATGTATGTACCCCTGACCAGGGATACCATAGCCAACTGGTACGGGAGGCAACAGAAATCTACAAACACACGGATAATTTCAACAGGAAAGAAGAAGCTGTGAAACACAGTCGAATATGGAATCCCATTCTAAGAAGTTCAAGAATAGCCAGCAACATGACAGCAGGTAGAAAAGGGTCAACAAACGTTATTGACAATCCACCAAATCCAGGTACAGGTATTATCACACCAGGTTACCTGAATAAAAATGAACACGCTTTACGTAATTTACTTAAGCCAGATACCGAACTACCTGCAGGGTTAACATAAATACGCCTTACGCAGCCGTCATATTCAGTTATCGAAAATATTAACACAGAATATATAAATCTCTGAGGAAGACATCCACTCGCACCAGCGAAACGTCAGAAAGACATTCCAAAAATCCACAGCCTTCAAACTCGGAAAGCAGTGACACTGAAAATCTCGGCCGAGAAAGCCATTTTGTCAATGAGAATCAAAATGTTCGCAATATTGTTTTACAAAGAAATATATTACACGGTTGTCGACAAAATAGTGTACGCAACACGTCCGAAAGCAGTTTTTTCTGAGATTGTTCTGTAAATTACAATTTTATTATATTCTTGACGTCTGCGATAGTGAAATCCCTCCATAAATCAGGCTACACTAATAAACATAGACATTTTAAGCCTACTTTAATTCGATCAACATCATCTATATTGAATAACTTTTTTCGAGATCAATTGCCCTAACACCAAACTGATATTTTTGCACTCGACGCGCGTTTCGCCAACAAAGTTAGCATCCTCAGGAAAGACACGGGCACATTCAGATACATTCCCAATGACTCGAATCATTGTCCACAACACAAAATAGCGGCACTGCAATTTTTGGTACACAGGTTAATAACTTTTCTTTTAGAAAAAGATAAGTACGACAATGAAAAGAAAGTGATTCGGTATGTAGCTGAAGCAAACGGTTTTAACCCAGATATAGTTGACAAGATAATTAGAAAATGCAAGTTTGGGGAAGCACTTCGTAAATCTTCGACTTTTCAAAAAGAGGAGGGTAATAATGAGTTTATAGTAATCCCATATGAACCCCAATACACGAGAGGGCTTCAACAGATATTCGATAAAGTAAATAAATTGCGACAGCTTCTTGGTAATCCAAAATATAGACTAGAAAACACAGAAAGGTCGGGGATTTACGAAATCAGTTGTCAAGATTGCAACAACAAATACATCGGCCAGAGCCGACGAGCGATTAAAACCTGCTTTAAGGAGCATTGTGCACACATGAAATACGGAAGGATAGAAAAATCCAGGGTCGCCCAACATGCTCTAAACAAGGACCACAGAATTGGTGAAAACAATTTGATTAAGCATGTGCATGACACCAGGCTACTCGATGCATGTGAGAGTCTAGAAATAGCAAAATGTAAAAACAGCATGAATGGCGATAAGGGACCCATCCCGTTTAGTCCGCTTTTTAATCTTCTGTTAGGAAGAGAATAATCACTAAGAACTTGCAGGTAGTTAATTACCGAGAAATTCCATATTGGACTTCAGGTATACAACCTCAGGTAACAAATTTTAGTATATAAGGACTAATCAGACTAGACTAGGTATCAATTTTCTTCTCCTGAAGATGCTAACTTTGTTGGCGAAACGCGCGTCGAGTGCAAAAATATCAGTTTGGTGTTAGGGCAATTGATCTCGAAAAAAGTTATTCAACTTTCACACCAAAGGTTCCAATCTCATCGTTAATCATCTATATTGGATTCATCAAAAACATATGATATCTTACTGATATCAGTAAGATTGACTTCCAAGAGAGTAAACGAAGAAGAAGTGTTTGCTTTTTTCAGGTTATGTTGGTTTTCGACTGGAGAAATGGAGATGTGATGCGGATGCTTTTTCTTCATATGAAACTTGAAAGTTTCACTTTGGCTTCAATAGTGATGAATACATAGTAAACTATTGTTGAACTTTCTTTGTTTCTATTGATGAAACTCACACATATCTAATCATATCCATTTCTATTAATTTTTAAAAATTGTTAACTTAATAGTTTTGTTTAAACTATACAGTTTGTACATAATGAATAAATAAACCATTAGACTCAAAAAAATACAGCGGAACACGGAAATATATTTGAATTTCAATAGGTCCATTGTCTAATATGAATAGACTGATAGGAAGCATGTGGGTGACACCTAATAAGTGAGTGACTGTTAATGAACTTTAGCAATTGTCTCTGTAAGAACAACTGTTCTTCGCGGAAGTAATACGTTAAAAAAAACGATAATGATAATTCATAATAGTATCGAAAAGTAGGTATTCATTGTTTCTGAGAGGCGAAATTATCTCCTGAAATTACACGGTGACTCAAAGAGATATTCGTTACATTATTCAATTGTTTTTATAAAACCGAAAATAATTTGTAATCAAATATTGTAGTAGAAGCTATAGATGAATTATATTCTCGAAATATAATCAGAACACATTCAGAACAACTACTTTTGGAATGTCATATGTATGAAATTTACAGATTTAAAATTCGGATCTAAATATCAGCTTCAAAATATATTTATAGGCCCTCCAATATATTTTGGTTTGCCACTTCATCTTCTCGAATTCTGTTCCGTCCAATATTTTCCATTTTTGATTTCAGTCATAAACACAAGACAAAACTTTTTTTTGTTTCGTTCAGCTCCGAGTTAACTTGGCAAAAACAAGCCAAGAATCAAACCATTCCACCATGATATGTAGATTCTCAGGATATTACTCTCAAGTTTCACCTTCGACGTAAAGAAACTACTGTCGCAAAAGAAAGTACTGTCCTATCAGTATCTGACTCACTGAATGAATCGTTCAAATATATTAGGAATAATATGATTCCCAGGACGGTTCCTTGTGGGATATCAGGATTAACAATTTTTCGACTACTCTGTATACTATCGATTCCAACCATCTGGCTTCATTTAATTTATTATTAAATTCGTTATTATTAAATTCGTTATTATTAATTTATGGGAAATGGGAAATAAAACTTTCAGTTACTAACGTTACTGCAGTTTTATTCTACCAGAACATTTTCAAACTGATACAATAAACTTGTACAATAATAAAACATACGAGATTTAATTCCTCATTTCTTATGATGAACAATAATAACAAATGTGAATTAAAACATAAGTAAAAATAGAATAGAACAGAATAAACGTCTTTATTATTTTCAAAAAATACAAGATTGAGGAAGTACATTTTCAGACTATTTTCGAAAATGAAAGGCGAAGTGAAATTATTTCCATTTATACTTTTTCCCAATACCTCATTTATTCTACCTATTGTTATATTAATTAACCATGCTTACAGTTTTCTTTCAAATTAGATATTGTAATAGAATTTATTTCAAATGGAACTTCTGCATAGGCAATAGGAAAGCAATCTTTGACTTTGTGATGTACAGGGATTCTTGAAAATCATTTTTCATCAACCACAATATTAGCAAAAATCCTCAACTAATAGTCTGCATATTTTCATGAATTTCCAAATAACAATTAATAAGAATATTTCATAATTCATTCTGATTTAAGTATATTATATTTTATCCATAGGCTTGTTACGTTCCCCTTGAGTAAAAAAAATATAGAAAAAAAATGTTAACAGATACATAGCTGAAAAGAAAGGATATTTCTCAAATAGTAAATAAGTTGATTGGAAAAAGTAATTTTGGGAACAATCTTCTTTGATCTTCTATTTTTCAAAATGACACTGATTCTTTGGTATGAATCATGACACACTAACGGATTAGATAGTATTTCAAAAAAGTGAACGTGAAAGTAGCCTTCAAAACTGATATAACCTGTGAGGCCTACGACAAAAAATATATCGATCCGACAAAACGAGTTATTGAAACCCGTTCCGAAGAACACGAAGCATAATTTCGATTTCGGAGACCAGAAAAGTCCACTGTCGCTCAATGCGCCTTGAAAGACAGCATATAAAATAAATGAACACCGTTTGAAATTGACTGCTTCCAAAAATCTGTTAACAGCTGAGTGTGTCAAAAGAATATGAACAACAAAAATGTCCTATTCCAAATAGTCCATTCTGAACTACTTTATCAAAAAATAGAGGAAACTTTTAGTAGAAAATGTTTCGCCAATTTCTGAGTGAAAAAAGTGGAAGTGTGACCTGATATATATATATATATATATATATATATATATATATATATATATATATATATATATACATACAAATATGAAAGTTATTGAGTGTCTTGATATAGAAACAGAAGTTAATATCGGACATAGCACTCATGAAAGTGGCAAACCATAGACATGATGGGCCAAAAGCCCGAAACACGTGTCTATGGTTTGCCACTTTCATGAGTGCTATGTCCGATATTAACTTCTGTTTCTATATATATATATATATATATATATATATATATATATATATATATATATATATATATATATATATATATATATAACAGGTCACACTTCCATATATATATATATATATATATATATATATATATATATATATATATATATATATATATATAGGCTAGGTTAAGACTTAGAAGTCATTTTCCATAATTTTCTGACGACTCCAACTTGGTTTAAGAACCGCGAGCCGGGAAGAGCGTTGCAGCTCAGGTGTTGGAAAGAAGTGCTTGAATTAAATAAGTATAAGTATTTGACGAGCTTATCACAGTGATTTCTCAGCAGCATTTGCAGAATATTACGTGCTTCGACAGAAACTTTTTTTCATTTCTCCTGAATAAATTCAGTTCCTTATATTTCAATTGTATTATTCATTTTCGATTCATTCTATCCATTTTTGATTCAATTGAATTCAATTATATTTCATTCATTTTGATTTGATTCAATTCAATTCATTTCAGTTCATTTGATTCAATTTATTTTGATCTATTTCAATTGAATTCATTTCATCAAAATTAATCAATTGAGTTGAATTTGATTTGATTAATTTCATTGAATCAAATCATTTGAATAAACCTAATTTGATTTATTTTTTTTCAATTCGATTTAGTTTATTTCCATTCAATTTAATTCATTTAAATTCATTTTAGTTCAATTTTATTCAATTCAACTCACTTTGATTCAAATCAATTTATTCATTTCAATTCATTTCAATCCAATTTGAGTAAATTTAATCCATTTTAATTTATTTCAATTCATTCTAATTTAATTTAATTTAGTCTAATTGACTTGATTCGATTCAGTCTGATTCAATTCATTGAATTCAATTCAATTTAATTTAAATTGAATCAATTTGATTCAATTCAATTCAAGTTGACTTAATTCAATTGAATTTATTTTATTCATTTTCGTTCATTTATTTGCATCCATTCTCAGTTTATTCAATTCAATTCAAATATTATATCATCATAGCAAGATATGTAGGACATGTTTCAAAATTATTTGATAGTCAGGTTCATTTCGTCCGAAAATTATTGAGAGACACAATAAGTCAATAATAAGTACTTATTTTCAATATACATCTTTGATTTATTTCTAAAAAAATTATGTCACTATTATAAGCTATTCTGCATTCTGTCAAACCATATCCGAATTGCGATATCTGTACAGTTTTTAAAATATTTCGGATTTCTCAGTTTTATAAAACCACATTCATAAAACATCCATAAATCAAATACTTTTCTCAAATTCTTTCCAAGTACCGGTGATATAATCATAGCCTTATGGAGATCAAAAACTATTACCTTGCCCACCAGATAATAACTATGACACTGACAGGTGGTCCACAATCCCGTAAAATAAAAACTTCCTAAACCTCACATTGTCTTGACAAAGGCAATCGCTTACTTTGCTCATATTGTAAGAGAATCTTTAATTCTATTGGATCTTCGTTACAGAAGAAAACACCAAATTATAAATTTCTTATTGAAGTATCTCAATTATTCACTTGCTCTTGGATCTACGTCAAAGCAATTGAAGGAAATTCATTTCTGAAACCTCAGTATACCATAAGGTTTTGACCCGAATACTCTCTGTTAATGGAAGTGCAAACATCGACTACCTCGTCCACTAATTTGCATTAAAATACTTGACATTCAGAACGCTTACCTTGTTATCGAATTATGTGTTAATATGCATCACATACAATTCAATCTTTGAAGATTATCATTGTCGTTAGTATTAAATCACATCAAATGACCTTATCATGATGCATTTACTATAAAAAACGACAAAATCCTTCTCGATTGTTTGATTTCCTACACAATTCTCTTCAATATTTCTAGCCGCTAATACCTCCTGTTTCAATGCAGTCTTCTTTCTACTAGCTCTGTTTGTAATTCACTCAAGATCATTGAAGCTGAGTGTATTTTTTTTTTGTGAAATTTGGTACATAAAAACAATTATGGATAACAATGGTTCATGATGATTTTCGGGAAGACATGGCCATCTGATAAATTAATGTCACCATATTCAATGCTGTCCAAGCGTCTCCCTAACCCAAAAATTGAATTCTACCTCTTCATTTCGGAAACTTTGAATAGGAAGTAAAAAAAAATGTTGATCAGTTAGGAGTACAGACCTGATAGAATACAAATGCTAGTGGCTGTTGAAAAGTCACTTGTGAGGCGAGTAAAAGGTATAATTAAAAACATCAAATTAGTTGAAATTTTTCATTTCTTTCGGAAAGCATCATCGCAGTGTTCAGGGGAAAACCTCCTGAAGGAAAACTCATACACATTTACAACCATTTGACGTAGTTATATCAGATGTGGCGTTGTTCGAAACTCTCACAGACAGTTCAGCAGACATTACAGCACAAAAAACTGGTCAATCCGATTACCCAAAAAAAATTGAAGAGGGTCATTGATACAACGAGAAAGGGAAAAATTTGTTACTGCCAATATACTTGTTCTTCTGATCTTACACTGTTCTGAGTAGTGAAGTGAAATCAAGAAAAGTTTCACCAAATCAATGGAAAGACAAAAAAACATTGCTATAAAAGTTAGCATCCTCAATCGTGTATCCTACAATTTTACTTTACTTATCAATAGAGAGACCATGAACTTTTGATTTCGAAATGTCTGCATAAGATAACGGTTTTGGCCTGAAAAGTCATCAGGAATTTGGTTTCCTTTCTTGGTATGATCTGAAACTACAAGAGCAGAGACTAGATCATTTTTCGAGCATCTACCTAAGCCGCCAGTAAACTTGAATATGTTCTCAACATCGAGTTGGAATCCTTTCTGGAGAAAGTTCGTATCAAAGCCGCAAAAACAAACCACTTCAAAAGGTTAATTCAGCTAGTAATGAATTTGAAGGTTTCTGAAAATATATCACAACACAACAAAGTTTTTGTTTCGGGGTTGAAATTAGATGATTTTAATGTATTTCCACGTGTTAAAACCGAAAGTGACCATAAAAATTATATATTAGCTCTTGTTTACAAGATATAGTATCATTATATTATATATATGTATATTGAGTTTTCAACAAATGAAATATTTCATCACCAACAGTTGGTACACATGTTTGTTTACATAACACCCCTCTCATCAGCTGTTCTTAAGTAGTAAACATAACCTATGTGAGTTTGTCAATTGTACGCACGTGGTTGCTATTGAAATTATCGTGTGAAGTTGATTTTTAAATTAATTTAAGTGCTGATCTGAAATGCCTCGAAAGTGTGTGAATTCTGTCGATAGCTTTTGCTATATATGTGGTGAAATAACATTTAAGGCTCAGAAACGTAAAATGACACCTATCGTTAAGACAGCCTATGAACATTATTTTGGTGTGAAAGTTGGGGACCAAGGTAAATCATGGGCTCCTCATATATGTTGTAATTCTTGTTCCGTCATATTGCGAGAGTGGCTGAAAAATAAAAACCGGGCAATGGCTTTTGCAGTACCTATGGTTTGGCGTGAGCCTACCAATCATACAGACGACTGTTATTTCTGCTTAACTCCTCCCATTAAGCAAGGTTTATCTATGAAGAAAAGAGGAACGGTTAAATACCCTAATCTCCCATCTGCTCTTCGGCCTGTACCACACTCAGACAATTTGCCAGTCCCTTCTCCACCCCAAAACTATGAAATTTTAGAGGAAGGTGATGAAGACTGTTTAGAAGGAGCAACCCATCCTTCTACATCCTATGACCCTGATTTTCAGGTAAACAATAGGTCTAGTGATCCGCACAGAATTAGTCAAGCAGAGTTGAGTGACCTTATAAGAGATCTTCGCTTGTCTAAGGAAAAGGCTGAGCTGTTAGGGTCAAGACTACAACAGTGGAATCTTCTGAAACATGATGTGAAAATATCTCAGTACAGACAGCGTCAAAAAGATTTGCATCCTTTTTTTGAGAAAAAAGAAAACCTCGTAGTTTGTTCTGATGTTAATGGTTTGATGGACTGCTTGAATTTGGATCACACTCCATCTGAATGGAGACTGTTTATAGACTCTTCAAAACTAAGCTTAAAAGCTGTACTTCTGCATAATGGAAATCAGCTACCCTCTATTCCTATAGGTCATGCAGTTCACATGAAGGAAACGTATATAAATATGAAAACACTTCTCCAATCAATCAAATATGAACAACACAAGTGGCACATCTGTGGTGATCTGAAAGTCATGCTATACTCCTAGGAATGCAATTAAGGTTCACCAAGTACTGTTGTTTTTTGTGTCTGTGGGACAGTCGGGATAGAAAATCTCACTATAAAAAAATGAACTGGCCTACACGAGACCTAAACCCTAATGAGAAAAATGTAGTTTACGAGCCTCTTGTAGATCCTAAGGATGTTCTCCTTCCCCCATTACATATTAAGTTGGGACTAATGAAAAACTTTGTGAAGGCCATGGACCAGGAAAGACAAGCTTTTAAGTACTTGAGAGCAAAGTTTCCCAGGTTGAGTGATGCTAAAGTCAAGGAAGGCATCTTTATTGGGCCTCAAATCCGTGAAATCGTAAATGATCCTGCTTTTGACATGATTTTAACAGGAAATGAAAAAAGAGCCTGGGAAGCCTTTAAGGGGGTTGTATATGGGTTTTCAGGTAACAAAAGAGATGATAACTTCACAGCATTGGTTAAAGAGCTCCTTCAAGCTTACCACCAACTTGGATGCAACATGTCCTTAAAAATTCATTCTCTTCACTCTCATCTTAATTTCTTCCCACAAAGCTGTGGAGCTGTGAGTGACGAACATGGAGAAAGATTCCATCAAGACATTGCCTTAATGGAACAGCGATATCAGGGCCGTTGGAATGAAGCAATGCTTGCAGACTACTGCTGGTCTGTGTGTAGGGATGCTCCAGAAGTGTTTTATAAAAGACAAGCTAAACGACAGCGATCTTACAATGAATCGGATGGACTTAATTGAAATTTGGTGGTACAAACTTCTTTTATTTGTCAAAACACTAAGAATAATGTTTTTTTTTTATCAATTTTGTACTTAAAATATTCTAAAAGAAACATAACAATATTGTTTTATGTACTTTCACTTTTCACGTATAGTATAACTACTCTTTAAGATTAAGTACTGTGTATCTCAAAAACCAGAGCTAATAAAAACTTTTCATTGTTATTTTCGTTTTTATCACCCCAAAATTAGTAGAAATTGACTAATTTAGTGTAGGAAACATTCAAAAAATATTTTTTTGTTGTGTTGTGAAATAGGACAGAAATAAGAGCATCTAACTTGTTCGATTAATGGCCTACTTTTTCACATCAAAATTATGAAGTCACAGATGAGAAATTGCAGAATCTATTTTGCAGAATGCCCACATCGAAGTTATATAACTAGAGAATTTCTTTTTTCGTCAGCATTCTGCAAAAGGCTCAATTAGTGTCGCAGATACTGACTACACCTTTCATGCCGCTAAGCAAGACTGGGTATATTCATGGAGTCTTCTTCATCAACTTTGGAAACACCTAACACCACCATGAGGTAAATATTAGCACCAACACTTATTAAGATTTGCAGTGGCGCTCTGAGGCGATTCATTGAGTTATGTCAAGGCAAAGTTGAGAAAACGTTGGTATGACTTGTTCTCTTCTCGTTAGCCCTTGTGGAAGTCTCATGGCTGCAATATCATGATATCTTTCAATTTTGAATCGTTGTTTGTCAATTCGTGTTGCAATGTAATGACTATTGAGTTTTTTATGATTATTTTTGTGTCATTTGGACTCACAGGTATATTCAGTTCGACATTATTCTCAGTTGCAGCTCTTGCTGCAGTGTCAGCTTTCTCATTACCGTCAATTCCTATATGACTAGGGACCCAAACAAATACGATCGATTTTCCTTTGGACTGGAGACAACTCATCAGTGTTAAGATTCTTTGAACCAGCGGATGTTCACTGAAAGAGTTTTCAATTGCTTGAATAGAACTCAGCGAGTCTGTGCAAACGATGGATGAATGAAAATTACATAAGTCCATCTATAGTAATGCTAACCAAATTGCATATACTTAGTTCTGCTGTGAAAACACTCGCTTGATTCGGTAAGGTCCAGAAGTGGGTTGATCCCAAACATGCGAAAGAACTTCCAGTTCCTTGCTCAGTCTTCGATCCATCCGTGTAGACTATATGGCTATTCGGGTATGTTTCAATTATTCTTTTGAATTCAGCCCTGATCACCATGTGACTATTTTATATTTCATTGTATTAACTGTTGTTTCATTGTAGAATTTTGAATAATTAGCTGATGATGAATTTATATAGGTTCGAAACATGTACTTATTGAGGGTTTCACCGTTTTAACATCTGAGGATGATAATAAATGGTGGAGACAACTTTGAGTTTTTGTTCTTCGCAAATCACTATCTTTTGTTTACGAGTGCTGCTGTCTTCATGTTGAGGTCGGAAACTTTCCAGACCACCCCCGTATATCGTTCATTACGGTATTAATAATGAGAACTTTATGTCTCTATTTAAATCTGCGAACCAAATTCATCAGATATGCCTCCAATTAAATTCGCGATTCTGTTTATGTGACAAATATAACATGGAAAGAGTCCCAATTATCGGTTACCTATGAATTCTAAGAACATCTCAGTTTCCACTTAACTGCTTTCCGACTTCCGGAAACATTTCCATACTAATTTTGGCGGGCCGCAGAACCTTGCATTCGAACACACCTCCGCACAATGTTTATATATTGCGTTTCTGAATAAATACAATGGCGACCTTTATTCTAGACAAGGTTATCGCAAAAACCAATATCATCATTGAATTTAAATTAATACGAAAAAGTGTCGATCACCTACCCTTGAGTCGATACACCACTTGAGGAACTTATCCCTACTCAGACCGGTGTTATGTAATTTTCATATAAATGTTGAGCGGTTTTTTTCTTATTATTGATTGTGCTCCAATCAGCATCCAAGAGAACACGGGGAAGTTTTTGCGGTACTGACTGGAGCACAGGAAAATTTGTTAAAAAAATATATATCTACTTGAGAACATCATGTTTCTAGTGAAAATTGGAATTCAGTTATTGTGTATTGTCATTACCATGGTGATGAATATTAGAGCGTTCAACAATTGTGAGTAATTTTTTTTTCTTTTTAATGTCATCACTATCTATTACCGCGGCTTCGCTCTCATTTGTGCCATTAAATAAATGTCAGTACAACTTTTGGTGCACGGGCCCACGATGAATTTTTGGATAGATCAGATTTTCGCTTCCGAGGCATTTTTAGAGAAGAACAAAGTAAGAAATAATTACGTGGCATCCAATCACAAAAATGATACCTAACCTGAAAATAAAAATGACAGATAAAAACATCTAAAACTATAGTCAATTGGATTGGATTGGATTGGATATTGTCGTTACTGTGAATAATACAGTGCGACGGTATTACGGTACTAAGGGTTGGAACTTCCTTACTGGAATGTTAGATGATATTGAAGTAGCTAAATTCAGAGATTTTTTTGACAAACAATTTTTTTATCCTACATGAAAAGCATTTTTTTAATAAAAAATATCCTATGTTACTTCTAATACCTCCAAAAACATGTGTACAAAATTTCATTATGATTGGTTGAGTAACAAACAAACTTACATTCGCATTTATAATATTAGTAGGGATAGTAGGGATGTCATAGTATCATTTTTCCAAATATTTGAAAGGAAGAGTTTCCAGTAATTTCGTCTCTTTCTATGTATTAAAGCGTCCAGATAGATAGTTGTATGAATACATTCATGGGAAAAAAAAGTTTTGGCATTCTACGCCTCATCTTTACACAGAAAAATGTGGGATTCTTCCAAAGAAAAAAGGGGATCGTTTAATTTCAGAATAAACTCTTTTCAAAGACGTGTAGATCATGAGAACTGGAAGAGAAAGACCTCTCTAAACAACAACTTTCATATAAACATTGAATAACACGAAAGAAAAGAATACTTCCGAAACAATCTCTTTTTTATAAATGTGTTTTATCATACAAAAACACGTTTTTTCATTCAGTTTGTATTCCAAACATTCGTTATGGAATAAAATCAGATATCATTCACAGGATTGCTACAAAATATAGTATAAGAAAGAGGTAAAATTCCACTAACATGGAACACTGTTATTCTCAATGGCGGACATACGATGTTTCGGAATAAGACACTTGCCTTATTGCCTCTTCAGCACCAATCTGGATAATATTATAAAATGAAGCACTCAATTAATTCATAACACTACGACTTCATGTCACGAATGAGTTGAATCTACTCACGTCATCGATGACAGTACGTAATGACATTCTTTCGATCATTTAATTTATTCCCAGCCATAGGAATCTTATTCAAATTGAAAGGGGTATATTTTTATGACAGATGATTTTTTGGGATAGAGAGGTTTTGGCTTTCTACGTCTCCATTTCTATAAAAAAAATTGGAATCATTTCATAGAAATGAAGAGAGCATTTAATTTCAAAATGAACTCTTTACAAAGATGTTCGTAGATCATACGAACGAGTAATTTTAATACACAAACTGGAAGGAGTATGAACTGAATAGGAGAAAGTATTTGTTGTATATTCCAATGTTCGTATGAAAGTAGTTGTTTCTGAAAGTTACTCCTTTGCATAATCTACAAATTTCTCTTAAGAGTTTATTTTGGAATTGATTGGTTACTTCTTTTCTTTCGAAGATTTCTACATTTTTTTTATAAAGATGGAGAAATAGAAAGCCAAAATCTTTCTATTCCAAAAGTTAATCTCTCCTAAAAATATAACCCTTTCGATTTATTAAATGTATACATTTGACTTTTCTGAAGTTTTCACAATTTTCCCTTTCAGTTGCCGACGTGAGTTGCGGAAAACACAACGTCGCGCGTCGTTTTGGTAAAATAGTGGGAGGCGAAAATGCAAACAAGGGAGAGTTTCCATGGCTAGTTTCGATAACCAGAAGAGGAGGGCATTTCTGCGGCGGCACGGTTATTACCAACAAGTTTGTTATGACGGCGGGCCATTGCCTCTGCACGTAAGTGAAAGCTAATGTTCGCGATATCTGAGAAAACGGTCATGAACTTGACTCGCGCTTCTCCATCATACAGTTTTGTCTAGTATTAGTGTTAGGCGCGTAGATATTTTGTAACATGGACTTGTGACTTGGGTATCAACCAGGTGAGATACTATAATAATAATAATTGAACAATAATGAGATGTATCAAAAAACATACTTCTGGTAGGTCATAATAGGCGAATGAAAGTAACTCGTTCACATAGTTGTGTTATAACAATGATAATAATATTCATTTGCCTACGTTACATAATATAATATGTTTGTAGCAAGTCATGTTTGGCTTTACATTTAAAGTTCACAAGTTAAAATTTACACGCAAATAACAACAATCACATATGTAAAAATTTTGAAAATCAAAAAGAATTAATGACTTGTGTGTTACCACAAAAATGTGTTCTGAAGTCATTGACAGAATAGAAGCAATGCCTCAGTAAATACTTTTTCAATTTTCTCTTGTAAGTGTTCAGACTGAGTTCTTCGAAATCTTGGGGCAAAATATTGTACAGAGAGTAATCTATGGAATTTTTTTGCGATGAGTGAAGACGAAATCGATTTATTCTAATGTGGTGAGCGTTTCGTGTGTTATGTTCGTGGATATGACATTGTTTCGCCAAGGATGGTTTTTTCTTATGGATTTCAATCAAAACATAATAAAGAAATAAAGTTGGCAATGGCATAATTTTTTGAAATTCTTGACAGTGATCCCTGTATCCAATATTAGCCAGCACTCTCAATGCCTTCTTTTGCATCCTAAATATTTGAATAGAATGACATAAATTTCCCCAAAGTTGTACACCATAACTGATATGAGAGTGAAACAGTGAAAAATATGAGGTTTTCAATATATTTGCAGTAGTGATGTACTTCAATTGGCGAAGAACAAATAGAGAACCCGAGAGTTTCCTCTTCCGTTGAGAAATATGTCCAAACCAGTTGAGTCTATCATTCAATGAAATGCCCAGTAATTTAATTTTATTAGTTTCACAATTAGAGATAATTTGATTATTGACAGAAATCTGGATGTATTGTGTTTTCTGACAATTCAGACTCAGGTTATTAGATAGAAACCACTGATTAGCACTATTAGATACCTCGTCGAGATGAGACTGTAACACATCATTATTTTTATCCAACAGAATGAAAGTGGTGTCGTCCACAAAAAGAACCGATTTGAACGGCATCAAATATTTGCAAAAGTATTCACATAAATGATAAATAAGAGCGGGCCCGAAACAGACCCTTGCGGAACGCCATGCTTAATAGTTTGAAAGTTTGATAAGGTACCGTTGAGCATCACTGCTTGTTAACGATTAGTAAGATAGGTTATTATCAAGTGAAGCGGAATACCCATATTGAGATCAATGATTGAAAAGCATTAGTTCCGCGAGAAAAATCACACATTATAATGAATACAAACGTTTAGTAACTGAATTCTTCGATTATACCGGCTGATATACGACGGATGGAAAGTTGATTATTTCAAATGAAACACCCTTTGTATTGTTACGAATTCAGGAAGCTGTTGAAATTTGCTTTATTCCTATGTATATCAAGCGTATACCTAACTGATCAAGTTTCGGACTTGACTAGTTAGGTATACTATTCAAGTTGAACTTTATACATGACCTGCTGATGATACTGCCCAAAAATAATGAACTGATTCATAAGAATTTTTTCGATTAGTTTTGTTCCATCGTTTTGAAGGTATTTGAAACTTCTGAAGTGAAGAAAAGAATGTCATAACGTTACTGTCAAATAGTAATCATGGTCTGCTTGGGAAATACCGAATGGGAATACCTACCATCCTGAAAGGAATAAATTTTCATAAGTTCAAAACTTGACTGGTTAGGTGTACACATGATATACATAGAAAGAAATCAAATTTCAACAGCTTTTTGAATTTATGATTCATAGGGTATTCTACTCGAATTATTCACCTTTCAGTCACTTTTCCAAGCAAATGAAAAAACTGAATTTTTTCACCACCTCGTATTGAAGTAACGGAGATTACGCTAGAGTATGTGAAGTATCATCTAATTCCAAACCAAATTTCGGTACCATAGTATTCCTTAACTCAAAGATATCAGCATTTTTTAGATTTTCGAAAAAAAAAGTTGAAATTAATAGGTGTAGGAAAATATCAGAGAAAGTTGTCGGGTAACTGATGTAGATTTCATGAATGATATTATATACAGGATATTCCTTTCGAAAAATCGAAGTTACTACTATATTTTAATGAAAGTAGTAACACAGCATTGTCGTTGGGTAGAGAATGTCCAAATATGCTCTCCATTGAATTTTGAAAGTTTCCCGTTTTCTGGTGAACCAGAAACTTCTAATATCCCTGTACCGTGAATCAGCCTGTATTGGATTATATTCAGAGCTTATCTCACTGTAATACGCACCCCTTTGGATATATCGGCTAAGGAGTGATTTACTTTGAATTAATTATATATTATCAGATGTTCAGTCAAGAGAAAAATAATATCGATAGCCACTTGTAGGTAATTAGGCCGTTGTCACCAGAAAATGATATTTCTATGTAGTTTTGGAAAAGTGACCCAAAAAAGGGTCTACCCACAAAAAAATCAATGAAGTTCCTTAAAGTTCCAAGTCTTTGGCTGGCTGGACTCCCAGTATGTTCGACCGGAATCCAATTTGGCTTGGCAAAAGCAAAGTCTTATCAAAGTTCAGTGCCCTTACTCTCTTCTAATCAATTCGATATGCTCAACACTGAAAGAAATAAATATAGTTTAAAAAAATTAAAAAACACGCTTTTAAAGAACATCGAATTTAAAAGTTAAAAATATTTTTTTTAAATAAGAATAAAACAATAAAGATCGAAAAATACTAGTATTATTGTGGAAAAATCGACGGGCGCTTGATATACAAAAAATATAGCACAAAGCGCCCACGCTTTTTTTCACAATAATACTAGTATTTTTCGTTCGTTATTGTTTTAAACTTATTTGAAAAAAATATATTTTTAACTTTTTAGTTCGATGTTCTCCAAAAGTGTGTTTTTTAGTTTTTTAAAATTATATATATTTTTTTACTTTTCAGTGTTATATGCTATAAAAGCGTCTTTTTCAGTTTTTTTAAACTATATTCATTTTTCACTTTTCAATCCGATTTATTGTCAAAAATATTTTTTTTAAGTTCTAGTCACTAGTATTATAAATCTTTAACAGACGGTGCACGAATATAAAACTCCTCTCGAACAACATAATAAAGTTTGAGGTCTTAAATTCTATAGTAATACTGAGATGCAGGTAGTAGAAGTAAGTCTCCAACAAAGGGCGGACAGTTATAAAATTTGTTTCGAACTAAAGAGAAAATTTGTAGTAATAATTTCAAAAAACAATTCAGTCTTGATGTTCTCATTTGAAGTTTCATTCAAAATATTAATGGACTTAGAATGTTTTTTCAGTGAAATATTTTATTTTTCAAATCAATCTTTTGATTTGATATGTACCTTAATTCAAATTCTTTGATTTTTTTGAAATACAGTGTACCTGTACACTTCTCATGGAAACACCCCCGTATCTTCCGTAATATTCGAGGTAGAACGATGAAACTCTCAGGACTGATGGAAATGCTCAAACTGCACCTACCACCTGAATGGGTTGGCCAAAGTGATATACACTGTCCGCCACTCGCGATGGAACACCCCATTTTTACGGTAAAACATATTAGGGGGCAAAATAGGCTCAAAATTCCTCCAGATTCGTGATCAGGACTACCAACTTACTACGAATACATTTTTTTCCTGAAAATTGATTGTTTTGTTTTTTAATTGAAAATGTTATTTTGAAAGTAGTACTTCGAAAGAATTTTGAACTACATAACATTTTTCGCCACAAATATCCTTGTTTTTTTTTAATAATGTGAAAATGAGAATATGAACTAACATTAACCATCCTGAAACCTTACTGATTACATGTTTCCGTTCCTCTTACAAAATTACCATTTTCTCTCTTATTGAGAAGGAATAACTTTCCTGACAACAAAATAAAAAATAAATTATTTATGTGAAAACAAAAGTCGAGTTTCTCTCAAACAATTTCGTTCATGTTTTGATGTCAAAACCAAAAAAAAATTTACTTCAATTATTATGGAAGATACGGGGGTGTTTCCATGAGAAGTGAAACAAATTCGGATTTTTCAGGACTGAAATTTTTTAGGAAAAAGGGGTAGTCGTAGTGAGTTGGTTGTCCTGATCAAGAATCTGAAGGAATTTTGAGCCTATTTTGCCCCCTAATATGTTTTACCGTAAAAATGGTATGTTCCATCGCGAGTGGCGGACAGTGTATATCACTTTGCCCAACCCCATTCAAGTTGTAGGTGCATTTTGAGCATTTCCATCAGTCCTGTGAGTTTGATCGTTTCACCTCGAATATTACGGAAGATACGGGGGTGTTTCCATAAGAAGTGAGACAAATTCAGATTTTTCAGAACTGAAATTTTTTCAGGAAAAAAGTGTAATCGTAGTAAGTTGGTAGTCCTGATCACGAATCTGAAGGAATTTTGAGCCTATTTTGCCCCCTAATATGTTTTACCGTAAAAATGAGGTGTTCCATCGCGAGTGGCGGACAGTGTATATCACTTCGGCCAACCCCATTCAGGTGGAGGTGCATTTTGAGCATTTCCATCAGTACAGAGAGTTTCATCGTTCTACCTCGAATATTACGGAAGATACGGGGGTGTCTCCATGAGAAGTGAGACACACTATATTTAAGTAACTGAATAGATGAAGAACTAATACGTACAGCGCCATCTGCCGCGAATAGATCAAGAAATATCAAGAAGGGTATGTATAGCGCCATCTGCCCGCGAATAGATCAAGCAATAATTAACAGTTACGCCAAAACAGATTTCGAACGTGAGAGTTACAAACAAACATACATACAAACAAGTATACATACATACATGTGAAGCTAATATAAAGCGTGTAAAAAATGAGTTACTGGAACGAAATTTATTGAAGACAAAAAAATTAATAATAATAATGAAACATCCTACAAGCAAAAATCTGATAATAAGTTTACAGAAAAACTGAATACATATTTGCCTTACTGATAAAAAAGAAGTTACCATAGTAATGATTATTTTCAAATTGAATTTCTTTAAAAGTAAATATACTCGAACTAAGATGAGAGATCAATTTACCCTTTAAAAAATTGGTGTGACCAAATGTGCAACATTCCTAAGTTTCGATTAACCTCTATGGAAAGCGATTAATTCAGGCTACAGCAAAGGGAGTTGGTACCTGAAAACACAGTTTTTATCTGTTATCGATCTCAGCTGGTGTTGCGGAATTGATTGAGTTTGGCATGTATCCCGATAATGTCAGATCAAATGGTTAAAGGTTTTCACCTCACCTGCTCTTACTCTGCAGCTTTGCGGTGAAGGGGATGCATCCGCCCAATCAGCAGCGAATAGTGGACTGTAAGGGGTTGATTTCTTTGCGGGTAAATAGGAGCACACGTAAATCGGCACTTTGATTTCTGGATACTCGATATCACCACCAGCTCGTACGTTTTTACATCCGTACTGTCACTGTAAAAATCAAACATTATGTTTGTCTATCGTGGAGGGAAATTTTTTGGCCATTCCCCTTGACGATATGCGCGAGGAAATCAACATGTAACGAGTTATGCCAAATTCGAAATATTTTCGACATATGCTTATAATAAAACATGTTTAATATAAAATTATTACAATGTGTTAAAACAACGATAAAAATAAAATAAATACAACAATAAAAATTAATTGGCGCTCCGGGGCGACTTCATTGATTCCAGTGGCGCATTTGCTTTTTCAGCTGCAGGAAAACCCGGAAAAACCTGCAGCACCACATCATCTGAAGATCTTGATCTAACAATGTCCTCTCTCTCATAAAACAAAATGTAGGGTGTCTCCAGAGGCTCCAATAAATTCAATGCATTGCCAGAACACTTCGTGACACGACTATCGTCAAACTTAAACCACTCCGTTTCTTCTTTGACCAAGGCGTAATAATGACCACATTCAACGCCAGAACCACAGTGAACAATGACGGCATGAATATTATAACAGTGGTCTGCTAGGTTGAAATGTTCATCTATTTCGAACCTTCCAAAGAGTTTCTTGCTTCCGTTAGAGGTTGAGTCTTGTTTGAAAATCATCAGTGTTATTATTAGATTGACTAGTGCCTCAGCTATACTTGTTTCCTTATAACAGTCAGTTAGTTTGGCGCATGTTTGACAATACAGTTGATCATCACCTGTTAAAAATTCCATTTTCAGATGATTTAACATACATTATTATATAATATATATAATTATATTATATATTCATAATTATAACTGAATATTCGAGAACTTAACATCTGGTTTATGCATACGAAATTCAAACTAGTTTATCAGTTTGACTCCTGTCACAAAATTATAGACTACTCAAAATGAACATAGAGACATGTCCTTAAAATGCAATAAGTAAAAAAATATGTATTATTTTGTCAAACATTTATATTTATAAAATAGTTTATAGGTGCCATTGTTTTCAAAATGCTGTTTAGTAATACGATTAAAAAGAAATACAAATGAGTGTCAAAAACAAATAATAATGATAGTAATAATAATAATAATCCCAGCTGTAGTTACATACAAATATATAAATAAATCACAGACCTAGTTGCTGACACAAACAAAGGGCGAAGTTCAACTCAGTTATCACAAGTGCTACTGAGTTGTTCTTCCAAATAAAATTTGTTAAAAAAAAATTAGGAAAAATGTACATTAATAAGGAGTACGTTCACCTCTGTCTCTTAGAAGTTCGGCACAACGACAAGGCATGCTTTCCACCAAATTTCTAATTATTTGTTATGGTAACTGCTCGTAAATCGTCAAAAAAGCATCTGCAACTTGGTTCAGATTTTGAAACGGTTAATGATCCTTCAAACGTTTTTTCAGTTCATCCCAGAGCTGCTCAATAGGATTTAAATCCAGACTATTAGCTGGACATCTCATGACATTAATATTGTGCTCCTGTAGGAAATTTCTAACGACCCTGGCTACATGTGGCCTGGTATTATCTTGTTGTAAAATGAATCCAGCGCCCATATTTTGGGCAAATGGGACAACATGAAGTTCCAATATCTTCTCTATGTAACGGACAGCCGTTAAAGTCCCTTCCCGAAATACCACAAGGTCCGTGTATCCTGTCAAAGTTATACCAGTCCATACCTATATCGATCCACCTCCAAATGGAACAATTTCTTGTACATAGTCATCCAAATAGCGTTCACCGGGACGTCTCCATACCCGAACACGTCCGTCATTGTTGAAAAACTTGTTTTTTTTTTTCATCTGTAAACATTGCCCCACTGCTCTAAATTCCAATTACGATGCTCTTGACGAAAGTTTCTACGATTTTCTCGATGAGCTGGAGTTAATCTAGGGGCTCTAGCAGGTGGTCTTGCATGAAGTTGTACTTCGTGAATTCGGTTTCGTATCGTTTGGTTCGAAATTCGCGTTCCCGTAACTTCTATAAGGCGATTTTGCAGTCTTCTAGCAGAATCGGTGCGACTTCTTCTTTACTATGCCGTGAATTTGGTAGCGATTCCAAGCTCTGGGAACAGCAGAATGACTCACATTAAGCATTTGGGCAACACGACGCCTTGAATACCCTACTTCGATCAATGCCACTGCTCTAGCAACTTGAAATTCGTTGAGGTACACTCTACTATCCTCCTTCTACCCAATACATCAACATTCATTGTTCAAATTTTAAAATTCAATACCTATCACGAACTAAAGTAAAGTGAAACTACAGAATTTTTCATATTAATGATTTTGTAGGTAAAAGTACAAGAAGAAGTAAAAAAAGTAAACAACAACCGAATGGAGTACACACCAGAAGTTTTTATCATGAAATAATACATATTCTTTTACTTATTTGATTTTAAGGATGCGTCTCTATATTCTTTTTGAGTAGTTCATTTATTATTTTCAAGAATATATGGCTGTTAATAACATAACCTCCTTATAGCATGAGGGTTTTGATACCATGGCGTAATTAAAGAATCCCACATCATTTATAGACATACACTGTCTCAGCTCAGATAGATACTACTCAATATGAATTACTCAATATGAATATTTACATATATTTTAGGTATTCGGAGTGATACACAACACGTGTTGTCGGTTCACAAACACTCGAATGAATATCGTGAAAATCACATTTCATGTAATGCATTTTGTATCTCACTTTGAAACCAAATTATTTCAGGGGAATTGAAGACGATGTCTTGAAACCAGCCAGTATAAAAGTTACCATGTCTCAACACGACTTGACCCATAAAAATACCGATGCTTATCAAATGGACGTGAAAACCATCACCATTCATCCAGGGTATATTTGCACTAGACCGAAGGATGATATAGCTTTATTGGAGTTACAGAACACTATTCACTGGTCTGAAAGTGTTCTTCCTGCATGTCTTCCAGTTGCAGCTAGCCAGAGAGATTCTGAAAATATTCTGGCAACAGTTGCAGGATGGGGTTGGACAAATGAGGACAGTTCCAAAGGTAAGTACTCTCTCACATCACATTGTGTCTATCATAAGTACGATTTAATCGAACAGTATTTTTTAAATGTAGGGCCAAAATGATACTTCTGATCGAAATAATAACAGCAATGACAAAAATGTGGTGACTAATCTGAAACTCTGACATTCCAAGTAGGTTTTCGAAAAAGTGTCGTCCTACAGCGTGCAAGAGTTAGTTCAAACGCATTTATGATTTAATTAGACAGCACTGTTTTGACCCGCCATAGGTCTCTTCATCAGTGGTGCTGGGCTTAACCACAAATGCGTTGTTGGACTCAACTGTCTTCAAAGGGCAAACCTATACAAGAAAGGTCTCTTTACGAAGACGCCATCTATGGGATCAATGGAGATCTCAATACGTGGATATCAAATACAAACGAGGTTCCCCAAGATGATCAAATGCAAAACCAAGCTTTGACATCGACTATTACAAAATTTTATTTAGCGTTCGTTCGAATAGTGCCATAATACAAACACTGAATATTACTGGAGTTTTTTCCCAACATCAAATCGTTATTTTTAACACCTCGACACTTGTTTCGATCACCAAGTGATCATCTTCAAAGAGAAAGATCAAAACTGCTGCGGATATTGAACATGCAGAAATGGAAATTCAGGAAGAATATTACTCAGCATGAAAAATAAAACTTTCGGAACTTCTGAGAAGAAATCCCGAAATAAAACGCAAACATTTAGTAGGAAAACGGACGAAATCATCCCAGGCTGCTGTGATGTGGGATAAACTGCAAACTGTGGACGAACGTCTCCCATTTGTGGAACCAAGTGGAATTCCTTATTTTGTGAGAGATTTGAATGGCCCAACACCCAGAAAATTGTTCGAATTCTTCATGACAACAAACGTAGTTGAACACATTGTATTCCAAACTAATTTGTATGCCCAACAAATACAGAATTTTAATCTTCCTCTTTGAAGATGATCACTTGGTGATCGAAACACGTGTCGAGGTGTTGAAAATAACGACTTGGTGTTGGGAAAAAACTCCGGTAATATTCATTTACAGCAACGACTGGATAGACTTTATTTTCCAACCAATAATACGGAAATCAGGAACTACCTAGGAATAAATATTCTAATGGGAATAAAAGTTCTCCCTAGTTATAGGGACTATTAGAGCAGCGCTCCAGATACTCACGATTCTTATATCAGCCAACTTATGAATGTCAATTGTTTCAGTTGGTTCTTAGTTTGCATCTGAATGATAATAAGATGATGCCAATGAAAGGAGAAAATGGTTTTGACCAACTTTATAAACTGAAACCATATTTAGATATGCTCTCAATCAATTTTGAAAATTGTTTTTTGCCATCTGAGAAAAAAATAACGATTTGGTGTTGGGAAAAAAACTCCAGTAATATTCATTACTACACCAAACACTGTTCAAAAAAATTGTTACCTTGTTATCTGCACAATAGAGATTTTTAGAATCATTTGAAGTAACAATTTATGTTTGATTTATGTTTGACTTTCATTCTGGGATCCAATTGAAGGTTGTATCAGCCGAATAATATAATTCACAGAATTTCATAGAAACGAGATTGTTTCATTCAAGAAATGGAGTAGTTTTAATTATAGAGTATGATTCCATGTATTTTCTCAATGTTATTTGTGGTGACACTCAATAATTGAAAAGATCGAATGCCAGAGGAAACTGGTGATAAATGTCCTCGAAACTCATTTGCTTCCCAAATCACCAAGTAAATAATGTATAGATGATGATGGAATTGACTTTTTTAATTAGCAGCCTCTATTTAAATGGAATGTTTTTCTAGCACTATCTAAACATACTCGATAAGACGAACTGGTTTATACTAGTATTGATAAGTAAGATAAGTGGATCGGTAATATGAAGACATGCAAATCATGTTATTGTTACTGAATGTAACAGACATTCAGAATACTGAATAATAAAACCGAATCAACACATTTTTACAGGTATTACCTAATAATTGAATCATGTGGAAATTATTTCAAATACATTTTTGCCGATATTTTTACAGATTTTTGAAATTTAAATTCATTTACAGTTCACTATATTATGTACTACATGATTTTGGTGATTTTTAATAACTCATGAATTGAAATAAAACTATCGTAACATAATTATAAGGTATTCTTTAGTAAATGAAATATTTTCTGATTTTATTCCAACATACTTTTCCAAATTCAAAATGAATTTTTGAATTATTTTTTTTCAAATATCCAATACATACAGAGGAAATAAAATGATCCGAATGTTTTAGATAGGTATGCGTCAACTTTCATAATGATATAAAACCAAACCAAACTATTATTACCAAACTCGATAAAAATATCTCTATGTAGGTATATCTTACAAAAAAGCTCAATGCTCTGTTCCAAATATGCATAACCATATATTCTCATGTATAATAAATAGAGAATTTGTTGATTTACAACGAAAATTTCTAAACTGAAGTCGAGATTTCCAGTTTGAAGTCGTAATTTCGACACTGAAGCCGAAATAACAAGATCAAAGTCGAAATTTTGAGTCCTTAAGTCGGTATTTTTAAGAAACGAATGTTAAAAATATATCACCCATCTGCTCTTCTGTATTAACGTAATGAAAATGATTTACATTAAACAGGGAGTATGTTAAACAGTGCCATCAATTGCAGGTGGTAGTACTTGTCTTCTTTTATGAAAAAAATTCACATGAACGTGTGTCCTAACTTGCTTCGCTACCAAGTAACGTAGTGTCACAGAATTACTACAAATATTTTTCTTTCATCAATAACTCAGAAGACTTATCGCCGATTTCATTGAAACTAGGTGAGTTTGTTCAAGGGGCTCCTTTGCATGAAATTAGATTTGGAATTTCAATTCCAGTGGCGTTGCAGAGGATTACTTGATGAAGATTTTTGGTAAAAATTATTGTGTGCCACTATTTTCGCTAAGTTTGATATTGGATTGCTGAACTAGTGTCATTGGATATTCCAATCTTGTTGAGTTTCACAGGTTATTGAATCAAAGTGGATGATTTGTATCCCCATTCTAATACACATTCACTTTCACTTCGATTCGATAATGTTCGGAAATTGAAATTATCATAAAAACCTTCTATACAAACGCTCTAAAAATGGAAAACTGCTTTTTCATTAGTGTGAAGTTACCTACAACTTTTCATCCACAGTTTATGACGAAGAACAATCGAATAGGGTTTAGAATGAGATTTGCGAACTGTGTTGCCAGATTGCAAATATTGATCATTTTACCTGTATTTTGATGTTATCATTTTAAAAATACGATATATTATTGAAACATGTCGAATAAATGAGTCAGCATTCTACATAAACTCATTATATCAGCCAACTGTCCGTATTCAAGCAGTAATACCGAAAAAAATGTAAAATAAGAGTGAAATATTATTCAGGAAAAATTAATTTGTACCGAAACAGGTAGCGAATGAGAACTGGAAAAATAGTTTCTCGGTAAAAATTTTATGACTTGTAAAAAGTATGTCATTTGAAATATCCTGCGTTAAACAATACCGAATGCCCAGGAAAGACTCATCCACAAAATATCAAATTTCTCACTGATCAGAAATAGTTTGTTAACGGAAATTTCAGAATTAACTCAGCGAAAGTATATTTATCGACGTGCTAAAACAGATTTGCGTACCATACGTTTCTTGGGTGCGAAAAAAAATAGTTCCATATATTGGGAACTGAATTAATCATAAAAGTCAAATTTCTCACTTAACAAAAATAGTTTGTCGATGAAAATTTCTGAATATATTCTCCTAAAGTATATCTATCGACGTGCCCAAACAGATTTGCATACCATACGTTCCTTGGGTGCGAAAAAAAATAGTTCCATATATTCGGACCTGAATTACTCAAAAAAAGTCAAATTTCTCATTTATCTGACACGTCGATACATATACTTTCAAAGAATATATTCTGGAATTTTCATCGACAAACTATTTTTGATAAGTGAGAAATTTGATTTTTTTTGAGTGATTCAGTTCCGAATATATTGAACTATTTTTTTTCGCACCCAAGGAACGTATGGTACGCAAATCTGTTTCAGCACGTCGATAGATATACTTCAGGAGATCATATTCTGAAATTTTTATCGACAAACTATTTTTGATAAGTGAGAAATTCGACTTTTATGAGTAATTCAATTCCGAATATACGAAACTTTTTTTTTCTCATCGATGGAAAGTATGGTACACAAATCTGTTCCAGCACGTCGATAAATATACTTCCAAAGAATATATTCTGGAATTTTCATCGACAAACTATTTTTGATAGGTGAGAAATTTGACTTTTATGAGTAATTCAGTCCTGAATATACGGAACTTTTTTTTTCGCACCGAAGGAACGTATGGTACGCAAATATGTTTTGGCACGTCGATGAATATACTTTCAAAGAATATTTTCTGAAATTTTCATTGACAAACTATTTTTGATAAATGAGAAATTTGACTTTTTTGAGTAATTCAGTTCCGAATATATGGAACTATTTTTTTTCGCACCCAAGGAACGTATGGTACGCAAATCTGTTTCAGCACGTCGATAGATATACTTTCGCTGAATTAATTCTGAAATTTTTGTTAACAAACTATTTTTGATCAGTGAGAAATTTGATATTTTGTGGATGAGTCTTTCTTGAGCATTCGGTATTATTTAACGCAGGATATTTCAAATGACATACTCTTTACAAGTCATAAAATTTTTACCGAGAAACTATTTTTCCAGTTCTCATTCGCTACCTGTTTCGGTACAAATTATTTTTTCCTGAATAATATTTTACTCTTATTTTACATTTTTTTCGGCATTACTGCTTGTATACGGACAGTTGGCTGATCTAATGAGTTTATGTAGAATGCTCACTCATTTATTCGACATGTTTCAATAATATATCATGTTTTTGAAATTATAAAATCAAAATACAGGTAAAATTATTAATATTTGCAATCTGGCAACACTGTTCGCAAATCTCATTCTAAACCCTGTTCGATTGTCCTTCGTCATAAACTGTGGATGAAAAGTTGTGGGTAACTTCACACTAATTGCTTTTTCATTGTTTGATCTAGGTTATTTCGGGAGTAGGAAGCTTGCCACGGATATATAATAGATTTTCATGCGCTCGAAGATTTTGAATATGTTGCAAAGTAACATGGAACAAACAATTGTAGAAATTAATTTTTCAATTTGAGGCATTTGTATAAAAGCATGTCTTCAAACACGTTTTTTTTTATCAATCAGTATCAAACTTGGAGAGAAACAGTGACGTACGAAGATTTTTATCATCAATATCGGTCAGACAACCCTCTGCGATGCCACTGGAATTAAAAATCCAAATCCGATTTCATGAAGAGAAATTATTGATAAAAGAACGATATTATTAAAATTTTGACACCTCGTTACTTAGAAAAGAAGCAAGTTAGGATACACGTTCATATGGATTTTTTATGAAATGTCAGCATTCAAGATACAATCTCTATTGTTGTTTTTTATTATATTGTGAGTACGAAACAAGTATTCAACACTCACAGCTTCTCTCCTATCGATTATAATCAATAATGGATATCATATTGAATGATTCATATTTCAGGTGGACGTGCCAAAAATCTTCAGAAAGCTCGTGTGAATATTATCGAGACGAATCAATGCAGAACATGGTACCATTCCCAAGGAAAGAAAACTAAAATACACGACAGCCACATATGTGCTGGATATGAACAAGGAGGAATAGATGCCTGTTGGGTAATAATGGCTATCACAATTCATTCCATGAACAAATAATAATGAATTTTGCTCAGGCTAACATTTTTTTGGTATTTTCACCTTTAACAATCTGAAAAAATTAAAATTGTGATAGAGACATTCACACGAGTGTAGAAAAAGACAAACTTTCTAGTTAACCCCAATGAGTTGCTGTGTAATTCAAAGTATTTTTCATAAGCAAAAAGGTTCTATTCATCAGTAACTTGTCGTATTTGTTTGTTTTGCCAGTCAAATGAAAGCTGAGAAATTGTACAGCTACTTATCTTAACGTTTCGGAAGCTAAAACCTGCCCCCGTCTTCAAAATCTAATGTGAAGTGTGGCTTTTTTCTTTGGTTGGCTTAATTTTTAAATATTCTCGACAAATTTCTTACGAATGTAGTAGTGAAATTTTCTGACTAATCAAATAAAAAAAAATCCATTTGTTGGAAATAATATTTCAGCTACGTCGCGTCGTTTCGATTTTTGGCATCCAATTTCGTTTTTGGCTGATAACTGACCTATTTCTGACATTTATGATTTATAAATTTCTTGGGCGTTCTTCCTCTCCTCTTTCTCCTTCAGTTTTTCCAGTTCAAAACACCGAACCTCTTTTCCCGCATGTTTATTATATTGCGGATCTATACACTACTCCGAAAATGGGTTGTTGTTAAACATGTAAATACCGTCTTTGAATTTTATTTCAAAGCAGTGTACTTCTCTATGGCTAATTTCAACTTCTGATTACATGATGTTATTATGCATTGCTGTTTCCGATTTCTGAAAATGGACATTTCAGATTCATTATCTGCGTTTGGTGGCTTTATTTTCGTGACACCGATAGTTTCATTGATTTTCTTGAGAATGATTCCATTTTGAAGTGAATGAATTTCTACTACTTTCAGAAATTTCAACCGCTCTAACAAATTGAAAACTGTTTAACTGACTATTCAGGATATTCACACGGAAGGATATTTCACAACTTCTTTTTACTGCTGTCTCTGACAATGAAAATAGTTCAGTATATTTCAAATGCCATTGTGTCGATTGCATGAAATCCAGCGTCTACCAAACATACATCAGATTATCCTAGGAAACTTTATGAACTTACAGCCTTTCCTTTTACTGTTTATTGACACTGAGTGCGTTATTATTTTTGATCTGGTATAATGCATCCATTTGGAAATAGTTTCTTCTTTGTGTGACTGCTATGAGTTGAAATATTTTGATGAACTTCTGATAAAAAGTGTTTTGAATATCATGAGCTTTTCCTGCTTGAGAGGTACTTTTCTGACTTGTCTAGATCTTCCAAAACGCTATAGTCCTACGGGGTTTTTGAATTTTCATTCTTATATTTTTGTGACACCCATCCCAAAATATCATTCCATGTATTAGTAGAGATCCTTTGTAGTATTCCAGTGCCTCACATTGATAGTGCACTGCTCCTATCTAATTCTCGTTATTTTAAGTCATTCATTGCTAATTACGATTTCTTCCTAAAGGCTTTCCCGCGTGTAATCCCAAATCTCTTTTCCAGTAGTCTTCATGTTTTTCATCAACTCTTCTGTAATCAAATCAGATCGTGGACAGATATCATGGACTTTGATACTCCTACAGCTGGTTCACGGCTCATGAGTAGATGGTTCGTGTTAGAAACATTCATTAGCTTCTTCGTCACCTGAATTGGTTGAGTAAGCTGGCATCCATTATAGAATCAGTCCAGTTCTGTCAGCCGATTTTTTCAGTTCTGCAGAGCATTTCCAGATCAGTCTTTATGTTAGTCATGTGTTCATTAGCTGTTGTCCCTCTACGGTTTCAACTCTCATAAGTCGCTGTAGAAATCAATCGACCAGACGTCTAGCTCGAACCATCGTTTCATATAGTGAAACCAAGCGTATCCAATCAGGTACCATGTCACATTATGAATCCCCCCATTCCGATGAGGCATTAAATTAATATTTTTTGTGGAGGCAGTTACTTATAACTTGAATGGCGATTTCGATAGGTTACTAAAAAAAATTGAAATCTGATAGACATACAAGTTCTTGTTACATCAAGGAATGATTTTTCAGTCAGTCTGTTCATATCTGTTTAAAATCTGTTTTCCGTTAATCAGCTGTCACCCTCATATGAACGATAACTCTCAGAAGTTGAGAAACTTGTGCGAGCTAAGGACTAACGAGGTCTTACCTTTTTACGTGTGATTCCTAACACGTTCAGAATATTGACAAACATCTGCTGGTTTTTTCTAACACTCATCACAACTCTTTGAAGTGGTTACATTATATTACTATTTTTCTTTTCTAGGCCGATAGTGGTGGTCCGCTCATGGTGAATACTAACCAGCAAACAAACCAGATGATGGTAGTTGGAGTAGTTTCCACAGGAATCGGTTGCGCTCGACCTTACTTGCCAGGGTTGTACACAAGAGTGTCAGACTACATTCCATGGATTAGAGAAGTTATTGGAAACTGATCAGCGGAACAGGAATATGTGTGGATATCTTGTCAATTTATTTATTTATTTATTTATTGTTATGTTTTCAAATGTAAATTTTATTCTATAAGTACCTACATTAGGTACGATAAAAACCTCAGTTCAATGATATTCATTCAGTTGATTGTTTCAGTTCATTTAAGAATACAATAAATTTGAAAAAAAAATTCGAAGGAAATGAAATACTCTTTTCACGTATATCTATCTGTAGATACTCAAGTACCTCTTATAATTTTAGCGTATTCTGTCGTAATCATTTGTGAAATATTTCATGGAACCTAAGTTTTATCTAGAATCCTCTCTTTTTCTGTTGATGCTGCACGTTATTCAATTCGCACGTACAAAAGGACAGGAGACGTTCACATCTATGATACCTTCTCTATGAATATAAGACTGAGGAGTCTGGAAGGTGAAGGTCGCCAGATATTTCAGAGATTTCAATGGCGATACCTGAGAAACCTCAGGCACACTACTGAATAAAGTCCCCATTTCACTGGCCCTCACAACGCGGAAGGGATTTCAGAAAGTAACTCTGATCCCAGTGTCACAGAAGGATTTTTGTGAATTAATCACTCTGGTTGTAAAAAAATACATTCGAATATATTCCAATTAGTTTCACCACCATCAGTTTTATAGTTTGAAACATCTTGGGAAATAATATTGACTTGGCAAAATAAAATTATCCAGTTAACTAGTTTAGTGATCCAATATTTTTTTCTGAAAAAGGGGTTGGTTGGGTAACAGGATCAACTTTTTCTTAAAAAAACTATTGTATTCTTGCTGACGTTTTGAATTTGATTAAATTCTTCTTCAGGGCTCTGTAAGAATGAATATTCATGAATATACCTTCCACAAAACATATACGATTATAATCTTTTCAGTTTCACAAGAAATAACGAGTTCTTAATTAAATTACTCACCGAAAAGTAGTTTTTTTGTGTGGATGATATTACTATTTTAAAAACCATCAGACATATTAGATACATATTTGGAAAATAAAAATAAACAACACTGTAACAACAAATTTACGAAACAACACCAACACAAAACGACATTAAACAAACGAATGGTTTTATCTGTGATTCTGATAAGGTGGTGTCAGTTTTTCAATCAATGGATAGTGTTAACACTATCGCATTTGAGGATATGTATATTTCACTCAGAAGTCTTTCGGATAAATATGGTTGAACATCCAGAATAGTTGGATGATCAAAATCAAAAATGTGTCCATATTCTTTTTCATGTTCAACAAGAGCTGTGGCGTTTTTTATATTCAGCCACTTCTATTCCTTCTGTACTGAGTAGCACTCCGAATTTATCAGACACATTTTCTACAAATGGAATTTTGTGATTTTTGGGTTTCACCCCTGTATTTTGGGAGGAGAAACTTCTTTAATTATTTTTCCAATAAGGGCTCTAGGAAAATCATTTTTCATTAGATGATCCTAATTAATTGGACATTTTTATTATGGAATTCAGAATTGAAAATGGCAATTGCTCTGGAATTCAAATTTCTTTTAATGTTGATTTTACTTTGAAAATTATGTTTCGAAAAATTATTCAAAAATCTCTCAGAAAAAGTTGGTTTATGATACCAGTCTACCTTTAAAATTCGGTTTGCATCTTCCATTTCTAGAGTAAATTTTAGTTTTGAAAAGTGTCTAATATTTCAGTTTGTTTATTTTTTGGAATGGAAGTAACAATATTGTCAACATATCTTTTGAAAAAAGGTAATGAAAATGACAACTTCTTAATGCATATATCAGCCATGACCAAGGCTGCACAAATGAGTGACATACAATTACTCATTCCCAACCCAAAAATTTGTTTGTAAAAAGATCCATTATAACAAAAATAATTGGAATCTATACAGAATTCAAAAACTTCCATGAAAACATCTAAGGGTAAAGTGGTAAAGTTTGAAATGATTCACATTTTCTTCTAATTATACTAATCAATTATCCGTTCACATGATTATTGGGAAGTCGATTTTTGTTCCTGGTATCAACTATAATATTCGATTTTTTTTATCAGGCAACATTGACTGCTAGGGTCGTTAGCTGCCTTTTTTCAGCTGGAAACGTTGATCCTCAGTTATATTTTTTGGTAGAGGTTACTTTGTTATATAAAATTAAAGTTATTTTTGATTTGGGCCACATCATTCAGTAAGCATTCTTGTAACGACTTGGGCATATTCAGTGTCTGTCTAAGTTGTTCGTAAACTTGACATTCGATTAGGATGTGATTGGCCGTTCCCATTCTATTGCAGATCTTGCATTCTTCTGGTCTATCACCCCGTAATAGGTATGATGGAGTGAGATGGGTATGTCCTATTTTCAAGCAGTTTGGGATCACTTCTTCACGTCGTGTCAACTTGCATAGAGTTCGTTTTGTCTACTTTGGGTTTGACAGCTTTGAGTTCTCCATTATTACTATTCTGATTCTGATTGCCAGTTATGTTTAATCCTGATGTCTACTGTCCTTCGGAGGTTTCGGTTGTAGCTGCTGCTTGACGATCTGCGTTATCAGCTGCCTCATTCCCAGGGATTCCCGCATGTGTCGCTGACCAAATAAAGTATATATTTTTTCCGTTTTCTGTTAACTAGTTGGTCGATACGATTATGTGTTCAACAAAAGGATCTCCTGAAAAAATATTCTCCATAGCCTGGAGGGATGAGTCTGTGCATATTATGATGCTATTTTGTTCCACTGATTCAAAGCTTGCCAGATGGCATATGATTCATCTGTGAATATATTTGAAAATATTGAGAAATATTAATTGAGTTATAACTTTCCACTCCGGATATGATTTTCACTCAAGTTGTTAAAAGACACTCATTATGACAAAATAGATTAGACAAAGCGGTAAATTGAATAATCATTACTGTAAATGAAGAAATATATGGAAAAACAGAAAATTTAATCGACAGTAGCAGTATGAAATAATGATGTACTTCAAATCGTAGTTTCCTTAGTTTTCCAGAAGTCCTGCCTCTTTTACCATACTATGAAAGACACCATTTTCATTCTCCAACAAAACATCTGGCGAATCGAATTCTATCACCATTCCTTCATCTACAACCATGATCTGCAAGAAATATTCAGAATTGTATTTTTTGAATCTCTCAATCCTTGAAGCTAAAGTTATAGAGAAATTGAGTGATTCAATGATTCAATCTGCCGTGCTGATCAACAAAATTCTATCTACATTTTTCATCATTCTGAGCATGGATGATTTCAATGGAAATACATTTTTTGTATACTAACAGTTGAAGTGATATGGGTTTTTCATCTCGAATAATCATCGTGTAAATCATAAATACTCAAATATGTTTAGGATGATTTATCACAAAATGTAGATACAACTTTATTGATTAGCATAGCAAGATTAATCTGTTTGAAGGTGGTTGACAATGTTTCGTGGTGCAGAAGTTCGGACTTCCATTGTCTAATATGATATAAATTGATTTGAAATCCCTGAAAGAATCTGTAAACAAATTAAAAAGATTAGCTGTAAAATAACAATTATATTAAGCAAAAAAACTGAAATTACAATGACAATAAAATACAAGCAACAACCAAAAAATAAAAATAAAAAATTGAACTATTAACACAAGATGAAAATCAAAAAATATAAACAAGAATTGAAAAATAAAAAATTAAAAGAGATCTGACTATTTATAGGTAATTTGAGTGCTTTCACCTATCCCTCCTTCCCTCTCTCCGCTTCATCGGTTTTAGCGGAAACTGACCGTATGGCGGGAGTTGGTCGTGTTTCGCTTGATTAGAGGTTTCCATGTGTTGCGTATCTCTACGCTAGCTTGGCTAAATGCGTAGTTGGAAAACATATATGCGGCTTCTTTGACTTTTCTCCTGAACCAGTCTTCCTCCTTGTGTATGATTTCAGCTTGACCACACTTGATGTTATGTGGAAGAGTCCAAACATTCTCTGCTATTCCCGATTTGCTGGTTTCTCCTCGGTGTGTGTGTTTTTTGTGTTTGGCAATCCGAATTTTCAATGGCCTCTTTCACCGATGTATGCTTCTCCGCACTCGCAGGGTATCCGGTAAATGCAATTCCTGAAATCGCAGTCCACGTTTGATGGCCTGGTTTTCGTGAGGTTGCTACGGATAGTATTCCCAGAATCTGGAGCAGGTTCTGATGTTATACTTGGACCAATCCTTCTTATCCTTACCGACAATCCTCTGATGTAGGGAAGTACAACTATTGGTTTTGGCGGCTTCTCTTTCTTGTGGAAGAGAAGCCGCCTTGCTGTCTTCTAGCTAAAGCCTGTTTCACCATTACCATGGAGTAGCCATTCCGTTGAAGGTCATTTTTAATGATACCCAGTTCCTTCTCGAGACCTTCCTTTGTGTTACAGAGTCCAAGAGCACGGTCTAGTAGAGTCTTAATGATTCCTCTCTTGGTCGATTGATGGTGGTTGGATACCGTCCTGTGTGAGTGGGTTTTCGATATACAGATGTTTCCCATTTAGTGTCGGTTCTCTTCACCAATACGTCTAAGAATGGCAATTCGTTGTAGACTTCCTTCTGCATTATGAAAGTGCTGGAAGGACTTATGTTGTTGATGTGCTTCAGGAAGGTGTCTAGTACTTCATCCCCATGGTATCAATTCATATCATATTAGACAAAGGAAGTCCGAAATAATGAGATGCATGAATGATCTGTTTACGTAAATATATAGTTTCTGGATACATGACGAACGTAAATAATCCATTTTTTTTAGGCAATATACAATATTTACTTGAGAAGGTATTATTTTCAGTACTTTTTCATGAGCAAAAACAACAGTGTTGCATCATTCGTCAACGAGGGGCTATTCTATGCTGCAGTCTTTTTGCAGACCTCAAAAGTATCACGAGGCTCCTTTGTATTACGACCAATCGGACAGTTTTCATTGATACCAGTGTGGAAGAGCATTTCAGAATATAATTATCGAAACTGAAAATACCTGCCAACCTATCAGTTTGTGGATGTGGATGTGGATGAATGACACTGAGTATATCAGCTGTCTCTACGGAATATTCGAAATACTGGGCGCCCTCTCGTCGTAGCATCGCCTTGTCACGATAATGCGGGTCTCTGCCATGATTGACCTTCTTTCTCTAGCTACTCGTGGGACTTTTACGGACAGAGTAAACATAAAAATTCTTTCCGACGCTGAGTTTACAGAGGTGATGGATGTCGAGCTTATGGCTGCAAATGACCTCCCTGTAAATTTAGATCAGGAGCGAGTCTACAGAGGAGGTAGATGTCGAGCTTACGACTACAACTGACCTCCCTGTAAATTTAGATCAATTCAATAACTGAACCTGAAAGAAAGGTTTGGTGGTGCAGCCAGGAAACGACTGAGTTGTCTCCTCGAGAGCGAAGTACTTCATAAAACAGCCTTGCACCAAATTCTTGAGCGACGTACGCAAAATCTGTCTCAGGTGGAGAAACAAACCCCCCATGAGCAGGTTACCAAACGTTTGTGCTCAAGTGATGATTCACCAAAACCAGATGCGAAAAAGCCCTACACGGTTGAATATAAGGCATCGTCAGGTCTAGTTGACGTGCAAAAACCCTCATATGGGAAGGTTGTCGTGGGTATCAAGGTAGGAGTCTTGCACCTTGACTATCCGACTACTTCATTAACGATGAAACAACTAAGCATATACTTTGTTTCTGCCCCGCTGGGGACCGAATAAAGTCTTTAGAGTCCGGCAGAACCGTACTCTCACCATCTGACCTGAAAGACCACTCACCATACAAACTCATCGGCTTCGTTAAGAAGCTGGGTTCATTTGGTCCAGTGTGAATAGGTGTGAACCACAATGAACCCTTGCCAGTTGTGGTGAAGGTTCGAATAAACCCACTCACTTTGGACCTAACCTAACCTATCAGTTTGTATCGTAACACATACTCACCCGATCTGAATCCATTACAGTATTCAACCTGTGGGCAATACTCAAAATGGTGCAGTCAGCAAATTCTCTCCTGATCGCGGCTTGAACATTTCGACACGTCTCTGAATCCACACTGGCAGTCGCTTCATCTAAAACGATGATTTTATTTTTCCTGATCAGGGCTCTCGCTAGACATATGAGCTGCTTTTGACCAAAACTGTAGTTGAGACCGTTCTCTGTGATTCTCTCACCCAAATTTTTGACGAAGTGAGTGGCACCCACTGCGTTCAGAGCTTTCCAGATGGACTCGTCGGAATGTTCTTCAGCAGGATCTATGTTTGAACGCAGGACACCTGAAAATATTGGAAAAAACTTCAAGAACAGAGAGATTACAAGCTAATAGAGCACAGCAAATATGCCAGATATCAGAAACTGGGAATATGTACCAAAAGAATATAATAAATTGAAGATATTCTCTTTTACTTGGTTTAGAAGATACCGAAGGGTATATCAAAGAATGTAAACTTTTCCGAATCAAGACAATCGAAAAACTCTTCCAACACTCTTGTTAATAAATTAATATAACGGAGTCCGTTCAAAGAACCATAGAAAAATAGACCAATAAAATTCTGCCTCTAAATAGACCACACCAAACATCAATACTAAATCGTCTTTGCCGATTGTGGGGATGGACTAGAAATAGATTATGTCCACTGCTTGTAAATGTGAAAACATAATGAGATCTAATATCAATCAAAATGGATATATTTCATTACTCACCTGAGAATAAAATTGGATCCTGTGGTATTATAGAAATGTTTGACCTCAAGAACTCCAAAGACAGTGTTTTGATATCCACACCATCTACAACAATACTGCCCTCTGTCTGATACAGTCTGAACAAACTTGAAATAATCGAAGACTTTCCCGCCCCCGTTCTACCAACAATGCCAATTCTCTCTTTGGGCTGGACAACGAAACTCATAGACTTCAAGACATGTTGATTCGTTAGGCTGTAGGTGAGTGACAGGTCCCGATACTCAATTGAACCTTCCCTCGGCCAGTTTTCTTTAATATTTCCACCATCTAAAGATTCCCTTGCTATGTCTGTGTATTCAAGAATTCTCTCTGTGGCTGTCATATTGTTTTCAAGATCAGCGTATTTTCTCAGTGACCACTGAATAAGTGATGCCATTCCAAATGCTAGGTTAATCGCCATTCCAACATCTCCGGCCTTTGTACCTGTAGAAGTCGAAATATAAGAATCACCATATTCATGAATTCAAACACACCATCAGTTGCAAAGAGGTAATTATTTTTTTTTAAATTAGGTGGATAATTTGATCAAACGTCACACATTAACGCTCTCAATTTCGTAATTGAACATTTTTGGAATTGGTTGTCAATCGTGTAGACCAGATAATTGTGGCAACAAAATTCTGGCAGAGGTGAAAGAAATGCTGAGATACTTCGATTTTTCTCTTTGCATGACTATTGACTGGCCTATCTACTGTTCTGAAAGAGTTATGAAATACCATTCACAACCTCATTTGAATGTTTGAAAAGGGGCCCGTTGGGAGAAAAGTCAATACACTGAAACAGCTGCAAACTTAGAATAAATTGATGCAGATAACTTCAGAATCAGACAGTTAGGGATACACTGTTTGCCAATTTCAATTCTAGAACCTCCTGGTCGCTAAATAAAGCTGTTGATCAAAACTTCACATGGTTCAATTGCAACAACAGAAATAGAAAAAGAAAATCTACTAGCTGAACAATTTGTAACCGCCCCACAATCGATTTTGTAGAAAAGGGTCGGTCGGTAGCCAAGGGTGCTTTGTGGGTGCTTTGTCCACTCACTGGAATTGACCGCCGTGTTGGTCGGTGGTGAAAAAACGTTTCCTACAAGTGGCATCTCGATGAACATCTCTCGTATTATTCAACCATCAACGATGGTGTTTCCCAGGAATCCATATTGACTCCAATCCTCTTCTCATTGTTTATCAAGAACGCATTCAGAAAACCAAAAAAATCAATATTTTGTTTTACTGACGACAGCACACTTGTGTCGTCATTCTATTTGGATTCCAGGACATCGGTTGCGGATGCACATCTTTACCGGCAGCAGGGGGTTGCATCTTAATGAGGATCTCGAAGTCATTTCGAGTTGCGGTGAAAGTAACCAAGTTTAGTTCAATGCTACAAAAATCCAGGCATCGGTTTTCTCCAAAAAGATAAATGTCCCAAACTGGATATAATAATGTCAGGACAGACAATTCCGCTTCCGATTGTGGGGGGTTAAAATGGACACCAATATGTCTTGGCACAATCATGTTGCTGAAATTGTGAAGGCTGCTTTCCAAAAGCTTGGAACACTGTTCCGAACCAGAATACTGTACACACCTAGGCAATTTTTGATGCTTTATAAAACTCAGATCAGACCTACTTTGAAGTATTTTTCTCATGTATGGAGTTTCGCAACTAAGCTACTGTAGCTGTACTGTAGCCCTCTAGCTACTGTATTCCATTCAGAAAAGAGCCATCCGCCTGATTCGAAACACGAATATCACTTGCAACTTTGATAGTCTGGAACATCGAAGAAAGGTTGGAGATTTGTCTCTCTTACTTGGGAAGTGTTCAAATTACTTGGCATACTTTATTTCACCAAGAGCGGTACATATCACAATTACGCGACAAAGTGTGACTGCTCATCGTTTTGAGGTTCAACTCAATACACCTCAAACTTCACTATTCATGGAATCTTCCACTTGGAGAACCGCGTTTTTGTTGATGTATCCTCCTGAGAATGTTTTTCTAAATGGATTCAATCTCCAGCGATTCAAATCAAATGTGAATCGCTACTTTCCTCAGGCACCGCTCTCAAAGCGCCTCAGTGACTTTTCTAGGGTGCTTGTGTTTTGTCCTTGAAACATACTGAGTCGTCAAAGAAAAGTTTCTGACACACGTTACGTCATTTTGCAGGTCACAGAGCTTCTGCTTGGACCATCAACTCCAGAGAGACCTTTGGTCATATATCAAAGTGGTAAGAAACTCTTCACCAGTACGATTTCAAGATAGTACACCTTAGTGGTCAAACGCATAACAACGTGAACCCAGAAGACCAAGTTTCTACTAGTCATGCAAACGTTGCCAAATTCTGTTAAGGAAGGAAGTCACTCAATATAATTCACGTCAGATGGAAGATAGTGATTCAAAGCAGGTTGGAACGTGTCTTACCAAATGCATTGGACCTGTTGGCAACAAGTCTCCGAATATAGTGCAACTGCCAAGACTTATTGGACTCATTAGAATTCTACAGTATTAAGTAATGCCCAGTTTTAGATAAAGAGTGAAATTGAACTGGAATAACTGAAGGATCAACTATCGTCATGATGATTCAAAGGAAGGTATAAACATTATCACTTGTTTTTTTTTTCGTAGAGGTATTAGGTACCTATTAATAAAGCAACGTTTCTGTGCAAGAACAAGAGAACAACTTAGCTTTTGTTATTGAATCTTCTGAATCTGTTTGAGCACGTGGAGCATCATCAGGTTCAGATTTCATGCATCTAACATTCCCTCTATAAGGAAATTTTCTGCTGCGAAACGCCATTCGCTGTAATTTCCGCGTCCTTTCAAGTTTGGTACACTAATGAGATAGTTCGAACTGGACGCCATTACTGATGCCAGACGACACACCAATGCCTAATGCCTATGCACCAATAGCTATTTTGTGATGTATTCGTTTGGTTTGGGTGCTCAAAAATGTACACACAAAACTTCAGAACGAAATATTGAAAATTTACTTTCATTTCGCTCGAAACGTGCTTTACGGCACAAGTAGTTATTTCCCGGCCGGCGTCTGACAGATTCTTCTGTGGAGAGAGATTATGGAAAGTTCTAAAATTCCATTACAGAATATTTATTTCTTGATACTGATGTATCTCTCCTCGATTCAGTCATCAGACTTATTTTAATTTATTACAGTGAACTATTCGCTAAACTATACGCTGAACTTGTTTTTTTTTTCAGTTTTAGTATGGAGGCATTTGACTTTGTTCGTTCCTCTTTCACTAATAGAAAGCAATGTGTTGTGATAAAGGGTAGTCAGTCTGATTATATGAGTGACGTCATGGTGCACAGCAAGGTTCAATTCTCGCCCCGCTACTCTTCTTCATCTACACATCTGACTTCTCCAATGTTCTGAAAAACGTCTGTTACAATTCAAAACTTACCTGTGCTGAAAAAAGCAAATTTGATTATCACAAAAATCGGGAATATGGAGCTGATCAACGATGCATATAGACCTAACGCTCTCATCATTGAATTCATCGAATAATTAGCCGATGTGAAATGATCCTGATGTTTATCAAATTCTTCCGTCAGGATTGACTGGTTTCCGAAAGCTCGTACTGTAGTGATACCATCAAGCGTGGCATTTAGGTGACCAATCATGGGACTCCTTGCTGAAAGAGATATACATTTAAAAAACCGTACACAGAATGAACCATGGCTGGATATGTTGTTCATACTGTTTTCAACTAAAAAACTGTTGTATAGATTTCCATTGATTTTTTATTTGTTGGATATGTCTTCACTCGAAATATGAGAACAACTATTGGAACATTGGAAAAGTTAGGAAAGAATTGGTAGATTGACCAAATTGATGACATTCTTGTAAGAAAATAAATATTTCGGAATAAACGAAATGAATTTCAAAATATTAGTCTCTTCCAACTACCTACACAGTAGGGTGTGGTAAACGTCTGTCAAAAAACAACAACTACTACAGTGAGTGAACTCATACCTGTTAATTTGAATTTTGAAGCGATTCACCCTATATCACCATCACCATTATCATTGAATTATTATATGTGAGACAATACAAGAGTTTTGATCCACAACATACATTTGTATGTTTGCATAAAATATTCGAGCATGAACTAAAATCGGCCCTTTGCCAAAACGAGTAATTTGAATCCCAAATCTCAGTACCTTGGCTCACATACAATATTAAGAAAATGATATCAAGTAGAAAAAAGACATTTAATGAATATGAAAAGTCTCGCTCCTTGCTAGTCTAGACATATTACAGAGAACTGAAAAATTACATTACGGGTGCGAGAAACTTCGCTATTTCGATTTCTCTGCCAATGCTACGTGTTTAACTGAAGACTATCTGCGTAACCGTAGTCAACGAGTAATTATAGACAAAAATTTATCAAGTGCCTCACTTGTGTCAAAAGGTGTACCACAAGGAATCATTTTCTGGCCACTATTATTCGAAATATATATTTCTGACTTTTATAAATCGATAAATGAAAGTAAGATATATCACTATGCAGATTTGACATTTCTTCAGCAAATATGCTCAAACCTAATGCAAAAAAGTCTGTAGTCTAGCTTTTGGACCCAGAAAAGTGGGAGAACTAGAACTTGTGAATTTGGAAATATGCATCGATAGCAATAAATCAGCATTACTTTGGGAAAATAGGAATCTAGGACTATACTTCGATTCTGATCTGAGATTCACGAGACATGTTAACTATCTGTGCCAAAAAACCTATTCAAAATTCATGTTTGAGACTTTTTTATGCAATTTGAAAATATCACCACATCTCATCGATTATGAAACACTCTGGTTGGTTCAGACTAGATAGCCCCAGAACTCTGCACTTTTCAACTAACACGCATAAGATTCTCATTTCCATTAAACCAGAATATCTCTTTCGAAAGCTGACAACTTTTTCCAGTGTAAGTAGATCAAAGACTCGAAAGTAAATCATTAATTATACCTAGATATCGTTCTGCCATTTTCACCCGCAGCTTTGCATTTAATTCTCCTGAATTATATATATTAAATTACCTAGTGATTGTAGATCGTACTCTCTAATTTAAAAAAAGGTTGAAGATTTACTATAAAAAAGCAGAGATAAACGGAATCCAAATATAACAAGACATGGCATTGTACTTTCTGAAATCACGATATAGAAGTGAGGTATATATTTTCATCTGTTTATGATATACTTATTTTTCTTGGCGTTTCTCCACCTTTTTATTCTGATAGTTTTTTGTTAGTGGTTGAGTTAAAAAACAGATTTTGCTGATACTTCGTCAATTCATGACTCATGGTTATTCTTTTATAGTATTTCCAATACCAATTGGAACAGCACAGAGAAGGAATTCCCGCCTCGACATAGGCGTCGGCATATTATTTTTCAGTGGTAGTTTTTCAGTTACTTATTCTTACAATCATAGCAATTGATCACCCCATGAAAAAGTTATCTCAACTGAATTTTTCCACCATGTGTAATTATGAAAAACTTCGAAATTTAAGGTAGTAAGGTAGTTCTCGTCAAACATATATTTACAAAATAATAGAGGCCAAAAAAATTGCTGGAAAAATCAAAATTCTTCTTGGCTATAATCGGATGAGGTGGAATCATCATCGGGTTGAATAACGATCGGATTTATGGAACTTCACACATAATATTTGTTCTCTTCTTTTATAACGTGGGCCACACAGTTCTTCCACACATCACTATTACCTACTTCATTCACTACTCGCCTTATATTGTCAAGCACTACAGCATTCAAAGTCGGTGACTGATTACATTTCCGCAGGCTTTCTTTCATTGTGGCCCAAACCATTCCAATTGGATTGAACACACAATAGTATGGAGGCAAACGTAAGAGAATATGACCACGTGTTTCACACATCGAATCAATAATATACTCTTTTTTGAAATTACGTTGTTTTATGGTCGCCAGTGATACCTTTTTCGTTGGAATCTTTTCGGGTAATTCCATGTCATGATTTCGCATGAAATCAACAATATCTGCTTTTTTTGTGTTATTGTTTGGTATTTTAGTCAATAACCGAGAATGATACGAAGCGTTATCCATAACAGTAACCGAGTTAGGAGGAATATTTGGGAGAAGCTGCTCACTGAACCAGGTTTCGAATAAAGCCGCAGTCATATCTTCGTGGTAATCAGCTGACCCGACATGCAAAATTATAACACGTTTTCCCCTTGAAGAAGGTGTGTTCGAAGCACAATACTTGGTTTCGTCTACTCAGCCATATTTGATAACATCATTGACGTCAAACCAAGTTTCGTCGAGGTAGAGTATATGTCTGCTGGATTCTCGGTAGCTTTTCATTTCCCTCAAATATTCTTGTCAGAGTTGAACAATGCGTGTCGATTCCATTATGACTATCCGATTGTTCAATTTTTTATATTTGAAACCACAAGACAATAAGACACCGCGTAGAGTTTCTAAAGATTTGTAATTGTAATCGGGATAGTCGAGTAATTTATACCAAATCATTTCCAAGGTTGGTACTTCATTTTTTTGGTATATACCATAAATTGTTCGCCGAATCACATCTTTTGTAGCACCATCAACGTTTGCGAATGTTTTATTCCTTTGTTTTCGTTTCATTGCATGGTCAATGACATCCCCTATTTTGATGACTCGAAGAACTGTTGAACAAGATAGTTTCGTTAACTCGCATATTCTATTCACAATAGCATTCTGTGACGTTTGACAGTTTTCCTTCTTCAAGCATTCATGAATATTTTAAATTACTCGCTGAACTTGAACATGTAAGTCCTCATTTTCAAATTCCGGATCCCTGTCGATTGACACAGATTCCGCACACATAATGTTATCATTTGTTTGTCATGTAATGTTATCATTTGTCAAAAGCTCTCCACAGAGAGCCATATTGATGAAAGTACCCAAAAGCACTAGGATTTTCAGAAAAATCGGTTCAAACGATGAGATTGGAACCTTTGGTGTAAAAGTTGAAAACTTTTTCTAGAGATCAATTACCCTAACACCAAACTAATATTTTTGTACTCGACGCGCGTTTCGCTAACAAGGTTAGCATCTTCAGGAGAAGCAAATTCATACTGAATCTAAAGACAAGGGTTAACTGTTTATATACCCAAAGTTTTTTGGTCCGATGTGGACTTTGTAGGTTAAATGATGATTATCCTAATTGATTGTTCAGTAATTAACTAGTGGAACCACTACCTGCAAATTAATTTGTCCGCTTTTTAATCTATTGTTGACAAATTAATTTGCAGGTAGTGGTTACACTAGTTGATTACCGAAAAATCAATTAGGATAATCATTATTCAACAAACAGTGTCCACATGGGACCAAAAAACTTTAGGTATATAAACAGCTAACCCTTGTCATTAGATTCAGTATTAATTTGCTTCTCCTGAAGATGCTAACGTTGTTAACGAAACGCGTGTCGAGTGCAAAAGTATCAGTTTGGTGTTAGGGTAGTTGATGTCTAGAAAAAAATTTCAAAAATCAGTTTGCAAAACTACTCACTACCTCACCTAACCCCACGGCACTGATAAAGAAATATTGTGAAACGGACAAAAAATCAGTATTCAGCCAGTCCAACTAGCCAAGCCTTTATTCCTCAGCTACATTTGATAGCACGTCTACTAACTATCTGGGCGACTAGGGGCAACAGGCAAGACATGTTTATGACTGTACTTTTATTTTTATTGCCGTTCCAATTGGGAATGAATAGACTTTACTAGTGTGTAAGTTTCTCTTTGTAGATTTGTTTTTGTTCATGAAGTTGATGATTAAAGCCGATTTATTATTATTATTTTCATTAAATCCAAAGATTCATCCAAATTCAGCAAACCCGTACCCCACATCTCAAAGTAAACGATGAACAGACGGACCACCCAGAAGCTTTCTACCTCATATTCATGGAGTTACCGACAAAGTGAGCGAATTTCTGAAGAGGCACGACATAAGAACAGTACTCTAACAATCAAATTTTCACCTTTCTACGAATACCATGTTCCACTTGCTCCACCACACCATCTCACTGTTTAGGATGGGCTCATATTGAATTGCAATTGTGAAGAATATAAGTTTGTATGTAAAATTAACTCACTTGAAGAATCTAATCTCTTGATGCTTCTTCCTGCCTTCAGATAATACCACTGGAATATGCTCAACACAACCAGAAGGAATCCTGCTGGTAGCAGAAAAATCCTACTAACACTTGCTGTCATTACAACTACTGCAATCATCTGAAGAGTACTCTACAAAAACAGACGAGAACAATATTTTGAGTTTTTACAATAAATACAGAAAGCATGTAGAGGGAACAATTACTATATGGAGGGAGGGGCACCCCATGCGACACGGTCCCTGTGAACCAAACTATAATTTTTTTCGGGAATTTCTTCACTTCATTATATGTATACTAGTTGTTGCCCGCGGCTTCGCCCGTGTAGAATTTAGTAGTTGTAGTACTATGTTGCTGTTCCAATGTTTTGACAGAATCAGAATCGAAGAACATAGGCGTGCGCAGCGTTATAGAACAATGCTTAAAAAATATTGTTCTACAGCGCCATCTAGTGGTGAGTTACAGAGAAATTGGTAGCTTAAAAACCTTCTTTATGAAAAATTCCTTATACATGTCAAGTTTCATCACGATCAGTTGAGCGATGTAGGAGTTTATCACTTACCAACCAACCAACCAACCAACAAACATCTATTTTTATATATTGGATTGTATATTGATGAGGGCTGCAAAGGGAATCATTTTGAAGTCTACAGGGTGGCTAAAAATAGGTGGGACATACACAAGTTGTTTTTTATGGAACATCCTGTATTTCGTTACACGTTTGAATAGGCCAGGAAAAAATAATATGATTTCATGGGCTTCTGGAGAATGTGTCGCTGAATATCGACAACGGTTCTGGTTACAATTGGATGGAGCTCCGGCACATTTCAAATTCAGTGTCAGTCAGTTTTTGAATATGTGCTTTCCGAATAAATTGATTGGTAGGGGAGGACCACAAAATTGGCCAGCGAGATCACCAGATTTGACTCGCCTCGATTTTTTCCTATGAAGAGCGACGTTGCTTTTTGGGGTCAAATGTTGAATAGTCTTTCTTAGAGAGAGTGAATCTTTATATTCAACAGGATGGTCGTCATTTTGAGCACCTACTTTGAATTAAATACATTTGTATTTCATATCTTGTTATTGTTCCAGTTGAATAATGGGAAAAAATTGTATATTTTGTTTTATGAACTACTGTTAGAATATTCTTGTAAATGATAACTTTATTTTTGTGAACAGTAGATATTTTCAATGAAGTGAAGTATAACAACTCTCAATGAGAATCCCGTGAGCAAATCAAATGAATGCCAATATTTGAAAAACTATTAAGGTTACGTATAGAGAACCCCAAAATTGAATGAGAGATTATTGAATTTTATATTTTTAAACAATACAGTGTTTTCTATTCGAAATAACAAAGTTATCTTTGTCCGAAACTATAAAAAAGTGAGAATGATCTCTGAACTTTCTGTATAATATTGAAAAATGAGTTCAATCAGATTCAATAACCCAAAACCTCTTCTATCCTTGGTGATAATTCGAAGGGATGATTAATATACATCTAGATATCAATTAGTTTCCAATTTTCATAAAAAATCAATAGCTCAAAGACGTTTATAGTTAGGTACATAGTACCTCATATGAGATCATATTATTTTTTCCTGATCTATACAAAAGTGTAACAAAATACAGGGTGTTGAGCTACCCAGACAAATTCCATAATATTGAATGTATATTTGTCGCCTTGATTGTATGCATATGTCAGCAACCGATTCAAAAATCATTTTCATTATAATATATTGTATTCCATTCATAAAAAAAGTTATATATTCAGTGAATTTTCACCCCTTCATGAAAAACATATCATGCAGGTTAGTTTTTATGTCATTTTCCATTATTTGGAAACTGATTTGGAATAAATTTCAAATGACAATATAAAAGTAAATGCGTTAATTATCAAAAATAGCAAAACAAATATTTATTTTCTAGATTGATGAAATTTGGTTTACGGTCATAAAATTTTCTAACACACAACTTTTCTGACTTTCTTCGAAATTCTGTGAAGAAATAACATTTGTTTTCGAAAAACATGTCAGTTTTGACAGATACTAACAGTAAGAGTGTTATTTTTTTGTCAAAATTCAATCACGAACCAATGCCTAAGTTCAATTTCACGTGAATCTATTTTTTGGAAAAAATCCCATATTATGGTGCCAACTTTAATGATGACACTTTACATATGTTATTGATGATATGAATAATGATGTTATCGTGAAGAGTTTTTTTATATCGTCCTACTGAGATAAACTTCCTCAATTTTTTTGAAATACATTGAAAAAAATGGTAATTTATAATTCAAAAGCCTTTTCGAACCAAGTGAAACCAAAACCAAAAAAAATCTCAACACAATTGACATGATAAAACACTCTAAGCAATGTGTCATAATGTCAAAGAATTACTAAATAAAATGAAGAAAATTTATTGCTAGCTGACTCGTACTTCGAAAGTTGACAAGCTTCGAAAAGTAGAAAAATTTCAGTTCTGTAATTTTTTTACTATAAGTGTATTTTGTTATGGAATAAAAAAAATGTATTTCAAATTTAAAGGCTGTAATGTAGCTGTGAAATGGCATATTTTGAAAGTTTTGGGTGGGGTCTGATTACTTCCCCTCTCCATCACATCACCTCGAAAAAGCTTACCCTCAATACTTCATAAATCGTCATTGGTATCACTTCATCAACTGTGCTCAGATCTTTGGAGAATCTGTTGATTATATTTCCGATATAATGGCCGTCAAAAAATGTCATAAACGAATTCAACACCGAATTGTTCAACGATTTGTGTAAGTTCTTCGACGCCCTCAGAGAGAAGAAAAAAGTCATGTACGTTCTGGAGAAAACGAGGACAAGAGCTACCACTTGGATAATGGAGAATAATCTCAGATAGTTATTGCGTGTTTCCAACGTTTCAGAATATTCTGAGGAATCCGTCAAATTGGCTTTGATGAAGCGTGTCACACTTGGTTCCATATTTACCCTGAAAAAAAAACGTTAAGCACAAATGGTATAAATTTGCTTATTGAATTTTAGCTTAGTGATTTTTTTACCGGACATTTTTTTCAGCATGGGAAGCAACTTCTGAAAAGTCGACGTCAAATTGGTTGAATTAATTAGCAATACAACAAAATTTCTAAACTTTCTGTATAATAAATCATCTTTTCTTAAAAATTTCGCTCTGATAACCAATAATTTTGAAGAGCTTTCATGTGTTCTAAAAACTTACAGCTTCAGGCCAGAATGTACTGAACTCTCCACAAAATTTGCAATTCTTAGTTGGATGGGTTGATCTATTGAAAACACTTTTGCAACATCAGAAAAAAATTACGGTCTCTCGCTAACCAAGTGAGCGTCCTTAGGAGATCATTGTGACAAAATTTCACTATTATGTTAGTGTTTTCATAAGTTAGTGACCTAACTAATATCTGTTAGTAGTACCTACTTAACTACTACAGGTTAGTATTATTAGTTATTGTTCCTATGTTAAACTGCTTCTAATTTTTCATGTATGTTAGTGATTATCCCCTACATTTTTTCTCTAATATTCATTTGTTCTTCATTTGTGATAACGTTTAGGATCAAATAAAGAAATAGGACCTTTGTCGCTATTCAAAGAACTCATTCCAAACTTCCACACATAATCAAGTTTGCGGAATACGAACCAGCCCAATAAATCGTCATCATTGTCGGAAACCACTCAGAAGACCATCTTAAGAACAGAAGCCGTCCCGCCAAGGCTCTACGGTCTTCCTAAGATACACAAAAAAAGAGTTCCGTTGAGACCCATAATAATTGCACCGGGTTTGCCTACGTATTACATGTCAAAACACCTTGCATCACTCCTCCAGCCTCATGTTGGAAGAACAACCTCGTACGTCAAGGATTCAACAGACTTCGTGGGAAAAATCAAGAATATAACCTTGGAGCCGAGTGATATTCTGGTCAGTTTTGACGTTGTGTCCTTGTTCACCAATGTTCCGCGCTGTTAGATTCTTCGAGAGAGATAGCCAACCTGTTTCCTAGTGATATTGTCGGACTCTTCAAGGCTTGCCTCACGGGAAGTTACTTTTAATGAAGGGTAGATTTATATGAGCAATTAGACGACGTAGAGATGGAACGTTCACTCAGCCCAGTGATAGCCAACTTTATCATGGAGAAATTTGAGAAGGCAATCGATGCTTTCGAGTTCAACCAGCCATTTGGCTGCGATATGTGGATGACACCTCCATTATCTGGAGACATAGAAAGGACAGACTAAAGCTATTTATAGACCACTTAAATGTTCAACACCCTAGCATCAAGTTCACCATGGAGACTGGACAGGAACAACGAGTAGCTTTTCTAGATGTACTTGTGGAAAGGCGGAGCACAAGACTGACATATAAAGTGTACCGAAAACCGACACACACGGACAGATATCAGCATGTACTTTCAAACCACCATTCAAGTCAAAAGCGGGGAATTATCAACACAGTGCCCGTAGAATATGTGAACCAGAACACCTACAAGAATAATTGGAGCATCTTCAGGTGGCTTTAAGATTGAATGGATACAGTGTAACCGAGATTAACAAGGCTATGGAACTGAAGACTCCTACAAGTCAAAATATGGAGGAAACTCAAACGGTTGCACGTGCATTTCTACCGTACATCCCTAGGGTTATAGACAGAATCGGAAAAATATTAAGGAAACATACCATAAAAACAGTGTTCAAGCCCACCAGGAAAGTACAACAAAGCCTGATATCTGCAAAAGATAAAAGAGATCCACTATCAGCGAAAGGGGTATATCATGACCTGCGGAAAAGTTTATATCGGTACTACCAAAAGATCCATGGGCACAAGGCTGAATGAACATTGGAGAAACTGTAGTTGAGGTCAAATAGAGAAATCAGCAGTAGAAGAACACGCGTTAAGTGAAGGAGATCATACGATACTGTTTGAAGATGTGAAATTACTTGCACCCGATCATGGATACCACAGTCGGCTTGTACGGGAAGCCATAGATATCCACAAATATACGGAAAACTACAACAGAAAAGAGAAGGCAATAACGCTCAACCGGATTTGGAATCCCATACTAAAAGATGATAAGGTGCAATGCAACGTCATCAACAGGTAATAACACTGCGGCCAATAGCAACGCATCAACAAGAAAGGCGGGCTACCTGAGTGAACATAAATACAACTTACGAACTAGAAATCACTAGTCATCGGTGAACCATCAAGATGAATGAATCTCTGAAGAAGCCAGCCACTCGTGCTGCCAAAAAGTCAGGATATAGTTCCAAACCACGACGGCCTTCAAACCCGAGTGAAGATTGTCACAATGAAAATCTCGGCTGCGAAAGCCTTAACCTATTTATCATTCCAAACTTTTAGATTTCCAAGCTCACGAAGGCATCTAGAAATCTGTTGTCGTGAACCATTCTCAAAAATTTCAAACCTTTCTCACTCATTCTGAGGTCGTTCTCAATGGCGACACTAGATTTCTCTAGTCTACGAAAGCGAATATGTGAAACATGTTCTTTGTAGCGAGCTAATATAGCCCGTTTGGTTTGACCAACATATTTCTCATCACAATCCTCGCAGCTTATTTCGTTAATTCCTGACTTTTGTCTTTCCAACGTCTTGTCTTTCGAACTGCCCAACACTTGTTGAAGTATACATGCAGTTTTGAAAGCCTCTCTTATATTCAATTTTTTTATGTTCGGACCAACTCATTGGCGTATTTGGGTTCATAAGGAAGCTGTATGAATTATGAATCTTCCTTTTTTTCGAAAAGATACTCATCCACTATATTTGATGAATACCCGTTGCTTTCATACACCTCTCTAGCAACATTTTTCTCAGTCTCTTACCTTTCTTTGCTCAAAGGAAATGTGAGCAGTCACAGGCCAATTCCCAGATCTATTAAAAATTTCGAAGACAATACCAGTTTTCAAAAAGGGGACGAGCGCCTAATTGAAAATTACAGGGCAATTACACTGGTTAGTCCCATCTCCAAAGTCATCGAAAAAGCTGCATATGATCGTATAACCTCTTGCATAAGTGTCAACATGGTTTTAGAAAAGGGCTGATGCCCCTTAGTCCTCAGCACGGCCTCACCTTGACTTGGGTGGTAATTTGATGAAAGATGAGCTACTTTTTTCAGCTTAGAGCTTACTCGTGCCTGACAAAACACCGTTCCGGGTTTGATTTTGGAGTTTTCTTTCTCCTAGACGGGTTGCAGACCAATGCTAATGACGCCCATCTCACCAAATTACGCAAGTCATAGTATGCCTCTTGTGCTTGTTGCTCACATTGCGTGATGGACCCTCTTACTCTGGGAACTTAGAGGGTGGTAGATAATAATATTTTTTTACAATGCAAATAAATATGTGTTCTTACAACCTACTACACCATTTATTGTCTTCTTTTCAGAGTCGGGAAGTAGGTATTTAAAGGTAAAAGCTTGATTTAATTTTTTTTCTAGAAATATACTTTTTTTATCGAAGCCAACCCTGGATGTGTCATCTATTCCATGGTGGGCCTACTAACTGCCTATCATAAACGAATGCGTATGAAAATTTCGTGTCCCTGCTATTTACCGCTGAGGAGATCCCTCGTACGGAGCCGATCCTGGCAGCAGCATCAGGTCACGTTTATGATTAATATGCATTGTCATCGGTTCTGGACCATCATGCAAAACTTCAGGTCAATCGGATACCGGGAAGTGGGTCAAATTGCAAGATTTGTTAACATATATATATAAGTCAAGATAAATAAAAGCTTTCAAAAATTAACTCGTATACGGATACGGATACGAGGGGATTCATAGGGGATACATAGGGAGATTCATAAGAGATCAACAGGAGACATGATTCACGAATATTATTGATAAACAAGGTCTAGACTAGTTCGTCTCATATATATTTCGAAATCAATTTTTTCCAGGAGACACAAAAGTGTATTGATTAGCAATACTTCTAAGAAGTTTATCAACTTCGAGCATGTTGATAAATATTCCGCCTAAAAGCTTGTATTTTTTCATCGTTTACTCATTATTTTTGTACTAGTTAGTCCAACGAAAACAACTGTCATTTGAATCGCGGTTGATATGAGTGTATAAATAAATAATAAACAGGCATGGTTTAGAATTCATTATGGTGCTTCACAATGCATTTTGAAGTAGATGAATATTGGAAAATTCCGAATTACAAAGAAAAATTACCTTTGAAAAATCTGGCAAATCCTATCCGCTCAATATGATGAATATAATTATTCTCTTGAATTATCGTTTGTATACATTTCGTCGAATTCCAAATTATATACAGGGTGTTCATTGAACATGTGGCAAAAAATTAAGGGACAATTCCTTGGACTATTCTGAGGATATTTTGTCTTGTGATGATTTTTGATAGGGCGCTTTGTTTCGAAGATACAGGGCGATGCAACAAAATGCTGTGAAGGCTCCGGAACTCAAGAGACAAACAGTTCAGAGATAACCCGAACTATGCTCAAAAGAATATCAGAACATTCAGCATGGAACCTATATCAACTAGTATATGTAACAAGAATTTCGGGATTGATAACATGAAAAAAAAAGCGAAAAAAACGCTTCCAAGTAGTAGAAGAAAAACGGTATAGAGGAATTTTCACAGAAAATTTCCTGCATATGCAATTGGCAATGCAACTGAAAGAATCGACTTTCAATTTTGAAACGGGCACACTTGCAGACCGGTTTCAGGCTCATTAGTCACTCATCAGTGCAAGATAGTGGCCAAAATCTACATAAAGTCTATGATATTCCATAATTGGAATATTTCATTCCTCTTCCTGAGTTGGAGCGAACAACACAATGTCACTCCATCAACTGGACTAGGTACTAACCAACTTCATATCCGAAATTTGCCCTGAATAAGGAATAAGGAAGAAAAATTTTCTTATTAGTCAGTGGGCTGAGCTTGAAGACTGGCAGTAAACAAATCTAAAGAAATGAACTTTAAATGTTCAAGCCAGTCTCGAATATACCTTCACAGTAGGTTGATTCCTATGATTTCGGCACTGACGCCTGTTGGATATAATACAATGCCTTTCGTGGTATTAGCCAGGCTAGTAGTTGTTTTCTGATAGGCGTCAGTCTATTCAACCTACTGTGTAGGTATATTTGAGACTGGCTTGAACATTTAAAGGTCATTTCTTTAGATTTGTTTACTGCCAGTCTTCAAGCATAGCTCACTGACTAATAAGAAAATATTAATATAAATATATTTAAGCGAATCCGCATCGCAGAGTAAATATTCCAAGAGACTCGTTTTCGAAACTTCAGAGGCCAGCTTATGGCAATATTCAGCTTGAATTTTTTTGAACTCTTTTCTGGAAACATTACAGAAAAATACTCACCACTGACTCAGGAGTTTTTCGCAATAAGAAGCTGCAACTTGAGCGAGAGAGAATACTAGCAGCAATGTAATTACCATGAAAATACCTCCAGCAAATCTGTAATATCTTAGATACACCGAGAAAGCCACATTTCCATTTTTCTTGGTTTCATGATAGATGTTTTTCTTATTGATTTTTGGAATCAAGAGCGGAGTCTTTTCATCGCCTTCTTCGTAAACGTCTTTCTTTGTGATTTCTTTCCCGTTAGAAATCAATTCGTCCATGGGCTTTGTTGAATCATCAGCAGGGACGCTATTTTGGAATATCGGTGGTATTTCTTTCTCAGATCTTCCATCTTTCATGAAAAGAACATTACGGCCACGTACCAACTTGATATGTTCCATATTATGAGTCACAAATAGCACGGTTTTATATTTGAGGAATTCCATGATGCAACTCTTGAAAATGTGCGTATTGACGGTAGGATCTAGATGAGTCAAACAATCGTCGATGAGATAGATGTCGCTGTCCTTGTAGACAGCCCTCGCTAAGCTAATTCTAGCCTGCTGCCCTTTGCTGAGGCTTACCCCCTTTTCTCCTACAGGTGTCTGATCTCCATCTGGAAAGTTCCCCAGATCAACTTCCAATTCGCAAACGGAAAGCACTTTGTTGTACCGTTTTATTTCGTACTCTTGGCCGAAGAGGATATTCTGTCTAATTGTCGAAGGGAAAACCCAAGGATCCTCTGCAGCATATGAGTAACTTCCAGAGACATTGATCTGTCCACTTATTATGGAGCAGTCTCCCAAAATAGTTTTCAGTAGAGACGTTTTGCCACTTCCGACACCCCCTGTTATCAAATAAAGTCCTTTTTCGACGGATAAGGACACTTTATCTAGGATTTTAGTACCATTCACCTGTACCGTTACATTGTTTAGATACACTCCAGGTTGTGCTGATAGCAAAGGTCTAGAGTGCACTTCCTCCTTACTGAGAAATGCTGATATTCTCTTGATTGCGGCGTGTACATCTGCTGACTGATGAATAAAATAGGGAACGACTGTGAGAAAGTACATTTTCACCGGAAAGAAACAGTTGTCAACGTAATACAAAGTTTCCGTGTCCATGAAATTTCCATTCCAAATATAGGTTATCAGTATAAGCAAAAATGATATTGTTGACGCTGTTCCGCTCATAATGATGACAATACATTGCAAATAGTAGATTGGAGCCAGATGTTTCAGTTCCTTTCTGTAAGACAAAGAAAAGCATGTTACTTTCTACTTAATAACTGAAGTTATGAAAGAACATTGAGGAAAATAAAGGTGATATGCGTTATGGAAATTGATTACAATCTCTTTCTGGTTGTGACGTATCGTTTGCAGGCTATTAAGCTTGTCTTATCATTATAGTAGTTATGAACAGAGAAGGTCAATAAACATCATGTAAAATGAATTATATGTATTGGTTGACGATTTTTTTGTAGAAAGTCATCTTGGGAAATTTTATTGAAAACCTTGCCCTCTGAGGTTTTGTTTTATTTCAATAGGTCTACCAAGTCTGCGTGGTATCTTTCAAAGATACTACATCGACTGAACAGTCTCGGGCCTAACACATAGATGTTGCTAGTCTAATAGCATTCAACACTTTTTCGGTTAGTACTAACCTTCAAAAGAAGGCTGTTGAAATTCCATGGTATTCTACTCATAAGTTTATGAGTTATTGTGCTAAGAGTGACCACTTTTATTATTTTCAAAACAGTGGATCGACAGCATGGCTTGCTATCCGATGATTAACTTTTAGAATTTCAACAGAAAAAAAGAAGCGGTGAACCTCAATCGAATATGGAACCCATTTTAAAGGAATTCGAGAATAACGAACAGAATGACAACAGGCAGCAAGATTGTTAATGTTCCAGGTTCAAGAACAGGTACAGGTACACGTACAAGTGCAGGTACAAGTACAGGTACAAATACAACTGATTACCCGACAAGGCATAAATACGCTTTACGAAGCCTAAAAGTTAGTCATCAGACAGCAAGCCATGATGGTTAAACCTCTGAAGAAGCTAGTCACCCGCGCCAGTGAAACGTCAGGAAGAAATTCCAAAAATCCACGGCTTTCCAAACTCGAAAAACAATGACACTGAAAATATCAGCTGCGAAAGTGTAAATCATTTTGTTATCATCAAATAATTAGTCCTCAGTTACTTTAAGCATTTAATGCACATTATAATTGTCAACTGAAGATAAAATCTCAAAAGTTATTGCAAAACTGAACCTGTTGCCAGGAAGAAATCAATTCAAGCAAGCTGATAAAATGGTGCGACAAGCGTGATGAAGAAAAGTTGCCATTACGTTTTTACAAAGTTAATTATTTTATAGGTTATGGTTGTGTTGTGTTGTATGTGTTGTGTTGTCCATTTCGACATTGAAATTGATAGTTGTGAACGATGTATGAGTACTTGTGCATGCTAAGAGGACTGACTTTCATACAGGGGTCCCACAAGGGTCAATTTCAGAGTAGAAATCGTTCACTTTTTACCTTTATGATATCGAAAATATTTTGCTAACAGCATGTAGTATTTGATTTCAATAAAAAGTAGATCAAAAAACACATTCATCAACTGTGTATTTTATCAAAAGCCACAATTTTCGAAGCATATGCAAAATTTATGGGTTGATTCACACACACCAAAAGGGGAAATGTTACAAGGCTGAAAATATGTCCATGAGATTCCTCCCTCAAAATAAAAAACAAACAATCCTGAGCGATTTCCTTCATACATCTCAACTATGAGGAATCCGCCCTGTTTCGTTTTCATTAACACACTTCATTATTTGGGTAAAAACATAAGTTTCAACAGAGTCCACATGACTCTAGAATAGAAAGAGGTGATGCTAATCATATATTGGATTGTTTCTGAATTTCACTAGTTCGAACTTCCATTGTCTACTATATAAAATGATTTGAAATCCCTGGAACAAAAGTGAAAATATATAACAATTGAATAAGTAAAAATAAAGGAATGAAAGAAGAAAATAATAAAAAGTGTAGAGATTCCAAGTCACGTTAGTGCACCTATATAGAATGATTTGAAATCCTTGGAACAAAAATAAAAATATAACAATTGAATGAATAAAAATGAATGAATGAAAAAAGGAAACTGAAGGACGAATTCTTTACACAAGATGAGGGACTGCCAATGGGATCGCCACTTTCACCAGTCATAGCGAACATAATATATATATATATATATATATATATATATATATATATATATATATATATATATATATATATGGAGTGGTTTGAAACTCTGACCATTGAAGAAGCATACAAGAAACCTCAAGTCTGGAAATACTGAACTAGACGCCTTCCTGAAACACATCAACAGCGTCAGATATTCCATCACTTTCACAATGGAGAAGGAAATCCACAACAAATTGCCAACCACCATCAATCGACAAAAAGAGGAATCATCAAGACTCTATTAGACCGTACTTTTGGGCTCTGTAATACAAAGAAAGATCTCGAGAAGGAACTAGACATCATCATAAGGAAGAGAAGCCGTCATAACCAGTGCTTGCACTTCCCTACATCCGAGGATTATCGGAGAGGATAAGAAGAATTGGTTCCAAGTAGAACATCAGAACCTGTTTTAGATCCGGTAACACTATCCGTAGCAGCCTCACGAAAACCAGGCCCCCAAACGCGGACTGCGATTCCAAGAATTGCATTTACCAAATACCCTGTGAGTGCGCATTTACGAGAACAAGAAGCACACACAGCGAGGGGAAACCAGCAAATCAGGAATAGCAGACCATGTTTGGACCCATCAACACAACATCGAGTGGTCCCAAGCTGAGATCTTGCACAGAGAGGAACATTGGTTTAGGAGAAAATTCAAGGAAGCCGCATACATGTTGTTCAACAACGTATTCAGCCAGGCCAGCGTAGAAATGCGCAACATATGGAAACCCATCATCAAACGAAAAATGGCCGACTCCCGCCAAAACGGTCATCTCTCACGGAACCAGTGAAGCGAAAAATGGAAAGCAGGGGTAATTGAACGTATTTCAACAACCTATAAATAGTCATCTCTCGGAGGAATCAGTCCAGTCATCACCCGAAGACGATTGTAGATACTAACAATCGAAACGTCGTGAACTAACGTGACTTGGAATCTCTACACTTTTTATTATTTTCTTTTTTCATTCCTTTATTTCTATTTATTCAATTGTTATATTTTTACTTTTGTTTCAGGGATTTCAAATAATTTTATATAGTAGACAATGGAAGTCCGGACTAGTGAAATTCATCATGAAACATTGTCAATCACCTTCAAACAAACGTTGGATTGTTCCTGTTGAATGCCCTCCTAAATCTCAAATTTTGAATCCAGTAGATTTTTATGTCAGCATATCCGACACATGAAGTAAATGACATGAAGTCATTCTCTCAACACAATCAGTGGTATAAAAAATCATGGAGAAAGTCGTTAACCACGATATCCTCGAATATTTGGAAGTATTCAACATCTTGAGCGATCATCTTATGGCTTTCGTAAACAAAGAACTATAGGCGTCCTTCTATTGTATGTCACCCATATCTAGAATAATGCAATAGAGATATATGGAGAATCAAGAGCTGTTGCGCTTGATATTTCTAAGACCTTTGACCGTGTGTGACATTATGGTTTGCTGGCCAAACTTCGATGCTATGACTTGTCGGGTCATTTTCGTATATGGCACTTCAGCTTCCTGAAAGAACGTTTCCTGCAAGTGGTTGTACTTTCACTATCAATGCTGGTATTCCCCAGGGATCCATATTGTCTCCAACTCAGATCAGACCATCTTTGGAGTATTGTTCTCATGTATGTAGCTCCGCCCTCAAACATTCCCTGAAGTTGCTGGATTACATCCAGAAAAGAGCCATCTGCCTGATTGGAGACGCGAACATCACGTGCAACCTTGATAGCGTGGAACATCGAAGAAGGGTTGGAGATTTGTCTCTCTTCTATAGGTACTTCCACGAGAAGTATTCAAGTGACTTGGCATATTTGATTCCACCAAGAGCGGTACATATCAGAAATTCGCGACGGACTGTGACTGCTCATCGTTTTGATGTTCAACTCAGTTCACCTCGACCTTTACTGTTCAAGAACTCTCTCATCTGGAGAACTGCATTTATGTGGAATAAACCTCCTTAGAAAGTTTTCTAAATGGGTTCAATCTCCAGCGATTCAAATCCAATGTGAATCACTACTTTCGCACAAGCACCGCTCTTAGAGCGCCTTGAAGATTTTCCTGTTGTGCTTGTGTTTTGTCTTGAAATAATTCTTTGGGAGAATAGAAATGCATTGGAGAACTTGACGTGCATATCTCAGTAAAAAAGTCAATCCATTCTCCGAATTATGAGAATTTCATTCCACAAATTGTGGGTAATTTTCTTTTCGTTCATCAAATTTCCAAAATTACAGATTACAAAGGTTTATGGTTTCTTTGTGCATTTTCCATCCATGAATCTTTTGAAAAAAATAATCGCATACACTCAATAAGCATTTTTCAAGTTTTCGACAAATTATAATGAAGTGTTCTCTTAGTGATATTTGAAGATACGTCAATGAATTAAGGATTTTCTCCACGAAAGGCAAGAAATATCCAGGTCCGTACTAAAAAAATGTTGTTCAGGTGGTCCCAAGAACATGAAAGTTTGATTTCAAGTCTGATTCTACCATTCTGAATGAAATTTACTAGATATATTGAAAGCTCCGTAACTTTTTCCTGATATATTCACTGCAGAAACAGCTTATCGAGAAATAACAACAATAGAAACAAAAATTGATAACTAATTGAACGTCTATTATACTCACTCCCTCAGAATATTGATCTTCTTCCCAAAAAATTTTTCCCAGCAATATAATTTGATTATTTTGATTGCAGATAATGTTTCCGTGGTGATTTGGATACGTTCGTCTGTAGACTTGGCAGATTTTCTTCTCATCAAACTAGACTTTCTCCCTATATAACCTGAAATTGATCACAAACACGTTATTGAACCTCAAAACAGTATTTTCTTTGAAGAGTTGAGATATCATACGAAAGTGGCCTGAAGCGTTTCCGACCTCAACATAAAAATAGCAGCATTCGTAAATCAAAGTTCGTGAATTTCGTTGTTTATCTGTTGACAGTTACTCACCGAAGTTTCAGCAATTTGCTACTAATTTAGATGATGCTCGGTAGGAGTCAAGAGCTTTCAACGCCGCTTGACTGTCCAAGATTATTTTTATTGAGTTGTGTATGAAGTTGGATTCTTCAATAGCTTAAATTATCGCTTGAAAAATAGTCGCAAAGGTTCCTATGCAGGTTGATATCTTTGTCGTCGGTCTGCGATTGAAAACACCTGCTCTAGAAGGTGTTTTTGATCCATCTGAGAACCAACAACTATCTGCTCTTAATAGTTCCTTTTCCCGGAGGATCGAGTTCTCTCTTCTCGTGAACAGTACTTTATGAGGAAGTTCGTAGTTGAGAATGGGAGGCATGAAGTCGGAGGACATTCCCAGAATGCTGTGACTTCCAGTATCAATCAGTAGTCTGTTACTCTGCATTATATTGACTTGTGCAATTGGCAATATTTACAAGTCTATACGCAGTCCATCTAGCCCCTCTCTTTAGAAAAATGTGGAGAGGAGGTAGATCTAGAAGGATTTTCATGTCGTTCGCTGATGGTGTGGTACTGATGGTACCACTGATGGCCAGACAAGCCTATCTCCGTAAGTCAGAGAGCTTCGCCTGAGCCGTTTTTTGTAAAGCCTTTGCCACCAGGCAATTGCTCCAACAGTGATCATTGGTCTGACAATCATCACATAAATCCATTGGATATGTTTGGGACCTAAACCTTAAGTTTTGCCACAAATCCTTCGACATTTCCATAGGGACAGTCTGGCTGGGGCACCATCATTTACCACAGTGAAATTTTGGGCAGGTGAATTTGAACGTGGCCGTAAGAGTTTGTGAGACGATGAACATACGTTCGGATGTCCAAAAATTTCTTGAATATTTGAATGAATATTTTCAACGCTCTGTTGGCGTAGTTTAGGCGCAATAAATGCGAGTTTTGATACCAGTCAAAAACTTGGATACACAAATATACGCCCGAGAATAATACACTTCAAAGAGTGAACTGCAAAGAAGGAACCGGCCTCCAAAAAGCAAAACCTGTTTTATCGGCTGGTAAATGATAGCAACTGCTTTTTCGGATAGTCGTGGAGTCATTTCAATTGATTATATTCTAAGAAGAAAAACCATCACAGGAGAATAGTACGCATTATTACTCGACAAGCTGAAGGCAGTGCATGTGGAAAAATGGCCACATTCGCAGAAAAAGAATCCTGTTTTACCAAGACAACGCACCGTCTCATACCTCAGTGGTTACAATGGCGAAAATTCACGAAGTACGGTTTGGCTGCTTGGCCATCCACTTCACACACTAGATCTAGCCCCAAGCGACTTCTTTTTGTTTCCTCATCTAGGAATTGCGCTCGGAGGACAGAGATTTTCGTCGAATGAAGAGGCAATCGCCTTCTTGAACAATTATTTTGCAGATAACAACGCCGGGTACTATTTGAACGGGTTACAGAGATGTAAGCAACGCTAGGAGAAGTGTGGAATTAAAAGAAGACCATGTCGAAGAATAGAAAAATATCTGAAAAAAATGTCTCGTATCTTTGTTAGGTCGGAAACTTTTCAAATCACCCTCGTACTTTGTCTAATTATTTCAAGTATTGGTGGACTTATTTTCAATCCAGAAGCCAGCTACATTCAAAATGAACTCCTCAAATATTTCATGATGTCGCTCTTATGAAGGAAAAAATACTTACATTGTAAAAGAGTCATGATGAGCAAAAAAATCACTCCCGAAAATACTGAGAATCCTATGCGACCGTAGATCAAACAACACAAAACAGCGACCTCTATGAAATGGATCCACATTTCATTGATGTAAACAACAGCCTGTTCGAAAACAAATACATCTTTACTGATGAGAGTAACGACTTTTCCCATGGCCCCTTCTGGCAATTGGTCAGATCCTACATTCAGAGTCTTTCTATATAACATGGCTGTCAGAGCTGTCCTCATCTTGATTCCCTCTTCTATAACGAATTGAGTATAGTTGGTGGTGTACAGTGCATTAGCAACGTTGATGAAAATCAGCAAAACTGCGTAAAGATACATTTCTGTCTTCGATATGCTTGACTGTCCCAATTGAAAGTAAGCGATGAATTTGCTCATTGCTCTTGGCTGGACAAGCCTGGAAAAATCAAATCAATTGAAGCATACATGTCATATATGACCAACGTCGAATATAATAGGGCCCTACTATTTTTCTACGATGACTCGATCAAATTTACTCTCAGGCGAGTATCCCGCTGTAGTTCTTTGTGACTTGAGCAGGGGTTTTGACTATGTTAATCATACCAAGCTATTAGATATTCTGGATCGTTATGGAATGAGAGGAAATTCACATTCATGGGTTTACTATTTTCTCAACAACTGAATGCAGTGTGATGCAGGTGATGTTTATTCGTCATCAAAACCAGAAATGAGGTCGGTCCACTTGGTAGTACCCCAGGGATCTATACTTGGGCTACTTATTTCTGTTATATATCAATGATATAGACAGGAAAATACCATATTCAGCAGTAACTGCTTATGCAGATGATATTAGAATTAACACGAAAATGTAAATATACTCTGGATTTAGTTTCAAACTATTTCAATAGTCACGACCTGTTTTTCAATGTAAAAAAAACTCAGTTAATCCACTTTCACAACTACCAAAATAAAACCGATGATATTCAGGTGACTGGGTGAGAAACACCCATGATGCTGTCAAATTCTTAGGCATTCAAATGGATGAGAGTCTTTTTTGGAATGAGCACTATGATCAACTAGTTTCAAAATTGAGCTCTATAACCTATCTTTTCATTGACTTGAGAAATGTTCTCAACATAAACCAACTTATGGCTGTTTATCATGGCCAGATCGAATCGAGGTTGCGCTATGGTGTATGTCTGTGGAGCAACTCTGCAGAGAGTAAAAATGTATTTATCCAACAAAAAGCTATCCTACGCTGTTTGTTCAATGTTCCTCGACAGTATTCATGCAGAAACATTTTCGTTATACACGAAATTTTAACTCTGGTTGGATTATATATTTATGAGTTGTCAGTTTATGTTTTCACTAACAGGAATGACTTCATTCTCGATAGCGATATTCATGATAAAAACACTCGGCAGAAGCAAATGATACACGTTAGACTCAAAGTGCACCAAAACGTATAGGACCTAGAAATTACAACTGTTTACCAAATGAATTGAAGTCAATCTGCAGCCTTTCGTTGTTTGAAAAAATTTAAGTCATTTCTGCTAGAAAGATGTTTTTATACTCTTTACGAGTTTTCAAATACAAAAATGTGATTTGCTACTCTGTGTATTTTCCTTGTCCATTCTTGTATATGTATGTTTTTGTTTTGTCCTTTTATGTATATAATGACTATATTCTATACATTTTTCGGTCAATTTAAGGAAATAAATAATTTGAAATGACTATTTTTATATTAAGATTGAATTATTCAGTGTGACCCATTTTTAATGGAAACACCGACATACAATTTGAAGTTGTAAACCGATTTTAATAATTTTTTTTGAAATGTCAAGTACTGAAAGGTCTCCCTTGGGACAAAATTTGCATTGTTTATTACAGTTTCAGGGCATACTACGATATTTTTTCTTAGTGGAAAATCGGGATTTTTATTAGCGACTTTTTTATTGAAAAAATCACTACGCCACTGGATTCAGAGTGCCTCTAAACAGGTGTGATCAAAATTTCATGAAAATATTTAAAAAATATTCATTATTAAAAAAGTTATGACAACTCAAAAATTCGAAAACTCACACAGCTAACAGTTACAAAAAACACCATATATCAAAAGATATAGCCATGAGAATATTTTGTTTATGATTTCAACAATAAAGTGCCGCCAGATGAAAAAAAACTAATAGCGTAAATATTTATAATGAAAGTAACGGAATTACATTCAAGTTTTCACGCAAATTAAATAAAACTAAGACCTAATATTTCAATTTAAATCTTAGTTGTGAAAGATTCAAGTGTACTATTGTCAACAATATTCACTTTACAGTTCTTCGAATTATGTTGTGTCATGGCTGCAAGATTGAGCGTAAGAGAGAAAATTGAAATTGTACGCCTTTCGGGAGATGACGTTAGAAGTGATAGAGAGGTTTGTAGAGTATTTAATGAGAGACACCCAGATCGTCCTCGTATTAGCTGCGGTACGGTAAATATAATAAATAAAATATTCAATGAAACTGGTGCAGTATCAAAAATGATGTTGGAAAGTAATCCTGTACAAATACGAAACAGGAATGACAGGAATGATCAAATCATTTTAGATTATTTCGGAAATAATCATAATGCCAGTATAAGGAATGCCACTTTAGATTTGAATATTCCACGAGAAACTATTCGGAGATGTCTCAAGGCGAAGAATATTAAACCTTTCAAGCCAAAATTTTCACACACACTTCAAGAAGGCGACGAAGCAAGACGCCTAGAATATTGTTTATGGGCCCAAGGGGAATATTTAAACAATGGAAATTTCCTAAAAAATATTTTATACAATACCGACGAAGCCACTTTCACTACAAATGGAGTAGTGTCATCACAGAATTGTCGCTATTGGGTAGCGGATAATCCTAACTGGGTAATAAACTGTAAAAGCCAGTATTCCCAAAAAATCAACGTCTGGTGTGGGATATTGAACGAATGAATTATTGGTCCTTTCAAACACAGAGTTTTGGGATGCTATTCACGAGCTGCCAATCAATGCACGATCAAATTTAATTGTTCAGTCAGATGGGTGTTCAGTTCATTATGCCAGAGCTGTGAGGCAATAGCTTAACGAACATTTTCCAAACCGATGGATAGGCCGTGGTAGTGCGTTTATAGAGTGGCCACCCAGATCTCCAGACATCACAGTTTTGGACTTTTTTCTCTGGGGACTTCTCACACAAGAGGTTTACAAAAACCGCTCAAGAGATAGAAATGAACTTTGTGCAAGAATTCGAGAGGTATGTGCAGATATTAGCCCTCAAGAACTAAGGAACGTAATCAGAAACATTCGTAAGCGCTACGACACATGTATCGAAATACGTTGTGGATTAGTAGAGGCTACTAGAATATGAGTTGAAATTAATTGTTGCACTGAATCGAAACATTTCAATAATTAGTTATTTGTTACGTTTACTAAAATTTTTTGCTTCATTGTTAGTTGAATTGTGTGAATGTAATTCCGTTATTTTCATTAAAAATATTTACGCTATTTGTTTTTTTTCCATCTGGCGGCACTTTATTGTTGAAATCATAAAAAAATGATATATTGTGACTGTTAGCTGTGTGAGTTTTCGAATTATTGAGTTGTCATAACTTTGTTAATAATGAATATTTTTCCATGAAATTTTGGTCACACCTATTTAAAGGCACTCTGAATCCAGTAGCGTAGTGATTTTTTCAATAAAAAAATCTCTAATAAAAAATCCCGATTTTCGACTAAGAAAAAATATCGTAGTATGCCCTGAAACTTTAATAAACATTTCAAATTTTGTCCCAAGGTAGACCTTTTAGTACTTGACAAAAAAAAGTATTGAAATCGATTCACAACTTCAAATTTTAGGGGGGTTTTCCCATTAAAAATGGGTCACACTGTATAAAAAACACGTTTTCTATTCAGTTTGTACTCCTTATTCTGCTGAGTTACTCTAAAGAGACAAATATTATCACCAATCAATACAGAAGAATAATCAATGAAATTTTCAGTAGTAAACCCTATTACATTTTGACTAAGTTCCATACCGATCATTTTTAACTTACATGTCTTATGTGTGTATTTGTTTCAACCATTGTTTGTTGTTTTCATTCAGTGTTTTTTATACTTCAGTTTAGTGTACCATATTTTATTTATATTTTTATATTCATAGGACATTCATATATTTCACTTTATATTTACTTACTAGCTTTGTCAACAAGATTCTTTCTTCGGACAATAAAGTCTTATTATTATAAAAAAAGAATAGATAGACAAATATCAATGATGCATCTCTCACATGATATAATGACAATATTCTGGTGTATAGAAAACCTGTTAGTGTTGATGATTTTTTTCATCTAGTTTCTGAAGTCATTCGCATTGGAATGGAAAGAGTATTTATGAGGTCTATTAAAAAAATTGATGAATTTTCAAATTTCGCGGACTATCTACGAGTACAATCGATTAACGACTTTTTTAATGTTTTATGAAAAAACGATTTTTTTTTGAGAAAAAGAAAATTGACCTCATTTTTTGAACAGAATAGTATATTTCCTGGATATTACATATGTTTCGTTGTTTTTTGAATTGAAATTGATAATTCATGAACATATAAAGTGATGAAGGTAGAAATTTCGTGGTATGTTCCGAGAAAGTAAGTTTTTGTAGTTTGTTGATATCTTGACTTTTTTTGGACGAACAAATCAGAGCTGCAGAATCAATTGCAACTCTCGTACCAATGCCATATCCAGAAAAGCTGAATCAGCTTTGTAAACTGTCTCTTCGAGGATCAGTTTCTCACATATTGTTAATAGATAACATATATCAGTGTGAAAATGTCACTTTACTTTATATCTATGAATACTTACGTCAAAGTCATTTTGACGATCAGATGCATCAGTCCAAAAAGTAAATATCTCTTGGCATAACATCTCAAGAGTGTTCTGAAGATGGAAGGATTTTTTGGATTTCTGTGATAACATGCTAATAGCTCTTCTCCCAGTTTCTTGGAGGAAAAATTCGTCAGATTTTCATATACGTCATGCTCTTCCAAGTCTTTTCTGATACTTTTTTTGAAAAATGGAAAGGTGAATCTGGAAAGATAGGAATTACATGAGAATTTATCACTGTTGGCGATGAGCAATGGAAAACTAGACGAAATACGAATAACTTCCTTTATATCATTTGTTGAAAAGAATATGTGCCTCCGTTCTTCTTATTATTGAATCGCATACTTTATTCGTACTACAACAAAGAAGTGTTTATACTCAAGTCACATAAGGTATTAGGTTTTTCGGAAAGTTTTGTCCGTTTTAATGAATCTACTTCAAACTGTATTGTTTCAATGAATAATCATTCAGTCCAATCGAAATAAATGCCAATTGATTCAGTACACATTTGCCAACGTATCACAAGTCCAATGATTCCGTTAGAAAAAAAATGTGTGCTCAGGATCCGACGAAGTCGACGAAGGCCATTTTTGCCTGGTCCTGATTGGCGAAGATTCTACCGGTAAGAAAGTTATCGAAGTGCTTGAAAAAATGGTAGTCGATTGGCGAGAGGTCTGGGGAGTATGATGGTTGAGGCAGAACTTTGACGGCCAATTCGTTCAATTTACGGACAGTGACAGTAGCTTTACAACCTGTTGCTGGTGAATTTCGTCGATGTTCTCAAAGTAGGACTCTGCTGTGATGATTTGGCCCAGTTGCAGAAAGTTATACTGAATCAGACTAGCCGCTGACCAATACAGTAACCATACTCTTTTTTTTGGTGGGTGTTCGCCTTTGGAAAGTGCATGAGTGGCTCATCGGTATCCAACTACTGTCCTAAACGTCTTCTGTTGTCGTAGAGGATCCACTACCCATCATACGTGATGTCCCATCCAGAAATATATCGTTTTGGTTACGCTGAAGCAAAGAAGGACAGACCTCGAAACGTGACAATAAATATTTAATGGTTTATGGAGCTACCAATACACATGACAATAAAACGAACGAAACTTTTGAAACAGCCTAGTAACTCCAATAGTATTTCTCTTCATGTTGTGATGGGATGTGAATGACGGATCAATTAATAATAATAATAATATGTATTTGTTGTTCCTTATTTCATATAAATACAGTAATTATTCAATTTTTAAAAATAAAAAAAACTACAAATGAGGCTAGAAACAACATGTACTGGAAGGGTATTATTAATCTTAGTTCTAGCCTTGAAGAAAAGACGAGTAAACTAGATAAAAAACAGAGAGAAAAGAAAAGAAAAAAGAAAAAAGAGAGAGGGAAGAGGGAGAGAAAACATGTTAAATGTTATTACAGAAGTATAAAATCTATGAAATCAATGACTTTATGATAGAGCAGCAATGAGATATTTTTTGTAACACCACTCAAATGAAGAAACTTCACCAACTTTATATTCTTGTGGAATATTATTATACAAACTATATATATAATAACTGTAGGATCGTCGATATAAAGTGGTTCGATGGGGCGGAGGAGAAAGTAACCCTTTAAACCTCAAATTTAAAGTATGTAAAGGCTACCAAATCATATTCTGTTATACAAATATGGTGGACATTTGTTAATTAATATTTGATGGAAGAGGGTAGCCGAGTGTAAAACACGTCTATTTTCCATAGTTAATCAATTGGTTTCCTTAGGTATATGAAATTCAGTGATATTTTTTAATACCATATATATATATATATATATATTATATATATATATATATATATATATATATATATATATATATATATTTATATATATATATATATATATATATATATATATATATATATATAATATATATATATATATATATATATATATATATATATATATATATATATATATATATATAATATATATATATATATATGGTATTAAAAAATATCACTGAATTTCATATATATATATATATATATATATATATATATATATATATATATATATATATATATATATATAAATCAAAAGAGAAAATTTGTGTACAGAAACTCAAAAAAGGGGCAAACCGCGGACACGTGTTTCTGGCTATTTGTGTTCTGTCCACAATATTCCCTTTTGATTTATATCACACACACTCAATTACATCTCTATCTCTCTCTCTCTATATATATATATATATATATATATATATATATATATATATATATATATATATATATATATATATATATATATATATATACCTAAGACATGATTTTTGAACTCTTTCTATTCTAAAAATGTCTTCTTTATCCAGGAATGAACCGTACACAATGAATGAACCGTACACAACATCACAGTATGCAAAATGACTCAACACAAGCGCATCTGTTAATTTTATTTTCAAACTCATTGATAATAAATGACGATGAGGATAAAGCATTTTCAAACTCACACATTTTGTGACATGTTTTGTAAACCTTAAATTCACGTCCATTTCGATACTCAAATTTTTTGCCACGTTCTTGGGGCATATTACTGTATCACCAATAACAATATTAATATATCTTTCCACTAAGCTACGATTAGTAGCAAAAACAAGCAGATTAGTTTTCTTTCAATTGATCTTGAGGTTATGAGCTTCAGATGCTGAAATAAGACGAGCTAGATCTTCATTCAATTTTCGATTTGCAGTAGCAACGTCATAAGGTTAGATGATAGATACAGTTGTGTGTCATCCGCATACATATGTGAATTACAATGTCTTGAAACAGAAACTAGATCACAAGTGTATTCGCAAAATGAAAAGTGTCCAAGTATAGATCCCTGAGGCACTCCAAATTTAATAAATTCACTGCTTGACATTCTCTTCGAAGTTTCTACAAACTGTGAATGATCTTCAAAACAGCTCTTAATTAAATTTGTAGCAGGTTCAGAGAACCCGATAAAGTTCAAAATAGCAAATATAACTAATGGTATCAAAAGACTTGGAGAAGTCTATGAGTATTAAAGCAGTCGTGTTACCTTTGTCAGCGGCTTCGAAAATATCATATTTATTATCAAGAAAGCAGTTGTACAACTGTGTTCTTTACGAAATCCTGACTGATTGATTGGTAAAATATTAAAGGAATTTGAATAGCATTTGATTTGAAAACTCATTATTTTTTCCAATAGTTTTGAACGAATAGGTAGCAAGCTTATAGGGCGCAGATCGTTGAGAGTATTTGGATTAGATAATTCAGAAAGGGCCACTATTTCAGAAATCTTCCACATTTCAGGAAATATATTATTTTGCAAACATGAATTTATTATATTAGCCGCGAGTGGCGATGTGTTTGTTCCTAATGAAAATTGCCCGTCTTAGGTGCAAAACGTAATAGTTAATCCAAGATTTTGATAGGTATGAATGCCCAATTTTATAATCAAAAGATGAAACATATACAAACATAACTACTTATATAAAAATATACAACACGGACATGAATAGCCCCCCTATCCTAATTTTTGAACAGGAACAAGTATTTCCCAAAATGCTATCGATAATTTTTTCAAGTAGATAACCTTCTTCAAAATATTAGGGGAAAATTTTTGCAAACATGAAGTGCACCCCTCCTGACTATGGAATAAGATATCAAGTTTGGAGAGTTTTTACGTGAAAAGATCATTTTCAGTACTTGGTGATTGGAAAAACAATATTATTGCAGCATTTGTCCCCGAGAGAGCGATATGAACTTTTTTTCGAGCGGCGTCCTCTGATAACTCGTTTCATAACTATTTCAGTTCCCAAACTATTTAACTTGGATCTACGCCGCGGTAGCCTGAATTGGTTTCACACATAATCTGGACTTGCATCCAATTTCGAAATTTCCAAAATAAATCAACCCATTATTATGTAGTTTCAATTGTTTGGAGTTTTCAAATTTTTTGAAATTCATGCGCAAATGAGTGTCAGTCCTAATTTGCATTCCATTTTCCTATCAAGTAACGCATACCTACTAATCACATTCCAATTTCTTCTTCCAACGGTGGTAATTGATTTGAGACATTATCAGTGCTCGTCTAAAATTAATTACCACCGTTGGAAGAGGTCAACTCTGATGCAAGATGCCACAAAACAATTCAAAGAAATAAGAAGAGAAACTTTGCCAAGATTGAAAGAACATGCTTGAAGATCCGCCAAAAAATGGAAAATTCCCACAACAGAAAGTGGGGAACGTTGTTGAGGAAACAATGCTCAAATGCAGACCGAAAACAGGACAACTACGAAGCCGCCAACGTCATCAACATGAGTTCCCATCCGCTCACGGAATTCTTGTTGAGGAAAGGTTGAAATTTCGCCATTGCGCCAACATCTGTGTACACTTAGGAGATAATCACTGCATTGGAATCCACCAGTTTTCTTATTGATCAGACCAAGGCAAAATAATTTATATGGAAAATCAGAGAACAGCTGGATCAAAAACCAGGTTCAACATCTAATATCATCGATGAAGAACGAAGAGCTCTGAACGGCCTGCGTAGAGATAACATCATCAAGATCCTTCCAGTACATAAGGAAAACGCTGCTGTTGTGATTATTATATTACATATTGTATATTAATATCTCAACTAGACAGAGCAGACAAAACAACTAAGTATTAAAGAAAATTCAACTGTCTATTCCATAAGGACTATCAATAAGTAGCTACACCTCAAATGTATAAAAATGATGTCTCCCGCAAATTTTGAGCCAGCAGCAAGTTAGGGTACTGTATTATGGGGATTAGCAGGGAGAATAATTTTCAAAAAAGGTGATTATAATATAATAATAATCCAAATCACTGTTGAAGAAGCTAGTGTGTTAGCAAAACGTGTCATGATATGTTTTACAAATAAAGTTTGTGGACATCAAATCGTGAGGTTTAGTTTATGAGATTATAATGATATTGAAGATACAGAGAATCACGTTGAGTAGTATTTATCAAATAATATAATGACCACTATTGTAACATATGTTCACGAATGTTTGAGGTTTTTTCTCCAACTTTGAAGACACAGTTATTGGAAAACATATGCAGTGCAATTATAACAGAATAACCAGAGATATCAATTACCCAATTCAAAGACTCCACAACAATATTTCCACGAAACTATTCAACAAACTATATGACGTACTGAAATCAATTAGTAGTCTTAATAAGTTTGAAGAAGAAATGAAAAGCTTGCTCGTGAATATTGAACTCTTCAACATTGAGGAATACCCAGAATATAATTTTTGATTGTAAATATGTACATATAAGTATTTGTGAAGTCATTACTTATATGCTTCCTGTATGATTATTTTATATTGTGTCATTAATGTGTTCTGGAATAAGAATAATCATGAGGAATCACACGTTAAAAGGTAAGAACTCATTAGTCCTTCGCTCGCAAAAGTTTCGACTTTTGAGATATCTTGTTCATAGGGAGGGGATAGCTATTGACGGTAAAACAGATTCTTACAGGAAAAATATTCTGGAAGCTTTCGGACTTATTTACTTCACTCAGCTTTCCTCAGTAGGAAAGTGTATTATAGTAGTCTAATTGTGACTGGCGTTCATACATGTTTCCAAACATTCTCTGATATCCACACTTTGCTACATCATACTGACGAAGGCGCGTTTATTCGAAACACATGTATATGCTTTGATTTTGAGCTGACTGTAACAGATAAAACTACTACTACTATTCCACTGAAGGCATGCTGTTCAAATGACTCACAACACCAATAATGTAACGGGCCATTCCTTGTTGACTCTCCAATTATGAAAACAACCCAAAATTTCAACTTACGCAAACGTTATGATTGACAGAATTGACGCATTCTGTCTGGGATTTCGTGGTCTTTCTTGAATACCACTCGCATCCATGTTTCGAAAGTAACTAACAAAAATGAACCTACGTCTGAGTTTATCACACGAATGATAAGGCTTTTTGGTAATACTTATTTTCGAAAAATATACGTCTAATTATTATTTTTATCAATACCGTTCAATAATGAAGCAGCATATCGACAAAGAATGTGAAGCAGCAAATAATTTCGAAAGGCCATCTCCTACAACCAGGACCGGATCTTTGAGACAAAGGGCCATGTCAAAAAGATATTTGGGAAGTTTGTGGGAAGGACAAATAACATCAAGGTTTGAGACTTCAGAACCAGAAGTAATACATACTGGAAATTCAAGAAAATCTCTGATGTCACTATATTTGGGTCATGAAAAATGTCAGATTTGAATTATGGAAAAACTATGCTGTTTTTCTATCACGGAACTCAGCGTTCTCATCTGAAATCTTGTGATTGTGATATATTTTTCAAATAAAGTTTGTGGAGATCAAATCATCAGGTGTAGTTTTTGAAAAATTCACTTTTTTCTAACGTTTTCAAATACTCAAAATTTATGACTCCTCAAAAAAGGACGACTTTTCTTCAATTGATGATTAAGAATGTGATAAAAAAACACTTCAACGTGGGACTTTTACTTGACAATAACATCTTCTGTATTATAACACCTGGAGATACTATCAGTATCATGACACCTGGAGATACTATCAGAATTTGACGCCTGAAGATGTTATTGTATAGCAAAACACAGCTGATGAACTAGAAACACGTGTCTGTGGTTTGCTTATTTTTGAGTGCCGTGAACTGTCAAGTAAAAATATCATATTGAAGTTTTTATGAAAACATAATCAATGAGGTTAGCTCATTATTTTAAATCTAAATGTTTTCTATAGTTTCCTTTAGTCTGGAAATATTACTCTCATACTTAGACAGTTTTGAGTAAAATGGGCGAGATGGTCAAATCATCGGTGATGTAATGTGACCTCTTGAAAGTCTTCAGTTGGATTTATTACGAATGAAGTAAGAGGTGTTTCGATATTGTTCATCAAATCGTATTCAACACATCGTTTTCAAGCCGTAGAACTCAAAGTCGTGATCGAGGTATTCTTCAGGGATAGATTCTAGGGCCACTATTTATTTGGATTCATATGAATGGCCTACTAGGGTCACTACTTATTTCAATTCATATGAATGATTCGTACAAATTCAAACAAAACACACTGACAAGTAATATCTTCCACAGAAAATTCTCTATTGGAGAACAATTATATCAAGTTATCAGGAATCACAATTGATTACGAACTGAACGCAATACGCAACATTTTGTAGCGTATTTGAATTATATTGTTGCGTTTGACACTTTGCTACCTACTTTGCTCTTTTCCATTCATTATTCACTTAATGGAATCTCAATCTGGGGTAACTCCCCATATGCCCAAATTTTTCACTGACAGAAAAAAGCAATCAGAATTCAAGAATCCTGCCAGCCACTGTTCATCAATTTCAAAATTATGACTTCATCATCATATTTGTATTATTAATTTCTTCTGAAATTTCATAAATATTCAGTATCCCTATTTATGAAATGCCAAATTCACCAACACGATATGAGAGAGACATGCGGAATATAAAAACTCCTTCGCAAAATTAAGCATTTTGAATGGAATGAATATACTGAATGTACTCACAGTAAATTCATGATTGTGTCAAACATCTCACGACCGACTCTGGACCCGATGTTAGGAACCACTTGACCCATCACTTATCTATGAATGATAATGAGCCATAGACATCAATCTACCAAGTTGTGTGTCTTCAAACCACTTGACATGGGCAAAAACCATCGACTTTTTTATACGTTGGGTTGAAACTTGCAGAGAAAGGTCTCACCCAACTCTTACAGTAACAAAACATACGGGAAAAGGAAGCAATTCTTGATTACATCAAAGCTTGTGATATAGAAATTCCTTAGTCTGCTTTTAGAATACCCAGCTGTTACCATCTACCAACGAAAACCCTGAAGAGTCTAAACTATGCAAACCCACTGCAAGTTTATTTTTTACTAGCTGATACAGCTTACTTTTCAAAAAAAGGAAAGTAAAATTGAAAGTACGCATAGTTTTTATTGGGCAAAAATGAACATTTTTCTGTTGATAATTCGAGTGACGGAACATTTTGAAGTTTGTGCTGATTATTTCCTTCAACCCGATATAATAATGGAAAAGTTGGAGACTAGGTTACCAAAACAGTCCTACAGCAATAAAACGCTTTACCCCAAAAGCTATAAAACTCACAGCCTGAAATTATCATCATATAACAATTTCGATCACTGCTACTGTCAAATTGAACCAATAGAATCGAATATTCAAATATGTTTCTACAGAAATTCACAGGTTTAATTTGATATTATGATTATGACAGTGATTATACTCTAACTCAACTTTGACAACGCAAATGAATATGTAAATCAAATGAATTCATGAATACAATCAACAAATACAACATACTTAAATGAAAAACGAGTTGATACTCTTCTGTGATTCACATATTCTTAAAAACATGAGACAACGATCCTTCAATATAAACTCTACATTGAAAACCAACCATCCATATATAATATTCAGAAATTTTAAGATCATAATCGCAACTCAATCATAAAATAAGATAGTTTCAAGTAAAAGTTCAATGAAATCGAAAAAATAGGCAACGTGGGAACTCGCCGCTTGCACCTATTCATCCTCGACCAAATAAATCCAGCTTCTTAACGAAACCAATTAGTTTGTATGGTGAATGGTCGGATGATAAGAGTACGGCTCTGTCGAACACCAAAAACCTGATTCGGTCCCCAGTGGGGCAGGCACAAAGCTTATGCTCTGCTGTTCCATCATTTTCCAAACAGAGGCGACACACACTGTCTTCCGACAGATCGAGTTTCTGCATATGATGATTCAAATGACAGTGACCTATAAGAAGGCCTGTTAGACATCGTAGTTCATCCCTACTGTAGTCCATCAACTGTTTTTTATCAAGCTTCGAAGGGTGAATAAACGCCTTGGAGTGAGCCAATCCTAGAAACTTCTGCCAGAAGTCCATAAATTTTTTTGCCATCCAGGTGATCATTGTTTGTTTGGCAAAGCCTAAAGCGATGCCAATGACAGGTTCTAATCCAATGAAGCTGCTTGTAGCAGCCTCTTGTGCAAGGGAGTCAGCAGCCTCATTGCCCTTCAAGCCAGTATGGCCAGGAATCCAGACTAGAGACAATTTGTTGAGTCGTACTATCGAGAAGTGTTGTTTTTGGCCATTTGCTACCAATTAGGACGTTGCTCGATAGGAACCAAGAGCTTCCAACGCCGCATGACTATCCAAGAATATTTTTATTGACTAGCTCTGTCCTGGGTCTGCGACTAAAAGCACCTGCACCAGAACCGGAAAGTGTTTTTGATCCATCTGTGAACCACCAATTATCTGCTCTTAATATTTCCTTATCCCGGAGGATTCAGTCCTCTCTACTCGGGAACAGTACTTCATAAGGTAGTGCGTAGTTGATAATTGGAGGTATAAAGTCAGAGGTCATTTCCAGAATGCTGTGACTTCCAGTGTCAACCAATAGTCTGTTGCACTCTACATTGAATTGATTTGTGCAATAGGCAATGTGCAGAAGTTTGTATGCAGTCCATCTAGCCTTTCTCCAGAAAAGTGTGGAGAGGAGGTAGATGTAGAACGACCTCCATGGCCGCTGAAGGTGTGGTACTGATGGCACCACTGATAGCCAGACAAGCCTGTCTCTGTAAGCCAGAGAGCTTCGCCTAGGCCGTTTTCTGTAAAGCCTTCGGCCACCAGGCAATTGCACCATACGTGATCATTGGTCTGACAATCATCACAAAAATCCAATGGATTTGTTTGGGACCTCAACCCCCAGTTTTACCACAAATCCTTCGACATGCCCATAGAGACAGTCTGGCTTTGTGTAAAACTTTTTCCAAGTGAGCGTTTCAGGTGAGTCTTTTATCAAGGACAATGCCAAGATATTTCACCTCCGTTCCAAATGGAATGACCTGATTGGGAGATTTTCTCTACTGGGTTGTTCAATGGAAATCTGTCGAATTGCCGGTTTGATAAGCACATTGAAGTCCTTTCAACAGGAAGGGTGTAAGAATGAATGGTCGTACCGATTCAGGGTGTGGGTCTCTCCGACCCACTTTAGGTATATATACCACCCTTGCTGCCAACGAACTGGATGGAATATTCATTTCAACAACAACAATGAAATTATATTATGTACACTATTCATATTTCACGTTACTGGAGTAACGTGAAATCCGTTATCCAGTGAACGACTGGATAACGTCCTTTCTTGAAGATCGGAAGATCATCGTGAGAATCGGTGAAACCAAATCGAAGGAATACGATTTAGATCTTGGAACACCGCAGGGAAGTGTCATGGGTCCCTTGATCGTCCTTACCTATGTCAATGACTTGCCTCATAACAAAAAGGACGGTAGAGTTTTCATGTATGCTGATGACACCTCTATTGTGGTGTCTGACACTGATCGCCAAAGACTACAGCAGAAAACTGACTCAGTTTTGAAAGATTTTGAGGATTACTGTATGCAGAATACACTAATAATGAATCAAAGTAAGACAGTAATAATTGAGTTTCACACAAAACATGGAATACCTTCTAATTTCACCTTCGAAATCAATAATAATATTGTTGAAACCTCCACTTCATCTAAATTCTTAGGAACGCTCATAGATTGTAACCTAACATGGGAAGATCAAATACAAATAGTATGTGAAAAAATCAACAAAAGCTTTTATATTTTGGCAACACTAAGAAATATTTTGAACACAGATTCATTATTACAGGTTTACTATGCATTTGTGTATTCTGCAATTTCCTACAATATTATAATATGGGGTCAGGCATCAGACATAACAAGAATTTTTATTGCTCAGAAAAGAATTATGAGGCTTATCTTTAACATTAGTAGTCGCCAATCATGTAGACAAGTTTTCAAAACTAAACGGATCCTCACGGTTACATCAATTTATTTAATGAAACTATTATCATATATTTTCAATAACAAACATTCATTTCCCATTAATAGTGATTCACATTCTTACAATACCAGAAATAAAAATGATATCAAATTGAACAAGCCCAAACACTCCTATTACAAAAAATCTCCCATCAATGCAGGCTGCCATTTCTTTAACTGTCTTCCGAAAAAAATAAAATACGCGGGATCCCTGGCGGTTTTTAAGTATAGACTTAGGGAACTCCTTATCAGAGAATGTTTCTATACTGTTGATGAATTTGAATTATACTTTTCAATTTTGAGATGATATCGAAGTGTATTTTACATAGTCTATGTTAGTCATCATTGTGCTTGTTTCGTCCTGTTTGTCAATTAAAACTTAATGACACTGTTTTTGACTTATCCTATCTATTGTTAACAATAGTTGAAATGATTAATAAATATTTTATTTTATTTTATTAGTATAATTTGATAATTATTATTTTGTTCTTATATCGACGCATTCAGGAAGTTTTCTTCACGAACTCCAATCGACCTAAACATTATCTGCGATGAATATCCATTTTGTTCATGCTGTTTGTTCTTATTGTATTGCTGAATAACTTTCCATAAAAAAATGAAAATTTTGGGGACTTGTGGTATCATTTCCAAAAAGTTCCTTTCGTCTCAAAATGAATTCTTCTTCCTGGCATATATTCCAACGGTTATCATTTTGAAATCATTTCTTGATCTAAGCTCTCAGTTTCCAGAGTAGCCTCAATTATATCCAAATATTTTTTCTGCTATTAAGGTGCTATTAAAATCAACTGGGATATTTATTTCATTAACATATGTTGAAAATTTGACATTGAATCGAGAACAAGCGTGATCCATCCCAATTCTTTGATGCCTAATTGTAGCAATGGTATTTCTATTACACAACCAGATCAATTAACAGTAACAGCCGCTACCAAAGCGAATCAACCGTAACTATTTCAGATGTTGCTCACTTCAATTACTTTATTACTTTATACGGTGACTATATGTTCTCTAAAATGAATTCTCACAGAGGCGTAGGTGACTAACTGAAGATATCCAATCAGGCATTTCAAAAGCTACAGAAGTTACCTCACTAATGTTTTCAATCTTTTAACTGACAAAAATCAATGATAAATTGACAACCACAGCACTTTACTTTTACTATCACAAATTAATGGATCACATTGAGGCAGGCGAATGCCTTGTTGGGAGTTTTTGTGATATCAGCAGGGCATTTCACTGTGTAAATCCTACAATTATTTTGGATAGACTCCACCACTATGGTGTGAGGGGCACACCTTTAGATTGGATACGCTCATACCTTTGTGACAGTATGTCTCAATTAAAGACACTTAAAAATGACTTGGGTGTCCCACAAGGGTCAGTACTTGGCCCTTCCCAATTCATGATTCACATCAACGTCATTGATAAGCTCCCTGTGCCAGCATCCTTCACTATTTACGCAGATGACACCTCACTATTAATTTTCAGCGTCCGAGAAAGTTCATAACTGAAAACTTTGACGAACCTTTATCCGTAGTTAATGATTGGTTTTTGGCAAACCTTTTTTATCTGAATATTAATAAAACAAAATTTGAATTCAGAAGTTCGTGTCGTAGAAAGTCGTTGTAGTGAGGCATTCAAATCCCATTAGTTATTAGCCTGTTTCGAAAGTTTTTTCTTTTTTGATGTCATGTGTTTCTGTTGCTCAATATCTCACTTTGTTCTGGAACATACTAATCGATAGAGAGTTTTGTATTATATATGTTGATGCTGTACATTTTTTCCAAATTTTAATTTGTGGTCCCTTTTCAGTTTATTACTGCATAAAGTCATTTAGCGACCAATTATTTTCTATAAATTCAATCAAAACATCGCGGAAACAGTCCGAAACATAAATAGGTATTTGACAATGACAGTCTCAATGAAGACACTGTTCGACGTCGGTTTGCGATATTTCGTTCCGGAGATCTTAGTCTCGAAGATGAGCCTCGAAGTGGTTGACCTACAGTAATCCAGGACGAGGATTTGAGGACCCTGGTGAAGATTGACCCCATTACAAACAGTGCGTGGGATGGCGAAAGAACTTGGCAATAGCATACGTGCGGTTTTTTACTTTTGCAAAACCAAAATGATCTTTTTTCAAATCGGATCGGCACGTGTGATGACAAATGGATTCTTTACAGCAACAGAGATCCAATCCTACTCTACGACAATGCCGACGGCACGTTTCACAAATAATCGAAAATAAAAGAATTGGGCATCGTAGTTCTGCCTCGCCCACCATATTACCTAGATTTCTCGCCAACCAACTACCTTCTTTCGAAGCACTTCGACTTCTTTACCACCGGTGGAACCTTCGCCAATCAGGTCTAGACAAAATCTGCTTTCGTCGACTTCATCTATTCCCTAGCACATAATTTTCACGCTGACTGGATTAATCGATATGTGGTAAACGTGCCCTGATTCAATTGGTGCTCATTTTGATTGAAATAAATGAGTGTTCACTGAGGTGCAGGTCAAGATAGACTCATAAGAACGGACGAAACTTTCGAAACAACCTAGTATGTTCTGGAATTAGCCCGTACTTGAATCAAAATCGATAATAAACGTATTTCATACACTTTGTTATGGTTGTAATCTTATCACTGAACAGTTAATCACATTACAAGATGTATCTGTAGAGTAGGGAAGGTCAACTCGAAGAGTTGACCTTCAAGGTCATCGTCCATCCTATCCTTTCCAGGGAGGTGGACAGGTCACTAGGATACATCTCCTTTATATCGGCAAGTGTAGGCCAAGATTTGCCGAACACACAATCTCTTATTGACGATAACTCCAGAAACTTGCATTAGACATACCTGACAGTTTCATCTTCTCGTTCTCATATCCTGCATAGAGATGTGTCCAATAGCCCCATATTATGGATCTGTTTCCTCAGTTGACAGTGGCCAGTTAGAAATCCTACTGTTAAACGTAGATTTTCCCAGGTCATCGCCAGATATTTCTTCGGCGCCAGCTCTCCAGGGTCGCCCAGTGTGATCCTGGCAAGATTGCATCTTTTGATTCCATCCCATCTCTTTAGGGCTTCAGAATGAGTGTGACGTTTGGCTGGTTCCGCAATTGTCGAAGTCATCAGGCCGAAGGTGTCACTGGGTCCTAAAATTCTTTGGCCAGCCGCTTCCTTGGCTAAAGAGTCGACAATGCGATTACCTTCACTACTGTCGTGCCCTTCAATCCACCTGAGGTTAATGTCATTATCTACCGAGGCTTCAGCTAAATCTTGGTGGCACTCTAGTACTAGCCATGAGGTAACACGTTGTCTGTTCAAGGCTAATAGCACTAGTCTATTATCAGTGCAGATAGTTATCTTTCTGCTAGAAATTCCTTTCCTGTTTTTTGTGGCGATTGAGATACCAGCCAGTCCTGTTTGAACCACGCTGGTATTTTTTCCCATTCTCCACTCAATCCTTAGGCTTAGTGATCTTGCACTCTACATCCTGAGCCTTCTTTGGTTTTTGAGCCGTCTGTATATATGCGTATTGCATTTGTATCATCTGACTCTGTGTTCTGTTCTGTTTGAATTTTGTAGGATTTATTAAACACGAACCTGGGTTCAATTGCATCACTGGCTGTCTGCAGCAGAGGTTGCGCAGTAAGCGCTTCTCGCCATAGGCCCAGCCTCAATTAACCCATTCCTACTTCGAGGTTTACACCTCAACATGGTCATTAACGCAATCACCCTAACGTACAGATCCAGAGGGGTCAGACCAGTAATTAATTCCATTGCCGAAGTTGGTGTTGTAACTTTCGGTTCCCTTGCAATGGCTTCGTACGCTAACATAGGTCTTATTATTGCAATGTAGATCCAGGTAATCACACAGGGTGGATTATGCGAGTCCCACTGTCCTCTGACATTGCTCATAAGCTATATATGCCTTTTTTCTTCACACTGTAGGTGAGAGTACCATATTAGCTTTCTGTCGAGGTTAGTACCAATGTATTTCACCTATTCAGAGAAGTTTAGTTTGATTCTTTCGGGAAGTTTTAAGCCCGATAAACTTCTTTTCCTGGTGAAAAGGACCAACGCAGTCTCCTTGGGATTGATCGATAGTGAGTGTTCCTCATACCACGTTTCTATCAATTTAAGCCCATCCTGCGCTCTGTCGCACAGTGTATTCACAAATCTGCCGGTCTGCAAGATAACTATGTTATCTGTATATGCGATTGTGTAGAATCCATTATTGTTGAGTTGATTGACCAGGGTATCCAGAACTATGTTCCAGACAAGGGGTGATAAGACCCCTTCCTGGAGACATCCCCCAATGACCAGTTCTCTCACTGTGATGTCTGGTACTTATTGCTCTACTGAAGAGCATCTTGAGTATCCATTCTCCTACTCCCAGGGGTACATTCCTGGAGTGTAGTTGCTGGGTAATTGTTGGAAAGGTTTTTTTATCAAACGCTCCCTGAATATCTATGAATGTACCCAGGGTGGATTATTTGTTTCCCAATGATCTTTCGATTCCGCCATCACAAGATTTGTTCCACTGTAACGTACCAGAAAAGGAGGATTTTTCCCAATTTCAATATCCTGCAATTCGTTCTCACTACGGCACTGTATTCAAAAAGCGTTGCAATCCGTGATGCGCAATTAATTATTTCTTGAACTCTCGGACACAGATAAACAATTATTTTAACAGGTTAAGATCGAAGCAGGCGGTTTAATTAATGCTTAAACTTTTATTACCGATGGATATGGGTTATTGGTGACGATAGGAGTATGTGATGGAATTAGATAATTCCCTTTGTTTATGCCATTAGTGGCAAAGAGGATATTGCAATTGTTGCAGAATTCTGAAATAGTTTTCCTCCATACCTGCGGTCTGATGAAATACGACTCACTGATCAGAAGTGTGAATCAAATTGAGCAATAATACTTTATGATGTAGCGTTTGAGAAAGATATCCATATTCACAAGGACAACTCCAAAATTTAAATGAATCGAATTCAATTAAATTCTTCTTTGGAGCTCGAAATGTTGTTTCTTTGTGTCAATAATAATTTTTTGAATAGCATCAGACATATCAGATACATGTTTCGTTTATTTCATGCCGTTTTGGGTTGGTGTTGTCTCGAAAATTTAGTTGTTGCAATGTTTTTATTATGTGTCTCATATATCTGATGGTTATTAAAATAGTCATATTATTAACACGTATAAACTACTTTTCAAGCCCCAAAGAAGGATTTAATTGAATTTTGAACGTCAGCAAGAGAACAATTGTTTTTGGAAAAATTGATCCTGTTACCCAACTCAACTTTTTTTCGGGTAAATTATTGGATCACTAAACTAGTTAACCTAAATAATATATAGAATAGATGGGGCTGACAATAAATCCAAGGTAACCTGGAATATTATGAATGGCCTTCGGGGAAAAAAAAAGGAAGCTTCAGAAATTTCCCGATACCTTTAATGACTATTTCTGTACCATAGCATCTAAGACAACTATTCACTTGAAACCCCCCTCCGACTATTTAGCACATATGTCAGATGTTTACGTTGAAAACAATTTTTATTTTGAACCGACTGATGCGATAGAGTTGAGAGCCACTATACAATCAATTAAAAATAAACGAGCGGCGGGAATTGACGATCTCTCTGCCACTCTATTTGACAATATTCCAGATGATGCTCTTAATATCTTAGCTGAACTTATAAACCGATCCTTCAATCTGGGCCTCTTCCCAGAGTTTTTAAAAATTTCCATTGTGGTCCCAATTCATAAAGGTGGGAACAGTAGCGACCCATTGAACTTTAGGCCTATAACTCTAATTCCCACCCTGGCCAAAATAATCGAGAAATTGGTGCAGGAAAAGTTGCTAAGGTTTTTATGCCGAAACAACATACTAAGCGAGAATCAATTCGGATTTCAAAAACGCAAGAATACGAATGATGCCATATTGGCGCTAATGACCAAAGTCTACAAACGAATTAATGAAGGGCAATCAACCGCGGCAGTATTTTGCGACCTAACCAAGGCCTTTGATTGCGTAAATCACCAAATTCTGTTAGACAAACTTGATTATTATGGTTTCAGAGGAATTAGCCTGCAGTGGTTTAGATCTTACCTGGAAAATCGTAGCCAGTTGGTAAAAACTGACCACTAGTCACGTATTGGAGCTACTAGATGTGGTGTGCCTCAGGGTTCGGTACTGGGACCTATTTTATTTTTGTTATATGTCAACGATATCTCCCATTCGAATATATCTGGGAGGTTCACGTTATTTGCAGATGATACCACTATACTTTGGCACAGTAGTGATGAAACATCTTTAAACAATGTCATTCAACGTGATCTCGAAACAATAAGAACGTGGTTTGACAATAATCTCCTTGTACTCAACATCTCCAAAACTAACTTGTTAACCTTCAAATGTGAATTGGACACAATAATTCTTGATTCAACTAATATTGACAATTCCCCCTGCACAAAATTCTTGGGTCTTCATATTGACAGTAACCTGAGATTCGATGAACATGTTAAAAAACTGTCTAAAAAACTATCCTCTGGGTGCTATGCCATTAGAGTCATCAATAATGAGGTAGGATTTGCAGCAGCAAAATCTGCCTGCCATGCATTAATTGAATCGCATATAGGTTATGCAATTGCTTTTTGGAGTGCATGCAATAAAAATTTATTACAGATGATCCAAGTTGTACAAAAAAGAGCCATTAGAGCCCTCTTCAAGATTAAGAGTCGCAAATCGTGCAAAGAATACTTTAAAAATCACCAAATCCTCACAGTGATCTCTATTTTTATATTGGAAACATCTTGTTTGATTCATAAGCACCGTGATCTATGTAAAGGAGCGTCATCGTCTTACAATACTCGATCTTCCCAAAACTCGACTCTTATGTTGCCTATACCCAAAAGTCGCCTCGTAAAGGACTCTATTATATATAACGGCTTGAAAATATACAACTACCTTCCAGCAAGAATTAGGGAAATCAAGAATTATAATAGATTCAGAGGTAGTGTGAAGGTTTTACTCTTTGATCATCCCTTCTATAGCTTGGATGAATTTTTTATAGCCAAATTATCTGAATGAACTCATTATCCATATCTGTCATTGCTGAGGCTCAATTATGTGAATATGTATGTATGGATGGGTGTATATATATATATATATATATATATATATATATATATATATATATATATATATATATATGTACCATTATTTACTCTAATTTGATCAGATCCTGTGTTTATTTGTGTTTATACATCTGTAAGTGTTATTTTAACTATATTTTATCATACATCCATGTACGACAACTGACTTTGTCAACAAGAATTGTATTCTTCCGACAATAAAGCATATTCTGATTCTGATTCTGAATAATACATAGCTTCCTTCGGTGGTCAATGTTTCGGAAAACAATCTTTTCCATTATCAAAACGAAACATACGTCAAACTAATTAGAGCTATCACAATTTGAGGCGGTAGTTTAACAGTGAATTTCAGATTTTGAAAACGGATAAAGATTGTTTCCCGAAACTTCGACCAGTAAAGAAAGCTGAGTGTCGATATTAATTTTTTTTCAATTGGTTTTTTACAATTTGTAGGCTAAATTTATGAATGTTACTGAAAAATTGGACTATTCAGAGGTTTATACAGGGTCTTTCACGACGAGTGATCGTTAGGAATATATGGAGAATGATTCAAAATAAAACTTGAAATTCTGTGGTAGTGGGTTTTACAAAATGGCCTTCTCAACTGAAATATTTTCAACTTTTGTTCTCTTTCCGTTATACCAGAAGTTGACGGCAAGTTCCTTATTTCAAATGGAACACCCTGTATTTTATTACATTTTTGAATTTCTCAGCACAGTTTAGATCCATGCCTGTACAATGCCTATACCCAAATTTGTTAGTTTTCGAGATATTATTTTTTTTCTGAAAAATTTGACAGTTACAGCACCACCCCGAAAAAATCATAACTTATAGACAGTAACAGCTGGAAATGTGAAATTTCACAGAATCTCACCTTAAGCATCAAGTCATAAACAGGTCCATCGAATTTTTTAAAATAATTTACAGGGTGGTCGAAATTTTCACCTAAAACATAATATCGAGAAAACTGATGAAACACTACGAAAAAAAAGGTATCAAATTCATGAAGAATGTCCTATACCTAAAATACACCATTGGCAAGATATATCCGATTTTGGAAAATATTTGAAATGTAAATCATTCGAAGCAATACCAAACCAAGAAAATTTTGAAAACAAATGAAGTCACAAGAAATATATTAAAATTTGATGCGATTTAATTGACGTATATTTCGTAGTTTTCCATTTGTGTGCAAAATGTCTCGATTGGGGCATTCTAATGATGATTTTTCGTCTGTCATCATCAAAACAAACCAACCGTAAACAATGAAGACATCCGAAATTGTAGTTTTGATCTACTTCACAGACTATCCAGAAAATTCGTTAAAAGATGCAGAAAAGTCACTCAGAATTTCATGTTCGTCAATGAACGATTTTAATCAAACATAAGTGGCGTCCCTTTAAATATCATCAGGTTCAGAATCTGAAACCTCACGAATTACCTGGAGGAGGACCCTGAGTTCATGAAGAACATGATATGGACAAATGAAGCCAAATTTGACAAGAATGGTATGTACAACCGCCATAATAGTCATTTTTGGGCAGCAGAACATCCAATGCTCGTTCGCCAGCGCAACTTCCAGGATTCATGGAGTTTTAATATTTTTTGCGCTATAGAGGAAGACCAAAATTCATGTTTATATCTTTATGAAGAGAATTTGAATAGCTATAGATATTCGCATATAATTAGGAATGTGGTTGGTGAATTCACAAGGTATGTTTCTGAACAATACCGTTTCAAGTTATGGTATCAGATGTATGGAGCCCCTGCACATATTACTGATACCGTTGCTGGGTTGTTAAATGGGATGTTCGAAGATCAGTGGCTTTGCTACAATGGGACATTTAAATTTCCTCCTCACTCTCCAGACCTGACGCCACTGGACTTCTTCATCTGGGGATATATGAAAGAAAATGTTTATGCGGATCCTGTGAGTGATAAAGAAAACATGAAACAATGGGTTCTGAGAGCTTTCAATAATTTGGTTCCTGACTCCATACAGAAAGCTACAAATAGTGGTATGCAAAAAAAAAAAATTCTTACTTGGAATAAAACGGCAATGTCTTTGAACATTTGTTGGAATGAACCACAATATTATTTGAATTCAAAGAAATTAAGTTAAATTCTAAAATTAAAGTAAAATCTAACTTGAAAAAATATAAACAAAATAAAAATACTGTATTCGATATCAATAAACAAAGATATGATTCATCTCTCTGATATTATTTCATTTCAATCCATCCATTTTCATGTTGAGTTACCTTTTACCAACGAAAGAGTTAATATTAGTCCATTTGTTTTCAAAGCTTTCTTGGTTTGGTATTGCTTCGAATATTTCAAATATTTCCCAAAATTTAATGTATCTTGCCAGGGGTGTATTTTAGGTATAGGGCATTCTTCATGAATTTGATATCTTTTTTCATAGTATCCAAAAATAATAGAAATAGTGTATGGTTTCCATTTGAAAAAATCGTGTTTCAACAGTTTTCTCGATGTTATGTTTTAGGTGGAAATTTCGACCACCCTGTAAATTATTTACGAAAATTCGATGGACCTATTCATGACTTGATGATCAAAGTGTGATTCTGTGAAATTTCATATTTTCAACTGTTACTGTCTATGAGTTATGATTTTTTTAGAGTGGTGCTGTAACTGTCAAATTTTTCAGAAAAAAATGAATATCTCGAAAACTGACAAATTTAAGTATAGGCTTTGTCATACGAAAAGAGCCTAAAATGTGCTGAGAAATTCAAAAATGTAATAAAATACAGGGTATTCTATTTGAAATAAGGAAGTTGCACTCAACTTCCGGTATAACGGAAAGAGACCGGAAGTTGAAAATATTTCAGTTGAGAAGGCCATTTAGTAAAAGCCAATACCACAGAATTTCAAGTTATTATTTTGGATCGTTCTCCATATATGCCTAACAAACGCTCGTCGTGAAAGACCCTGTATAAACCTCTGAGTAGTCCAATTTTTCAGTAACATTCATAAATTTAGCCTACAAATTGTAAAAAACCAATTGAAAAAAATCAAATATCTACACTTAGCTTTCTTTAGTAGTCGAAGTTTCGGGAAAGAATCTTTTTCTTCACAGACATTTTCAGGGTGTTTTTCATTTGGCGATCAACATTGAAGCTTGGCTTCAACAAACCGCCGCGGCGTTCATTTTGGATGTGAAAGTTTTGTTTTTTTGTCGAGCGTCTTTTTTTTATTCCACTGTGTCTGTAACAAAAGCATTGAACTGTACCTATTAGTAAATACTGTAAAAAATTGAATACGTTCTGCTCAAATATGTAAAAGTGTGTTTTTCCTTTGACATCATTTTCAATCTGCAAAATGCATAGAATTGTGACATATTCGTGGTCTGTTAGATTCAAATCAATTCGAAGTATTCACTCCGTATCGGATCATTTCGAGATCTAAGGAGCATTAGTTACATACAAGGTTCCATAACATGATATATAGATCAATTTCTTTATCAGAAATACTTTCGTTCTCAGCCACGATTTGTCTAGATAGGATCTTTTGAAAGCCTGTAATGTATTCGACTTAAATGATCGTCAGTTCAGTTTGTGCACTAAATCACGATTATTGTTAAACATTCTTGCTCGCACTTCAATTTTTTTTCGGGATATCACCAAAAAAATATTTCTTCAAGAAGATTATCAATTTGATGGACTGATTTGTTTTCAGGACTCTTTTTTTTTATATTCAATGTAATCCAATGTTAAGGTCTCACTGACATTTTAATGGAAATAAGGAATGTCTTATTGTCTGCAAAAATGTGCAGTTATCTTTGCAAAATTGATAATCGCTCAAGATATTGAGGCATGACAAATAATCAACATGTGGCTCAGAGCCACTGATTAGCGATATCGCACGATTTGAAAGATCTTCACATAAAATTAAGATTTAAAGGACAATTTTCAAGCAACTTCCAAGAAATGAAAGTTGCTTCAAATACTCCAGCTAGTTATTCTGATCTCAGAATACCATGAGTAACATTTTTGAAAGAGTTATTCATTTACAAATTGATGAATATTTCAATACCAATAATCTGTTCTCACCATTGCAATGTGGTTTAAGGTAGGGTTTCAGTCGGTTGAGGGATTTGATGAGGGAATGATTAGCACTCTGGTTCTACTAGATTTTTAAAAAGCATTCGATACCATCAATCATAAGCTGATTTGCATGAAACTCAAATAATATGGTTTTGATAATGCTGCCTTATTTCTCATCTGGTCTTATTGAGTTGGTCGATCTCAAAAAGTTGTTGTTGATGGTCATCACTTCTTTCCTCCTGATATTCTATCAGGAGTACCACAGGGTTCCATTTGGGACCTTTATTGTTCATCATTTATACTACTGACATTATCTCGTCCATCAAGAAATGTAAAATACAGGCATATGCTGATGACATCTGTTTAAAATCTGTTTTTTCGTTAACCAGCTGTCGCACCCCTACGAACAACAACCCTCAGAAGTCGAAACTTGTGTGAGCTAAGGATTAACGAGGACTTACCTTTTAACGTGTGATTACTAACACTGGTAGGACGATAGCAAGTGAAGATCGATCGTTCAGACTAGGGTTTGAACCACCGACCAACACGGCAGTCAATTCGAGTGAGTAAACAAAGCACCCACGCCGAACCGCCTGGCTACCGACCGACATACAATTATACATGCACTTTAAAATCGATGATTATGCTGAGGCACAAAATCTCTTCAACACTGATCTTGATTTGATCAATGGGCTATCAAGTGAACATGATTTGAAAGTTAATCCTGATAAAACAATGATGATGCATTTTGGATCGCAGAAGAATCGTAAATTTGCAGAAAACAATTTCCATTTAGAACTAGATCATAATATCTTGACTCCTATCAATACAGCTAAATACTTAGGGTTGATGCTTGACATTGATCTTAGATTCACTAGTCATGTTAAAAATTCAATGAAAAAAGCATATATGTCATTGAAACCGTTATGCTGTAATCGTTTTATTTTGAGCCAACCTCTAAAAAGAATGCTCTGTGATAGTTTGGTGCTAAGCCATTTCGACTACTGTGACTTCATATATGGGCCATACGTATATGATTCAGATAAAAAAAGAATACGAAAAGTGCAAAATTCTTGTTGCCGCCTTATTTATGGACTTCGTAAGAATGATTCAATTTCTGAAGCCTTTAAAATTTCCCGCTGGCTCAATTTTGAAAACCGTGTGATTCATCATTTGGGTGATTTTGTTCATAAATTGATTACCCCTTCCCCATTCTCCTTTTTCAATACAAAATCTGATTTTGCGTGAACTATACCGTAACATCAGAGATCATTTCTTTTTTGATGCTATAAAACTAATTCATTGCCCAAGCAATTGAAGAGATGCAATATCAGGAAATTCAAATATAAATTCTCCAAAAGCGTGCCATTCGATATCTGTGCAAAGTTGGGCCTAGAGAGTCTTGTAAACCCTTGTTCAAGGAGCAAAAATTACTAATACTTTCTTCTTTATTCATACTCGAAACTGTGTGCCTAGTACATAAGAACAAATCATCTTACGATGTTGTTGTTGGTTTCGCTCGCCAAAGCGACAAATTACGACTGCCTATTCCATCATCAAATTTGATTAAAAACTCATTGATCTATAATGCAGCTAAAATATATAACCATCTACCGACCAGTCTTAAAGATATCCAATCACCTTATCAGTTCAGGAAATCTGTAAAGCAAGTTCTCATTGATCAGGTGTTTTATAGTGTTCAAGAGTACTTTGATAAAGATATGGATGGAATTCTGAAATAAAATTATTCCCTGTTCAAGCACTGCTTATGTTGATTTCAATAGCTCCTGCAATTTTGAAAACAGTGTCTGTTTATCTTATTTATTTATATATTTTATTTATTGACTTCCTTATTTACCTGTTAATGTCTGACTATTCGTTCATTTAGGATGTATATGAATATGTATGTGTGTGGTATTTATGTGCATTTATATAAGCATTTTCATTCATTTATCTATAATTGTTTTAGCTGTTCACTAAAAATCGTAACCATATGTCAGTAAGACACATACATTTAACCAATGTATATGTATAATGTATAGTTATTATAGTGAAACTCATTTATACATGATTAGCTTTGTCAACGAGTTTATACTTTTGACAATAAAGCATATTTGATTTGATTTGATTTGAAATATATAAAACATATCTATGATAGTCAGTAACGTCAACATTTGCTCATTAGACAAATAAATAAACAACAGATCAATTAAACTTAATTATTTATAAACTCTCTTCAGAGGGTAATCACAAATTATTATTTCCATTTATGTTTCTTATTTCGTGGCACCATCACTGTTGATTGTCTTTTTGTTTCTGTATGTTCGCGTGCATTATGGAATGGTGCTTGTTAGTTGAGTTAGAGTAGCTTTGAGCTAGACTTCACCAATGAGTACCAGAATCTCCTGTAACCTATTTTCATTTCGATATGTATCTTTGTATTTTTTTCTGTATTATCAATAAAGCCGATATTTATCATTATTATTATTACTCAATACCGAAGTGTCCAGACCTCTTAGAGGCGGAGTTGAAGGGAGGTGTTTTCATTGGACCAGATACTAGACGGCTTATGGCTGATCCACAATTGACACACAAAGAGAAGGGTGGATTGCTTCAAAGAAATCATAGAGCAAATTTTAGGCGATGAAAAAGACCGTAACCACAAACAAATATTTGAGAGAATATATGAAGCATCTCAAGTTTCACGTTGACTAATGAGTTCCAAAGTATATTTTCTTTATTTCCACCTTGACTACTTTCCAGAAAATTTGGGATATGTGAGTGAATAGCAAGGTGAACGATTCCACCAAGATATTAAGGAGTTGGAACCCAGATAAAAACGCGCCAAGGAGAGTCTGGCTAAAAAATATTGAATTTGTTCAGTGCTCACTAACGAATGTTTTTCAGATAGACAATTGTAAGAATACTTCTTTTTAGTCTTTTACCTTTTATTTGAAGAAGATAACTTGTGTAATATAGATACCTACATTGTCAGAAAACTTGACGTTTTATGACAAAATGAAAGTCATTTTCGGACTCAGCACACCCGAAAACATAAGAATTATGCAAAAAAACAAAACAGCTCTCAATATTTTTTTGCAGGCTTGTAGTATGAGTGGATCCACTAATCCCTAGATCAAGGAGAACTTGAAGAAGTTGTTGGTGGTCAACCGTATTAGATGGATGGTTGTTTTTTTATCAATGGAAACGTTTATCAACAATGAAGTATCATTCATTCCATCACATTCATTGCTTATTTTACTTTTTGTTTTTAGCACAGTGAAATACAGTCTCTATGAAACCAGCCGTAGCCACCTGCGCAGAACAGGTCATAACCACCTGCTTGGCATCTAGGAACGGATATAATACGAGATGGTCTCTCAAGTGATTTTGATGCAAACCAAAATGATGAAAATTATATCAAAAACACAATATTTGGCGTATTAGTCACATCAGAACGGTGTAGCTAAGAGCAAGTATTGATATCATTTAGTTATCACATAAAAGGACTCCTCGAGTCTCTCAGAAATTACTCAAAGTACATATGAGAGAATCATAACATAAGCGAATAAAAATCATATGAAATTCAATACAACTGGAACTGTGCTGAAGAAGTTCATAGTGAATCCGTAGAAGTCTGTATTTGGACTCTGGTTTTCCACTTAATACTGTTGAAATTTCGTTGAATCTGTGTTATGCCACCATTCATTGGCATCTGCTTCACGGGGTTTTGAACAAATTTAACACTAGGCACTAAATAATATTACTGGAGTTTTTTCCCAACACCAAATCGTTATTTTCAACGCCTCGACATGTGTTTCGATCACCAAGTGATCATCTTCAAAGAGGAAGATTAAAACTTTCAGTTTTTAAAGTTATCTAGGTACCAACTACCAACTACCAACTGAAAGTTTTAATCTTCCTCTTTGAAGATGATCACTTGGTGATCGAAACACGTGTCGGGATGTTAAAAATGACGATTTGGTGTGGGGAAAAAAAACTCCAGTAATATTCATTACTACACCAAAGGTTCCAAACAGTGCATCATAACTAGGCACTGAATTCATCCACAACCAAAGTTGTTCAGCATTATGGTCTGATAAAATTATGGTAGTATCATCAGCAAACATTAGCATAAAATGGGGGTCTAAGAACTGAGCCTTGGAGCATACCGAACTGCACATTTCAGACCAACGAGAAAGAACCGCCTTGAAATGATAATATACTCCTCTCTGACATATATGATTCAATTCCATTGGTTATATTGCTGGGCAAACCCAACTCAAATAGTTTAATGACAACTCAAATAGTTTTAATGACAAAACACAAGCACTACATGAAAATCCTTAACACATTGGATTTGAATCGCTGGAGATTAAATCCATTTGGAAAAACGTTCTCAGGAAGTTCATTCCACATAAACGCAGTTTTCCAGATGGAAAAGTTCTTAAACAGTGAAGTTCGAAGTGTACTTACTTGAACCTGAAAACAATAAGCAGCTACAGCATGTCGCGAATTTCTGATATGTACCGCACTTGGTGGAATCAAATGTGCCAAGTCACTTGAACACTTGCCGTGAAAGTATCTACAGAAGAGAGACAAATCTTTAACCTTTTTTCGATGTTCCAGGCTATCAAGTTTGCATATAATGTTCGCGTCTCCAATCAGGCGGATGGCTCTTTTCTGGATGGAATCCAGTAACTTCAGGTAATGTTTTGGGGCAGAGCTCCATACATACGAGAACAATATTCCAAAGAAGATCTTATCTGAGCTTTATAAAGTATCAAAAGTTGCTGAAGTGTGTATAGTTTTCTTTCAACAATGTTCCAAGCTTTTGAGAAGCAGCCTTTGCAATTCCAGCGACATGATTGTGCCAAGACATATTAGTATCCATTTTAACCCCCCACAAACTAATCGAAGCAGAAAACGGGATTGTCTGTCCTGACATTATTATATCCGGTCTGGAAACATTTCTCTTTTTGGAGAAACCCGATGCCTAGGTTTTTATGGCATTGAATTGAACCTGATTACTTTCACTTCAATTCAAAATTACTTTTAGATCTTCATTAAGATATGCAACCTCCTCTTGCCGGTGAAGATGTGCTTCCGTAGCCGATGTCCTGGAATCCAAATGGAATGACGAGACAAGTGTGCTGTCGTCAGCAAAGCAATATGTAGAATTTTGTATATCAAAAAATAAAGAAAATACACATTCATTACTATTAATCCCTTTATATACGTGTACTGTTAAAAAGTAACAGGAGTGTTCAAATTTCGCGGGCTACGTACAGTCGATTAGCGGTTTTTTTCTGTTGGTAGACTCGTCTCGAACATATGTTAACAGTTGCAGCTGTTAAGCACGTTTGGTTTGTTGGTGGGAGGCATAAAAGTTAGAAGTATTTTGTGAGTTCGGTGATTTTTTGCTATAAGAAAAATTCAAAACAGCAACACTAAACAACTTATTCATTTCTTTCTGTTGGCTACTAGGTAAAACAAGGCATTAGAATAATCGTACTTTCTCAACAAGTTCCTTGGAGTCCTAACAAACGTCTATGTTTCACATAAGGGGGTTTGAGTCACAAAAACAAATCTGTTTTACTGCTGTACATTTGTGCAAGAATTTATTATCGCACTATATGACAAAACGGGCTCATCGACGTAGGAGTTAATAAATTTCTAATGCGACTATCTCACAATCTCGTTTTAACCAATGAATATAATTATTCTTCTCCTAAATTGGAATTGCTCTTCAAGACATCTGCAGCGTAGCCATTATTCGTTCACTTGCAAAATATAGCGATAATGGTTAAAAAGTGTAATAACATCGAATTTCTTGGTGTATTATTGGACCAAGGATGAGCGTGTGGGTTTATCGCTTGTTTTCAGAGTTATTTTATGGGTAAACGTTCTTCATGTGATGCGCTTTTTCGCTTTTATGGTAGGACACGCTCATTGTGTGTAAATAGATCTAGATCAGAAGTTGCCGTAATAATATACAGTCCTCCCAAAGAGTTATTACGTTATGATAATTGACTATAATTCACGAAAGAGGATGTAATCTCGGATATATCCTTGATACTAACTACCCTTCGTCATCAAAACCGCGTGACTTATACGATCGATTTAAAACTGAATTTCTCAGAGACGATTGTTCGACTATTGGAAGGTTGATATTGCTTCATACACTGTGACACACTTGAGATAAAGACACCCCTGTATTTTAGTAATTTTTGAAAGCAGATATTTGTTTTTTATAAAAAGCGTAGAACTTCATATGTCGCACTTTTCGCAATATTTAACCTAAGTGTCAACAAAGAATCCACCCTGGGTATATTCATACACATCGAGGAAGCGTTTGATAAAACAACCTCTTCAACAATTACCCAGCAACTTCAATCCAGGAATGTACCCCTTGTAGTAGGAGAATGGATACTCTCTAGTAGAGCAATGAGTATCAATGTAGAAGACATCATAGTGAGAGGACTAGTCATGAGGGGATGTCCACAGGGAGAGGTCTTATCACCTCTTTTTTGGAACATATTTCTGGATACCCTGATGAATCACCTCTCAACAATGATGGATTCTACACAGTTGCATATGCAGATGACATAGTTATCTTGTAGACCAGCAAATTTGTGAAGCTAACATGGAACTCTCACCTACGGAGTAGAGCAAAAAGAGCATATGTGACTTATGAGCAATATCGAAGGACAGTGGAACGCGCATGGGGTCTTCCACATCATGTGGTCACCTGGATCTATGTTAACATACGGAGCCATTGCATGGGGACTGAAAGTTCTACAGGCTGATATTTGTAAATCCATCGTTTCAATACAGCACTTTCATTTTTATTTACCTTGTAACAGTTTTTCGGAAAGCCAGTTTTTATCGAGATGCGGCAAAAATGTTGAGTAACAAAAAGTAAGTTATGTTATATGATGAAATTGGCCGACACTCCATGAAAATCCATAACTATCGTATTCAAAAACACTTCATTGTGAGATTTTCACAATGAAGTGTTGCGTTTTTGTAAAACGCAACACGTGTTTCGCCATAAATTGGCTTCTTCGGGCGTGTTTTTACATATTCAAAGCTTATCTTACCTTACTTTACAATTGGAAGTACCTACATTTCAAGTACCCAATTTTCACCTCAGTTTGAAATTATTTAAATTACCTGAGCTCATGTCCTAGTTTTTACATTTCCACCTAGAATGGAAATGCATACAAACTGTTCTCTGCATTCACTATCAAAAAGTGTCTGCCACATCACACCACTAATGGATCCTTCTGCTAAATTATTTTATTTTTGTTTGTAAGCCTTCAGGAATATCTGCAGTGGTCAATGTAGAATCATGTGCATAGAGAACTACAGAATCTGAACTAATACAGTCAGGTAGGTCGTTTATAAGTAACAAATAAATAAGCGACACCAAAATTGTTCCCTGAGGAACTCCCAGGTCCATCTCATAATATTCCAGTATTGAGTTTTGTTCCGGTCTCATAGATTCCGTTTTTGCAATGGAAGATATCATCGGCCTAACTCAAGTTGGAAAATCTTGGCACTGATATTGCCGGATAAGGTGGTTGCGATTACATGGGGATCAGCATATTATATCGCATGTTTTTTATTCTTGAGTTTTCACCGAATTCGATTCTTTGTTTGTTTTTGTGAATGTTTGTTCCTTTATTTTGTTGTAATGTAACTTATATTTGAAAACTAGACTCAAAATTGACTTCAATCTAGGAGTTTTTTGTTAAATAATTCCGAGTTTAAATTTGAAATTTTATTGAATTTCGACTCCAAACTCGAATTTTCTTAAATTCTGAATTTGAACTCTGAGTTTAGTGTTTTTTCCAAAACAATTTGTGGTCTTTTTTCATGTTCGTAGAATAAAATGAAATGAATCAAGAAGTTTAATAACGATATACCTATTTATAAAAAAAGTAAGATGGAAAATAACAAATAACTATCGACCAATCATATAATATCATATCTGCTGTGAGCATAATTATGGAAAATAAATAGGTTTGTTGGTTGTAAAATAATTAATGAAGACTTTGTAATTGAAGGAGTATTGGGGTTTCCATAGTTAAATAATGATAATGATTCATTTATTTTATTATTTATAGTAGTCACTTATAATTTGAAGAGTAGAAAATTCATCCAATGTATGGACATTGTTGTTGAGTGATAATGTTCTTGAGCGAGTTTCAGAAATAGTAATATTGTCAGAACTAACTGATTCTTTGGGTTGTTTATTGAAAATGTTCTAGAATATTCATGAGATTCCGAAGATCCAACATATTTACAGTAAGGTATGTAGAAATCAGCACAATTGGACTTGTTGAATTCTAGTTAGCTTATTTCTATTGGATATAGGAAATAATTCTCAAAATGCGTTTTCGTACAATAAATACGTCAGGTGCTCGAGTAGAAACACCCCAGAAACATACCCCATATCGTAATTGGGAGGCTACTTGGGCATGATATAAAATGTATAATTGTTCACGTAAGATTTCAGAACATAAAACATAATGAGTATCATCGTATCAAGTTGGTACAATATTTTTTCCAGTTTGAACCAGCGTCTATTGTAAATCCTTGAAATTCGACTGAAGTAGTAGGCTCGATAAAGAAATCATCAGTTTTTATTGTTTAAGTTTCGCATTGTTTTTGGTAGTTGTGGTATATTGGTATCATCTGCATATGTAATAAAGCTGGCAGAAGATTCAATATTATATTCAATATTATCCATGTCATTCATATAGAATGAAAATAAAAGTGGTCCCGAAACAGGACCTTGGGGAACCCTCATAGAGACATTTTAATTTGCAGATTTAGTGGAAGGTATACGTATACACTGTTTTCTGTGTGTCAGAGTGAAACTCCACGAGTATCATATATTTGCCAGTAAGTTAGGAGCACATATGATGAAGTTTAATGAAAAATGTCAAAACTCCAGATCATCGTGACTTACCAACGGAATAAAATAAACTGCTTCAGAAGTGCATTTTCAACTTTCCTACCTTACTCCACTTCACTTCTTACTTTATCCTACTTCTTTATATAAACCCGTTTTTGATCTAACAGTTGTTTCAAACCAACTTGCTGGCTGGAAAATAAGACCTCGTTAATTCTCATTTCGCTGTACCATATATTTCAGTATCAGGGCCCTGACATGAAATTGTTAATTTATGTCCACACCCTCTTCACCAGTTTCGTTGCCTGTGACTTCTGTGATTTCTGGCAGCTAATATATATCCAATGCTAATAAATATAGAATTCCCACAATCAATTTCATTTGAAGACGCGTTTCGCTACACAGTAGCTTCATCAGTTACTGGTAATTGAAGAAGCATAATCATCTGCAAGAACAACCCTGGTGAGGTATCTTTCTGTTGGATATAATTCAATGTTTAGCGTGGTATTAGCCGGGAAAGTAGTTCTGTTACGGTATGCGTTCATCAGAACCTACGGTGCAGGTACTTTGGGAGATATTGATGTGTATTGTCAACAATGGATACCAACTATAATATTTTTATGATAAAAGTCGAACTATGTCCTCTTCTACCAATCAAAAAACAATATATTAGTTTCGTTAACACAACTTCTGATTTCAATTAGTCTTACCAACCAAGCATTCTCAACCCATAAATGAAATATGAACTTCAGAAAAAATATATCATAAAAATTCGTATTGTGTATAGCTGTTTGCAGTAATAAAATCCCTCTGTTCAATATACGGAATCCCTATTCGAGTGAGTTCTAAATCAGTTTTCACCATATATCAACAACGTCAATGTCGTTAACAATAATTAGTGTTAACTACCTAGATAACATGACAAAATTGTTATCTCACCTTTTCCATTAGAAATTGCCGAGAATGAAAAAGTTTGCCACAAATGCATTACATTGTATCAGCGAAAATTTCAGCAACAAGTCTGTTATCAGACAACCTGTCATTTGCAATAATCATTAGAGAAATTATTATAATTATTTTACGCTTGAGAAAGCTATTATATAGCAAAACACGTGTCGCGGTTTATGTAAAACCCTTCATAGTGAAAATCATACAGTAAACTGTGAATTTTAACGTCGCAAAACGTCGTTATTTCATGGGTCTCTCCAATCATGGAAACAGAAAAAAGTCGCAGGGGACCAAATCGGATGAATACGGTGGCTTACGAACAAGCAATAACGAGTGACTCATCAGGTGCCTCATCAGGTCAAAATTCAGCAATTTTGAAACGAATTTCGCTGCCATATGCTTCATGAAAAAAATTGTTGGAAGTGTGTACCGCCACCTCCTTGTCCATTGTGACAGTTATTTGAAAAAATAGTTTTATTTTATCTGATAATGTTTACTTCAATTGTATATTTTGGATATTCTAGTCCATTCTAGATCCCTCGGGAGAAGGAAATATCGAGAATAGATAGTTGTTGGCTTACAGATGGATAAAAAACACCTCATGGTTCCGGTTCCGGTGTTTTCAGTCGCAACGACAAAGATATCAACCTGCCTAGGAACCTATGCGAGTGTATTTCAAGCGGGAATTTATACTACTGAATTGTGTGAAAATAGATTGAAAGAATCCAACCTCATACAAGGGCATTGAAAGCTCTTGGCTCCTACCGAGCAACTTCTAAATTGGTAGCATTGACGCTGCTGACTTTTTTGCAAAGGAGGGTGCTGCAAGCAGCTTCATCGAACCAGAACCTGTCATTGGCACCGCTTTAGGCTTTGCCAAACAAACATTGAACACCAGCATGGTAAGAATATTTATGGACTTCTAGCAGAATCTTTCAGGATTGGCTTACACCAATGCGTTTATTCGCCCTTCGATGCTTGATACCAAACAGTTGTTGGACTACAGTAGGGATGAACTACGATGTCTAACAGGCCTTCTTACAGGTCACTGTCATTTGAATCATCGGCTGTCGGAAGACAATTTGTGTCGCATCTGTTTGGAAAATGATGAAACAGCAGAGCACACACTTTGTGCCTGCCCCGCTGGGTACCCAATCAGGTTTTCAGAGTTTGGCAGGGCCGTACTCTCACCATCTGACATGAAAGACCACTTACCATACGAACCAATCGGCTTCGTTAAAAAGCTAGGTTCATTTGGTCGAGTGTGAATAGGTGAGAGCCACAATAAACCCTTGCGGAATTTATTGCAGCTTCATCATGCGATTTGGTTCACATAAATCACTTAATTGGTGGAATTCAGTCAGTATGAACATTCATAATGAAGCTGAGTACAGCACGTGTTCTAGTACTGTGAAATGTTGCTTGAAAATCTCACAATATGAGTTGAAGTGTTACTGGAATATGTTCAACTATAATTCGCTCTAGGCTATCTCTACTGGAAAAGATTCCGATAAATAGTACCTTAGTTACCATGGTAATGCGAGACGAAATCCTGTTGGTGTGGAATTTTCAAAAAAATTACATTTGTGAAGATCTGAAAAAACCCTGTCAGATTTATCAAAGATCCTCCATCCGCGTCAAAGAGAACGTACCATAAAACTGTCGTAGAAAGAACGAAAGTTCTACATCGTCTTCGTGCAACGTGAAGAATCATTAGGTAATACTATTCGCGAATCATCCTTTTCACTGAATGATTTTTAGAGCAAGGTTACAACTGTCGTGTTCTAGATCATAGAACGATATGTTTATACCTACGATGAAAGCAATGAAATCTGATTGAAGTTATTGTTCATAATCCAGCACCCTTTGAATTGTGAGAGTACAAGGTGACAAATGAAACGGAGTTTCAGGTTTTGATATGTTGGATGAAAAAAATTGTGTCGAGTCAGTATCAGATTTCGTGGGATTTAGCAAATGCAGATTTCTGAGCTCACTGCTTGCAGAGAAGGACCATCTGAAAAAATCGAAAGGAAAGAATCGGGGAAAAACTAGAAAGACTTTCTTTTTTTTGGTAGTTGCAGCAAGTCTGGAAAGTCTCTGGAACAGATATAATTGTCAAACGGAAATATTATAAGAAACACGAAGTTGTCTCCTAAGAAGTGATAATCGTATTCTGGTGGGTTTCTAGATTTTGTCGTGTTCTTCTTTGGTTACAATCTCTAAATGTTTCCACTGTAACTGCGGCAGTCATCTTCAATGGCCTGGTCGTGAAGTAGCTCCAGGGTATGCTCAGGGGCGGAAACGTTTATATTCTTGGAGAAAACCGATGTCCAATTCCAAATTCCCTATAGATCCTTATCAAGATATGCAACCTTCTGCTGCCGGTGATGATGTTCATCCGCAGCTCGGAATGCATATAAAATAACGAGACAAGTGTGCTGTCTACAGCACACTTGTCTCGTTATTTGTCTCGAAAGGACTTTTTCAGTCCTTTCGTCACCCACGACTTTTTACGCTTCAATTTGATTTTCTGTATAGGAAAAGTCTTATCATACACGTCCAATAATATGCTGTGGAATGATAAGAAAGAATTATTTTTGGTCAGAGTGCTCTCACAGTCAATTCTAATACAATTCTGATAGGAACTATCATAGTTTGAGCTACCATGTTTACTTATGGTATGTTTCTTTGGCGACTCTAGAAGAACAGAACATATTAGGGCTTCGTGATCCGATAACCCGAATAGAATAACTGTGCACGACTGTATCTGCTCTTCTGGATTGCTACATACATAGTCAAATCGAGATGCAAAGAATCGAGAAATACGAGTATCTGCATCAACGTGCATACTTAAGTCAAAAGATGAAAGTAAATGTTTTAGTGAATCCCTAGCTGGAGATTACTAGGCAAGTCAGCCAGGAGTAGCTCTAGGTTCTGGGTGCCAGGGCATTCAGGAATCACAGGTAATGATAAAGCTGATGAATGCGCTAAACACGGATCATCAACTTCATATATAGGTCCTGAACCAGCTCTGGGGGTACCAAAATCATTGGTACGAAACCAGATTAGGATATGGACCAATAAGAAGCACACCAGAGTACTGGACAAAAGTACCTGGCAACAAACACAGTGGAACTTTCATTAGGAAACCGTCCGAGAAAAGAACCGAAGAACTACTTCAATATAGTAGGGATCGGCTCAGAATAATCACAGGGTTACTAACCGGTCATTGTCCACTTAGAGGACACCTGAATAAAATGGGGCTATACAACGGTGACCTTGGCTGCAGATTATGCAACGAATGGACAGAAACAGCTCCTCAAATCTTATGCGGATGTGAGACACTGAATCACAGGAGGCAGGTAATATATGGACGTACGAAATTACGTCCAGAAGAATATGACGAAAATCCAACACGGAACCTGTACAAACTAGTACAAGGAAGGAGACTGATGGAATGGGTGTCATGAAAAGATGGGAGAATAAACGCAATAAGCCCAAGAGGCTGCAGTGTTTTCTGGAGACTTGGACTAAACGGACAAGTCAGACAGCTCTCAAGGGCCAAAAAAAATGCTCCAGGTTTCTAAAGAACGGAACCTGTACAAACTAGTACAAGGAAGGAGACTGATGGAATGGGTGTCATGAAAAGATGGGAGAATAAACGCAATAAGCCCAAGAGGCTGCAGTCTTTTCTGGAGACTTGGACTAAACGGACAAGTCAGACAGCTCTCAAGGGCCAAAAAAAATGCTCCAGGTTTCTAAAGAACGGAACCTGTACAAACTAGTACAAGGAAGGAGACTGATGGAATGGGTGTCATGAAAAGATGGGAGAATAAACGCAATAAGCCCAAGAGGCTGCAGTGTTTTCTGGAGACTTGGACTAAACGGACAAGTCAGACAGCTCTCAAGGGCCAAAAAAAATGCTCCAGGTTTCTAAAGAACGGAACCTGTACAAACTAGTACAAGGAAGGAGACTGATGGAATGGGTGTCATGAAAAGATGGGAGAATAAACGCAATAAGCCCAAGAGGCTGCAGTCTTTTCTGGAGACTTGGACTAAACGGACAAGTCAGACAGCTCTCAAGGGCCAAAAAAAATGCTCCAGGTTTCTAAAGAACGGAACCTGTACAAACTAGTACAAGGAAGGAGACTGATGGAATGGGTGTCATGAAAAGATGGGAGAATAAACGCAATAAGCCCAAGAGGCTGCAGTCTTTTCTGGAGACTTGGACTAAACGGACAAGTCAGACAGCTCTCAAGGGCCAAAAAAAATGCTCCAGGTTTCTAAAGAATATATAAACATCCGAGGAGGGTGATCTATAAAGACATACAACATGTTAGTTATATTTTTTGCTGAAGCAAATTGTCAATTCAAAGGCTTTATCCTCCAAAAGATCTTTGAACTTTTCAATTTGAATGAAGGAATAATCATTCATCACACTGTTGTTGACCAGAATAACTGTACCTCCGTAGTTGGAGCCTGTTCTGGAGTTTCTGCATATTACGTTACTGTGTTCGAAAATGTCTGGCGTGAAATACTGGATAGGCTGTTCATATGTCAAGAAGTTCAAGGCATTTCGAGTATATCTCATATTATGAAGTTGAATATCAATGTATCCAGGCAATTATTAAAAGTTCCGCCATTTTGTAGTATTTGAAGATATTGACATAAAATATTCATGCATTGATTTCATTATCCAAAATTCCAAATTTTCAAGTGGACCCGTTGGAAAAATAAAAGGGGGGACATTAAAGAAATGCACTGTATAACGTGTTGAAGAAAATAATCAACATGAAAAAAAATCTTGAAATAAAATATGCAATATTTTTGTCTGAGAGTGTATAATCTATATTCGTAATATTTTTTGAAATCACCCATAGCATTAGATAAGTTCCATTATTTGCTTCCCTAATGAATTTGTTGGTTTGCTCGCTGTTGAAAATTTATGATTTCTTCACTCTATAGCCAACATTCTTCCTCTTAAGAAATCCGATAACCTGTGGAAAAGAGGCTATGTTTACATTTTCCCCCACTAAAATGGTAATTTTCAATATAGAGTACATGGTCCACGAGGTAGAAAAATTGGCAGTTTTGACAAATTTTGCGCCTACTATTCCAAAATTACATTCTCTGTAATAGTTTTGCATTACTTCGTATCCATCTATATCGAAAATAAATCAGAAACGTTTTCGTACCTAGACTTTGATTGTGAAATTAATTGCTCTCTTCCTTCCTTCGAAAGAGTATCACATTTATCTGTATGAAGATGAAGAAGTACAAAGCCAAAACGTTTTTCCCAAATATTAATTTCAGTTGAATTATCTATTCCATATTATCAATGATCTATTGAAAGCAAGAAGAATCCGCATGAATATCCAATTTAAGCAGCATCCCGAAGAAAATACTCTGTTATGCACAATCGCGTAACAATAATCCTATTCGCACATGTGAAAGTCACTTTTGAGCATCTCAATGGAATCTTGGCCATGTATGCAATCCCATCGGGACGCTAAACTTTTCTCCGCCGTCATAAAAATCTATTAGCCACTAAAATTATTGCAAAAATCTAGTACGGTGGATGTACCAAATGCACGATTGTGAATCACGATTCGATAAGTATATATAAACGCGGGTCTTCTCCAAGTCATTCATCAGTTGAGATTCCTCGAGGTCTATTCTAGTATCTTTGCATAGCTGGGGGTTGTGCAGTTCTAGTTAGGTGTTTCATCGATATTTTCCCGATATGGACAAGGTGAGGAAGACAAGTTTTTTTTTCAGCTTGTCAGCGTATACCTACATTTTCATTCAAAACAGTGGGTAAATGGTGTTACAAACATTCTTTGCATATCTGTGTCTCAAGTGCAACCTTGCCTAATTATGTCACTCATAGTTTTTTCTATATAGATGTAAGTAGACACTTTCTACACACATGCAGGATTTTCTGAGAATTTTTCAATCATTTTAGGAAAATACTTTTTGATCTAGAATGGTTCCTTTCTACACAAATCAAGTTTTATGAAACCAATACAGTTCGAAGGCAAGTCTATCATATATTTCAAATTTACTGAAATCGAGCTTGAAATGCTTATAACCAAGATTTTCTCACGTAACTTCTGAAAGATATCCGTGAAATAGATTAGGTTTTCAGTGTCAAGTATAATATCACAATTACATTTCAGTTTGAATAAATCTCGTCGATTTTTTTATAGCTCCCTTGATCTTTGATTAATTATTTTGGAAATAGTCGGTCGGTCGGTAGCCGGTCGGTTCGACGTGGGTGCTTTGTTCACTCACTCAAATCGAACGCCGTGTTGGTCGGTGGTTCAAACCCCAGGCTGAACGATCGATTTTCACTTGCTATTGTCCAAGTCGTGTTAGGAATCACACGTTAAAAGGTAAGATCTCCTTAGTCCTTAGCTCGTATAAGTTTCGACTTCTGAGGGTTGTCTTTCGTAGAGGTGTGACAGCTGGTTAACGGAAAAACAGATTCAAAAACAGATTTTTTTCAAAACAGTTTCATGTCACGTTCTTTACCACCCTTGCTTGCTTGGAAATTGAGAATTTTGTGAAATATTTTCAATATTCATGAAAATACAACAATTTTTCCATCTTTCTCAATATTTCAAACACACTATTTTTGATTCTATTTCCCATTATTTTCCATTTTCTATTTATTCACATCAGTAATATTCATTAGGAAATAGTTATGGAAAATTAAAATGGATACTACCGGAGTCATTAATTGTAACTGATTGATTATAAATGTATTGGAAAATCACGAATCATTTTTTTTAATCGTCTAAAATTGATTGAAAAAGTCGGAAATGAACGCCAGTAACTCAGCAGAATTTTTTTCAAATGAAATAAATTTCCTTTCGTTATTTCAGATATTATTATAAAGTTCTGAAAGTTAAAATCATTCTGAAATCATCATCCAAATATATGTTTTTTGTTGAGAAAATCAAATAAAAAAGCCTGCAATAAACGACCTCCTAAATTTCAAAAAACGTTCGTTTCAATTTAAAAAAGATTACCAAGACAAGAAACAAAGCCCTTTTTTCCTAAAAATGGAAAAACTTTTCGTTATACATACAACTGTTTGTGGTTATCTGCCCTGAGAATGCTTTTATTCCGAAATTTAATGTCTCTCATGAGAAACTATACTTCAAGTATTTTATAAAGTTGTATTTTTTTTTCTTGCATTTTGAACCGTTTTTGCCTTGAAAGCAATAACTACTGAAATTACTCTCGATAAAGATTCAAAGAATTTTCCATGAATAACAATTTATTGGAGAATTTTCAATTGTTCCAATTATCACAGAAATTGTGAAATATATCAATATTGAAGTAGTGTAATTAGTGTCTCTCAGTAAATATTCAATATTTTGTGAAATTCTACCAATCTCAAAGTTTATATAAACTACAAATTGTGTGATATTTCACCTATTTGATTTTTTCAATTGTAGAACTTTTTTAGATAAATTGGCCTCCTACACCTCCTTTCGTGAAATTATCATCAGTCGAGTTTTGAATTTTTCTTTGAAAAAAGTTTGTAATTGAGAGTTGAACAGCAATGTAACACATTTTTTTCAGGCTAGAACTGAAAAATTGTCTCTCGATGAGCGTTTCGCTAACTAAGTTATCACCATCAGGAGATGACTAAAGATTAGCCAGCTGCTGATGATGTACTTGGTTACCGAAACACGTTTCGAATAACACAAATTGATCATATCGTTCTGTTTTTTCGATTGTGGGTGTTAAGAAACATATACCAAGAATTAAATTCGGTTCTTATTACCATTTTTTTTTCTATCGCCAATTGTTATTTTCCAGATTTTGTCGCTGGTGCTGCTAATTGGAGCAGTTTCAGTTAGGACCGAGCCTCCAGTAAATTCTTATCTTCCGCCACAAAGTAAGTCAATTTCCTATAAAGTTTTTGAGTATTTTAAAATGATTCTACCTGAATGTAGTGTATAAAACATTTATTAGCTTACCTTCTGGCTGGAGTATTTTATTTTGGAAAATTCTGAAACATTCCCATTTTTGTTCAATTTATACATTCTCGGTTTTCTGGTCATTTTCAATAAATAACAAATGAAAATATTATTCAATATAAAAATTGATTTTTCATTTGATGACGTAATTCATCAATAAGAGCTAATTACATTCATTTCATATTTGAATTCACAAACTGGATCTACAAATTATCCATTCGTCACAGTTATGTATGCGATACCAAAACATTTCCTTGTGTGAGAGAATGAAATAATTATGTAAACCTGCTATTATTTGTAGTTAATTGGTTTCCTTGTGAATATGCCACTTTTTCAGCATATTTTCACTGAACATAGTGATCAGCCCAATCTTGATTGTTCTTCGTTCTCCTTTTCAATTGCTATTGAATGCGCATTGTGAATTGTGAAGATTCTGCTATTCACTAATATCAGTCCCAAACTATATGCATTTCCTGTGAGTTTTCGTCAACTAAAATTGATGAGTTCCAAGAAATTTCCAAACCAGGTATATCAATTTTTTCACAAAAATGTATGTGTTTCTGTTCTGGCATCGCTACTAAAAAAACATTTCAGTTGTACTACCTGCACAATCACATAACAATCACAAGGGACCCATTCTGACTACCACCACTGAGTTTTATCAATTTTCTCAGGAAAGGAATGCCATATCGTTTGCCATATTATGTATATTTTGTTCCTCTCAAAAATGAATAAAAAAACATACGTTTCTCATAATTTCAATGAGAGACAGAATATGTTTTCACAAAGATCGAGAAACATTTGAGATCCAATAATAATAATAATTTTCATTCCAGTCAGATCAAATTTACATGATATTGAAACAGTTAAGTAGAAAAAACACATATTATATATATATATATATATATATATATATATATATATATATATCTCTTTCGATTACAAGGTATATATATATACAATATATAGCAAAGTAACTACTATTGAATTTCGTGCAAATGTAATCGACGTTGCTGTTCCATCCCATATTATTGTCCACAAAAACACCTACAAACTTGGTGGATTTCGCAAAAGGGACTTCACTATCATTTGCTGAGATTCTACTATTCTCAGATATTTCATTTCTGGTGAAAAAGTGCATACAAACTGTTTCAGCAGAATTTACCATCAGAAAATTTCTCACCCACCACGTGGTGAATTCCTTTGCCAGTATGTTCATTTTTACAATGCTCTGCAGAACTTTCTGCTTCAGTTGCCAAAGTGGAATCATCAGCCTATAGAATTAGGTGTTTAGTGCTGACGTATTTGGGAAGATCATTTACATATAGTAGAAAAATTAGCGGGCCAAGAATCGATCCTTGAGGTACACCAGCCTCCACATCATGTGAGGCAGACCTCTGATGTCAATTCTTACAATAATTCTGCTGACCTCAAGATATGGAGCCAGCCACGAAAGAAATTTGCCACGGAAACCCAGTTAACTTAGTTTATTAATTGTAATATGGGTGTTGATTGAGCCGAAAACTTTCGACAAATATAAAAATAAGGCACCTACATACTTTTTCATATCTAATGAAGAATTAATATAATTGAAAAGCGCATTAATTGCACTCTCCTTTGATTTTCCTGGAAGGAAACCATTTAGGTGTTCTGTTTTGATATTATATTTTGACAGAAAGAAAAGCATTTGCATATATATAAATTTTATTCCACACTGTACCATTATTGGGCAAAAATAATTGAGACATAGTTGATAACTTTTATTGAAAATTGGACTTACAATTCATATCTTAAAATCATTCAAATGTAGAAACGTTCACAGACAGACAGACACATTTGTTTATCATACTGTACAATCTTTGCTGTGTGAAAGTTTGATAGCATAAAGAAGTTGATTTACAGAGGTTGTGTTCATGAAATGAAACCCTCTCTTCAAAAGTATATTCAACCTCGTTTGGAGTACTAGACTATAACGTCAATTTGACAGATTGCTTTGGGCATTTACTTTTGTTTCAATGGAAGCAAACTATTGAGAGGTGCATGAATGATTTTATAAAATATTAAACAACTTTCAATGGTCCATTGAATGAAGTTAAAGATATCTTTCTGATTTTTTTTCAAATGTGAATGATTCTTTGAGAAAAACGTTTTCAGTTATTGAATGACAGGGCTGAGTTCATATTTTTTATACAGATGGTCATTATGAACTTTCCATTTGCGTGAATCTTCAATGATGATACTCAATGATTTTTCATATTGTTCAAAATTCAGCTTACTATTTGAGAAGACGACCAGTATTTATTGGTGTTTCCTAATTGTTGAAACCAAACCTGTCATCTGCCTTTCTGCAATTTCATTGGTCATATCTATCAGTTTCCTGATGTCTTAGTTCAATTGAATCAGCAAAGCAGATGACTGTGCAGTGTGGAAAATAATGGAATATGTTATTGTTAGATATTGATGTGAAGGTTGGTCCAAGGATGTACCTCTGAGGTATGCCGAGAAAAACTATTTTTAATTCAAATAGACAACTTTTTCCTTGAAGCCAAATATAAATGAAAGAATTTTAGGGATGTACCTCATATTACATTAAATTCCAGTTGATTGAACAAAAATTCGTGGCTGGTACAATCGAAAGCTTTATTCAAATCCGACAAAGTTACCACAGTAACTCTCAGTAGTTTGAATCATATTCTATATTCTTCTGTAGATGGTGCCCCAAGCCCAAATTACGGTCCACCAGGATATCAACCCGGAACACCAATAGGAAATGGTAATGGTAATGGAAAGTTGAACGGCAACGGTAACGGTAATGGAAATGGTGGAAATGGAGCAAGTAAGGACACAATTTTTTTGTCATCTCTTCAGAAACAGAGTGGAAAATAACCCCTCGATTTTCTGCTGTATGTTTGATGAATGTCTTATACCTCATTCAACATATTTGTTTCAGGTAATGGCTACCATACTAATAGTGACCAATTACCAGGAACAAGTTATCTTCCTCCGACAAATGGTAATGGAAATGGCTATGCCAATGGTAATGGAAATGGCTATGCAAATGGTAATGGAAATGGCAGAGTAAACGGTAGGATACTTTTTTCAGTAGGATAAATTGACATGTTTCATGAGAATAACTTTTTATTCCTGTTTGCGCAATGAAATTGATACCTTTTTTTTATCAGTAGGTGTGCAGTATTTGCCTACAACGAAGGTAAATGTCAGATGAACTGCTTTGAATGCATTCAAATAAAGCAATTTAAAGATTATGTCAATATTTTCAACTATTCAACATTAGATAAAGTTTCATACGTATCTTTATGTGAACCTACTACTTAACAGAAAGCATGATATATTCAAACCGTCTCATTATCAGTTTAACATTTCATCCTGAGAAAAAATTGTTCTGAAACATGTTGAATATCGATCCTCATAAGAGATATACCTGACCGATATTTCTCAGAATTATGGTTTGATTTTAAACTTTCAGGTAACGGTAATGGTAATGGCAACGGTGGATATAGAAATGGCTTGCCAACCCCATTATACGGCGCTCCTTCAAATGGAAACGGTAATGGCAATGGTAACGGTAATGGAAACGGTAACGGTAATGGTAATGGCAGACCAGGTTCCGCTTACTTACCTCCAGTGAATGGAAATGGTAACGGCAATGGTAATGGAAACGGTAATGGCAGACCAGGTTCAGCTTACTTACCTCCAGTGAATGGTAATGGCAACGGTAGACCCAGTTCCACATATGGTGTTCCTACAAATGGTAATGGTGGAAATGGAAGAAGTAATGGTAACGGTAAACTCAGCTCAACGTACGGAGCACCAATCAATGGCAATGGTTTAAACGGAAATGGTAATGGTAGACCCAGTTCGACATATGGGGCTCCTACAAATGGTAACGGAGGAAATGGAAACGGTAATGGTAACGGGAGACCAGGATCTGCATATTTACCTCCAGCGAATGGCAACGGAAACGGCAATGGTAATGGTATACCTAGTTCGACGTATGGAGTACCTACCAACGGTAATGGTTTGAACGGAAACGGCAATGGTAGGCCAAGCTCCACATATGGTGCTCCTTTAAATGGCAATGGAGGAAATGGAAACGGTAATGGAAATGGTCTACCGAGTTCAACATATGGAGCTCCCACCAACGGCAATGGTGGAAATGGAAATGGTAACGGCAGACCTAGTTCAGTTTATGGAGCACCCACTAACGGTAATGGGGGAAACGGCAACGGTAATGGGTTGCCTAAGCCTGTTTATGGACCACCAACTAATGGTAATGGTAATGGCTATTCCAACGGTAATGGTAATGGTTATGCAAATGGGAATGGAAATGGTAATGGAAACGGACATGTAAACGGAAATGGAAATGGTAATGGTAGACCCAGTTCTACATATGGAGTTCCCACAAATGGTAATGGCGGCAATGGAAATGGCAACGGCAATGGAAGACCGAGCTCAACATATGGAGTTCCCACAAATGGCAACGGTGGAAATGGAAATGGCAACGGGAGACCAGGACCAGCATATTTACCTCCATCAAATGGCAACGGAAATGGCAATGGTAATGGTTTGAACGGAAACGGAAATGGCGGACCCAGCTCTACATATGGAGTTCCCACAAATGGAAATGGAGGAAATGGAAACGGTAATGGTAATGGCCGACCGAGTTCCACGTATGGAGCTCCCATCAATGGCAATGGTGGAAATGGAAATGGTAACGGCAAACCTAGTTCAGTTTATGGAGCTCCCACTAACGGTAATGGGGGAAACGGCAACGGTAATGGGTTACCAAAACCTGTTTATGGACCACCAACCAATGGTAATGGTAATGGCAATGGTTATTCCAACGGTAATGGTAATGGTTATGCAAATGGAAATGGTAATGGAAACGGATATGCTAACGGAAATGGTAATGGATATGCCAACGGAAATGGTAATGGTAATGGATATGCGAACGGAAACGGTAATGGATATCCAAATGGCAATGGAGGATATCCTAGTGGTGGACCCAATGGCGGAGAGGTGTTGAACGGGGTAGGTTCATCTGCATCATCATGTTTTGATTCGTAACAATTTCAAAAAGACTCAGCTCAGTTTATATTTTGAAAGGTTCCATAAATTGTTCCAAAATGATTGGAAGAACCATTCGAAATAGGTTGTTCAAACTAAAATCACTTATTGAAGATCCTTTTGTCAACTGTTTGAGAAATATACTCAAAGTCATGAAAATTTTTCATGACTTTGAGTCATGAAGTATTATATAAGGTTTCTGAACCTTATATAATACTTTCTATACTTTCAATGAGATTTTGAAGAACACCATTTTTTCGAAAGGAATTTGATGACAAATTTGGTTAGTGAAATCAAACCACAATTCTTTGTTACGAAATCACAAATTGACGATATTTTAATCACTTTCATTTCAGTCATTTTTGAACTCCTTGAATAATCAGTAATTTTTCTGTTCCTTTTTCTCTGTTTTCACCTCAATGAATAAGAATGAACAGAATCATTAATCCAAATAAATAAGCAAAGCAGAGAGATGACTATGTCAAAAATATTTATCATTTGGAGAACTGCGTTTATGTGAAACAAACTTCCTAAGAACATTTTTCCAAATTGATTTAATCACCAGCGCTCTTAGAGCGCCTTAAAAATTTTGTGTAGTGCTTGTGTTTTCTTCTCCATGGAAATCTTGCTACAAGTTTGTACAGTTACCTCTTGCTCCATTGCACAAGGCCGAGGTTGATTATCCACACGTATATATCATAAATATTACGGTATTTCCTTATTCTCATATATTTTGAACAAAAAAGTTTGAATGAAAGTTTCAACATTATTTTCACACCTATAACCTTTGCTGCTCTCCGAATTCAGCTATTACTTCTCTATCTGTTCCAATTATTGTTCAATTTTTTCATACTCTTTTCACTGGCACCTTACATTTCTAAACCAGTCACATGAATCATCAACTTGGTCTATTCTTCTTTCGATCTGCGAAGAAAAATTCCCTAGAAGACCAAGCTGACTTTGACAAAAGTTTTTTTCTCTATCTGACAATCTCCACTACTTCCTGGAATTCAAAATCATCTGGTCCTCCATCGATTGCGGAACAATCATTGAATCAATCACTGTTTTTTTCAGGGACCTGCCAAATATGAGTTCGAATACGAAGTGAAGGACCCAGAAAGCGGAAACGATTTCGGCCACAAAGAATCCAGGGATGGAGACTTAACAATAGGCGAGTACTTTGTTTTGCTACCAGATGGACAGAAGCAGACTGTGCAATATGAAGCTGACACTGACGGCTATAAACCAAAGATCAGTTACGAAGGTAGATTCGCAAACAATCAGTATAATCCGCTTTTCGCTTCCATGTTGCTCGTTAACAAAGGCTTTGATTGATGTGGGAATATTTCCGGACCCAAAAAAGACCGCTTAATCCTTCTTAACATTTGAACGGCACAAGATATCAAGGTCGAACCAAATTCATGTGAGAAGGCAGCAGCATTTTTCGACAAGAAATAAAGTGTTGCATTACTTGTCAGAAAGGTGTTCCATCTTCATTTTTCGAATGAAATCAATTACAATTATGTATAAAATACAGTTATCACATATATCTTTCAAAAATATCCAGAGGCGCTAGAGACGCTATAGCGGTTAGGTGAGGTTAGGTTGAAACCCTTCACCGCAACCCGCAAGGGTTTCTTGTTGCTCACACCTATTTACACTCGACCAAATAAACCCTCCTCCACAACGAAGCCGATTAGTTTATATGGTGAGTAATCTTTCAGGTTAGATGGTAAGAGTACAGCTCTGCCAAACTCTAAAAACATGATTCTGACCACAGCAGGCAGGCACAAAGTATTTGCTATGCTATTTCATCATTTTTTAAACAGAGGAGACACACACTGATTTCCGACAATCCGAGTCTCTACTTATGATGTTCCAGACGACTGTGCCCTGTAAGAAGGCCTGTTAGACATCGTAATTCATC